>NC_137877.1:16136718-16714218 GCF_963924005.1 Protomyctophum bolini | reverse complement strand
TGCTTTCCTTCTCCTGGGATTGGCGCTTTCCTTCTCCTGGGACTGCTGCTTTGTGATCAATGCTTTCCTTCTCCTGGGTCTCTGCTGCTTTGTGATTGATGCTTTCCTTGTGCTTCTGGCTATTGATTGGGGGATCATTACTTCCTGCTTCCTGTCGCTTGCCGTGTCCTCCCCTACCCTTCTTCTTCTCTTCATGTACTCCTCTCCTGCACAGAGAAAGAGTTATGCTTCATCTACTGTTTATCCATTTGTACGACTGTCACTCACTGAAAACAACCCTCTTACAGTTCATGTTCATGTTAGTTATTTGTATTAGCAAGAAACCCCTGACTAAAATCACCATGAAGTTGAATAAAAAATGAACAATCCAGAAAATGCTAGGTTGTGAATTTGTGATGTTATATGGGCGTGTCCGGAAATACACTGAAGTACACTGTGCAATGCAAACTAATGGGCGAGTGCGCTCTGGTGCGGTATTTCCAAACGTGCCCATAGTCCCATAATGTGTTTCGTTAAAAGAGACACACCCTTTGTGTCTTTGGAACTGTGTTGAAATTACCCTAACTGTGACCTCCACTGACCTCTGACCTCCACTGTGCTGCCCTCTGCTGGCAGGCTGGGTTGACTCCTCCTCCACTCCTGTAGCTCCTCCTCCTCCTGGCTCCTCCTCCTCCACTCCTCCTTCCTCCCTACGGACACGCCCCCTCCTCCTCCCAACATCCTGCTTAGCATCCTTCCTCGTTTCCCTCAATGTATCTGTCCTTGTTTCCTCGTCGGCTCGCGTTTGTGGTTCCTCCTTTGTCGTGGCTGTGAACACAAAACACTATGTGAACATGAGCCAATCGAAACACTATGTAAACATGAGCCAATCGAAACACTAGCCTATGTGAACATGAGCCAATCGATACAGTCTATGGGTGCAAGCACACTTAGGCGCCAAGAGGCGGCAAGAAAACGCCTGCAGCAGGCGCCTCTTCCTTGTTTTTAGACAGCTGGTGGATGGAAATGACGCTAGTGTGCGGCTTCAACTAGTAGCATCGGCAAAGTGTTTCCCCTTTTTGCCGATTCGACAAGTTGAAGTAAGTAAGTACAAGTTGAAATATAGCGGGGTGCAGTACTAAGTTCCGACACGCGTTTTGGTCCGACAGTCATTAGACCGACAACCTACCTCTATCCCTAACCTAACCTAACCATAACCGCAAGCAGGGGAGCAGCGCATGTTCGATCGGTAGTCCGACCGTTGTTCCCGCATGTCGGACTAATTCCCCGTCGGAATTACGTTCAGATCCCCCACCTATAGCGTCATTCACCAGCTGTTTAAAACCCGGAAGAGACGCGTGGTCGTGGCGTTTCTTGACACTTAAGTGTGCTTACAGCTTTACACCCTATACTGACATGAGGTTATTTTAATGACGTCATAATGAGTTGACATATACCTGCGTCACATTGGTTGGCGCTCCCTCTCATGGCCTGGGGGCAGAGAGCAGAGGAAAAACATCCAGGTGGGAAGAGAAGTCAAACTGCCCTTGAGTAAATCTAGTGTTACTGAGAAATAGTGGCTCATATGTAGAAGTAAACATAGTCATTCAAATAATTGGACCCTTTGATCCCCCCCCCATTTTTTATATAGATTGAATACCTTATGTATGGATGGTAGATGTTTCAGGACCTCTGGGTTCTTGTTTATGGGTGGAAGATGGTTTAGGTTAGCTGTAGGAACATCTTCCTCTGGAAGGCACGCACGCACACACACACACACACACACACACACACACACACACACACACACACACACACACACACACACACACACACACACACACACACACACACACACACACACACACACACACACACACACACACACACACACACACACACACACACACACACACACACACACACACGCGCACACACACGCACACACACGCACACACACACACACAATTTGTCTGTCCCTGAATTACCTCTAATCCCCTCTCAGATGACATGTTTTATGCACTCCATTGTTCCCTTTTCTTCAAAAATAGAATCCTGGATGATGTCGCTACATACATACCGTGGTTATGTGTGACATCATCAAGGTGCAACAGGTCCTGAGTGAATCCTGCCGTGATGTCATCATACAGGGACAGTTGAATGATTTCCCCATCAGGACCCATGAGCAGACTGCCCAGAGAGCTGCCTGCTTGAAACTCTGACAACAAGCAACTTTAAATTAAAGGCATACACATAGCAAAAACACTACGTTTATAGTCCCGCCCCAAATGAAAGGGGGCTGAGGGCACCAGAAAATTATTCCCCATTAATTTTTCCATAGACGTTTCAGAGAAAGACATTTAAAGCCTCGGACAAAGTCAACTAGGATGATGACAAATCATGACAATAAACACAATAGCAAAAATGATTTGTGATGATCATGATTTGTCATCATCCGAGTTGGCTTAGTTTGTCCGAGGCGTACTTTCTGAAACGTCTATGGAAAAATGAATGGGGAATTCTCTTCCAGTGCCCTTGAAGGGGGCGAGACTGCGACGCTCTAGGACCAATGGTTAAGAAAAAGAATATAGGCTATATATATATTGTCACTGTAAGGTCACTTGTATGTCGAAAACAGTAACTTTTCAGGAAAATGGAAAAAAGAAGGTGCATGCCGTGTCATTAGTGTCAACTGCAGGCAGGTGTTTTTTGCCTGTGAGATGAACACCCAAATCTCAAATTAAATATGAGACCAGGGAGAAAAACACCAAATGACGTACGATACGTCAATGGCAGTGTGTTGGATTGAAATGTCACAATGTGTACTCATGTAGTATCTGTCACTGTAGTATGATAAAGTAGGACATGAATTTACAAAACAAAAAAGCATGAGTTGAAATATGGAGATATGAAGTTTCTGCCCATTAGCAACTAAATGTAATCACATGAAAAGAGCCAATCACACCTCTCAGTTCCGCAGGCAACACCCCTCTCTGGGGGTCACTGGACTCCCAGGCATCCTGGAGGTCAGGTCCTGTTTGACCCCTCCTCCTCACTACACTCCTTAATACTCCTATTGGAGGAAAGGATGGGAAAGATTACAGTTTTGCGCACAAACACACACACTTACGCACAGTGTATACAGTATTCTGTAGGCTAAAACAGACAGATTGACAGACCTGTCTTGGTGTCCATTCTCCCTGGCAGTAAGACCAGCACCGTTCCGGGTTGGAGACAAACTCCCTCTGGCTTTCTCGGAGCTTGAACCCCAGATGTGTCTAGACACCCACTGTCCCACGAGGGTTCCTGGTGGTCCCAGGACCTGTCGGGGCGGGGGTGGGCCAGTTGGTTTCTGGGAACCATGGTGTATAGAGCGTCGCAGTCCCTCCCCCTTTCAGAACGACGAGTGGCCCAGGAAATGAAATGCAATGCATTTCTCCCATATGATTTTCTTTAAGTATTTATTTAAAGACGGTTACGCCGCGGACAAAGCCAACTCGGATCGTGACAAATCATGACAAAGAACACAATATTTTGGGCCGATCAAATCATTAGAAAGAAGAAAATAAAGGCAGGAGACAACACTTTTTTGTTTTTCTTCTTGATCGGCCTAAAACATTGTGTTCATTGTCATGATTTGTCACGATCCGAGTTGGCTTTGTCCGCGGCGTAACCGTCTTTAAATAAATACTTAAAGAAAATCCTATGGGAGAAATGCATTGCTTTTCATTTCCTGGGCCACTCGTTGTTCTGAAAGGGGGAGGGACTGCGACGCTCTATAGCAGTGGTTCTCAGTGGGACCCTCCCCCACCCCCCGACTAGCACTTGGAATTGTGGGAGTTGAGGCATTACATTTTGTTTGACTGGGTTCCACACACACATTATTGTGACAATAGCCAATCTACAAGCTCACAGCGCTTTGCAATTTGCTTGTAGATCGGCTATTTTCTAAATGTTTGCCTCTTTCTTATATTGCTAATATTTGACAATTTGGTCAATGTTTAACCATTCATAAAAGGTCTTAAAAGTGCTTAAATTGTCACTTGTGCAGATACCCTACAGTTAATTAATGTACTGTATGTTAATTTGTTTACTGAGAAAACAATGTTGCACATTACGCTAATTATCTGGGGAACCCCCAAAATAATTTGGTGAGTGGTGACCCCTCTGGTGGTCCCGACCCACAGTTTGAGAACCAATGGTGTAAGTAATTACACATACTCAAGGAATTTGAGCTATTTACTTGTTTATTTCCATTTTCCGATACTTAAAATATACTATACTTCCTACATACATCCTAGAGGCAAATATTGTACTTTTTACATCACCCATTTTGTGCTATTTAAACAAAGTTTGGACATGTTTTTAAATGTTACTTCTACTTTACTTTTGAATACATGGCTTTTATCTTGTAACAATTAAGGTATTCCTCCATTGTGGTGTTGCTCTTTTTATCGGGTAAAAAAAACAAACATCTGAGTACCATTACCTGTGGGGTTGGTCTTCCAGAATGGGTGGGAGGTGGTATTTCAGCCCAGCATCCAGACCAGCTCCAATCTGCTGAAGATCCAACAAACACTTTATTACACACCAGGGATCATCAACATTTATCAGTTCAAGGACTCTTTAGTTGAGAGAGAGATAGAGAGAGATGAAGCAGGGACCCCCAGTATATCGTATATTACAGAATATAATAATATTCTGTGACTACTTGAAAGGTAAGGAAAATGAAAACTTGCTAGCAGCTAGGGCTGAAATTCTAAATTATGTATTTACTTACTATGGCAGTAAATTAGTTTTAAGGTCAGAGGTCATGTGTTACCATGATTACCATGTCTACTGGTTCCCCCTGGGGTTGTCGCTGCGAGGTCACAGGGGGGAGGGGCGCACCTGATAGAAAGAAAGGAAGAATGAAAGATCCAATGTTATTTAGTCACAAACACTTGTTATTTCTTTGGTTCAATACCGGCTAATTTTGCAACTTTTCACGACTCTTACGGAATATGGAATTATGAAATATGGAGATAGGCCTACAATGTTTCTTGCCCGACAGTAATGACATGAACAAAAAATAACATTGGGGCCAGGGCGGCAGTGGTTCGTGGGTAGAGTGGTCGCATGGCAACCGGAAGGTTCCCAGTTCGAACACGGGCTTCTCCCCCATGAGTTACGAAGTGCGTTACGAAGTGTCCTTGAGCAAGACGCTGAACCCCTAATTGCCTTGCTTGGTTTCCTCCGCCACCGGTTTGTGAATGTGTGTGTGAATGGATGAATGCAATGCACAAATCTATGTAAAGTGCCTTGGATTAAGGCATTATTATATAAATGCACCATTTACAAAGACTGTCTTACCGGCCATGTGGGCCCGTCTGCTCCCGGCCAGGTGCCCTCCATAGTAAGTGACGTGGGACAGCCGACTGTTGGTCCAGGATGAGTCCACGGTGGCCGTGTTCAACACACACACACCCTGGTCCTCCGTGTCAGAAGCCTGGTTCTGGTCCTTCGTGTCAAAACCCTGACTTTGGTCTTCCATATCAATGCAGCTGTGATTCAAATCCGCTCCATGTTGATCTGTAGCGCCTGTCTTCATGTACACACAGTACACGTCACCTCCTGCTCCAAGATAAGAATACTGACAGCAGACGAGATGAGAGGAGGGATAACATGAAGGAAAGAGAGTGGTGGAGAAAAGAGTACTTTAAGAATACAAAACACAAATGACAGCAACGTGAAAAGTCACACTTGATGTGCTTAAAGGATCACCTCCGACCTCACCCATTTTCATATCATCATACAATTGTTACTTACTTACTAACAATATTCATTATAATATGGTACAATTTGTGTCTACTCTGTGTCTCAGAGGAGGGCTGTAGACAGTTCAAACCTGCCTACCAGTGGCATCATCGGTAGGCAGGTTTTCAGCAAGGGCGATTTTTATTTATTTAAATTAATGCAGACAACAATGGCTTCTATTATAGCATGCCTGCCTGCAGTTCCTATACCTATGAGCTTTCAATTCCTCATCGATGGTGTCACCGGTAGGCGTGTTTCTGAACTGCTCACAGCCATGAAGATGAAGTCGTCCTTTAACAGATGTAGGGGTGAGTCTATGCGTCCACTTTAGACCACTTGCGTTGTCCAAACTAAAATAATCCTCACATTCGTCTAATTTACGGTATATCCTAACCCAATTTTGTCCCAGTTTGGATGAGTAGCAGATCACCTGAGGCTGTGCTGGTTCACCTGGGGACCTTCGTCCGTGGCCTGGCACAGGATGGAGCTCTCTTTGTGGAATAGCTGTCCTCCTGGATGTATGGAGAACCAGCCCTGGATTAAGTTCTGTGAGTGGGATGGGGTTGTTTAGTTAACAAAAATGAAAGAAATCTAACACAAACCAGAATATGAAATAAATACATTTTTAAAAACACATTTTAGTTAACTGAAATAAAATAAAATCACACCTGTGTGAAGTGAGGGGCGCTCTTATCATCGTACATCATCATGACATAACATTCGTAACAACAGTCTATTCGCTCACATATTCAACACATATGACGTAAATTCTCCATTAATTGTCAATGGGGGGGGGTCATGCTCAGACATCAGCTGCTGCAGGGATCAATAGGTCCTACTCAGGCAGAGCTGCAGGGGCCAATAGGTCATACTTGGACATACACACATTCAGTCACTCTCAGGAGTGCTTGGCACCGTTCAAACAGCTACAAAAACTGAAACTTTGTGCTAATTAAAATCAAATAGAAAATGTCTTTAGTTTTAGTCTTTGTCAAAAAATCTACAGAAATAGCAGAACATGCTAATCTAAAAGCTCACAATGTGTCATGATGTGACGTGTAGATCTGCTAATTATTTTTGCTATTTGTATGACCTTGTTGAATCTTACCCCTGACTAATCCTACAAAAAACAACTAAAACAAACCAAAATAAAAGTCATCCTTTTCACAAAGATAGTAAAAATAAACTAAATTAACGTGAAATTGAAAACATTAGGCTATTCAAGAAGTAGAAATTCAAAACTATAATAACCTTGTTGTTGGACATCCGTCACAGATGTGTGCCAGATTTCTGGTCCAGGGTGGAGCTCTGTGTCTGACATAGCAGTCCTGGATGTATGGAGCAGATCGAGGCATCAGGAGATACAGTGGCATTCCGACTATTTAGCTTCTACGTGCGGTTAGAGTTAGGGACAAGATTAGTAATGCTGTGAGTCGGAATGGCGATGCGGCGGAATAGCGGGCTTCGGAATGCCTTCGTGTAACCATGGTTAGCCAAACAGTTTTGTTTGATGGGCAGAACACAGCCATCAAACACAAATGTTTGGTCAAACCATGTGACGTCCATTGGAAAAGCATTGAGGCTGCAATCAAACACAGACAGAACACAGAACATACATTCTGCATGTGTGTATGGGGCCTATGTGTGTATGAGGCCTGACAGAATACCTGGAGGACCTCGACTTTGTGGATGATGTTGCACTACTCTCACATGGGTTAATAATGCGGATAAACAACAATTGTCAAAACGCACAAATCCAGACACTGGAAGAAGTCGACAAATTCACATATAATTCGCAATAACCAAACAGGCATTAACATGGAACCCACAAGGAAAACGGAGCAGAGAGAGACCCAAAAACCTGGAGAAGGAGCACAGAGCTTGATGTTAAACAGAAGGGACTGACGTGGAAACAGCTGGAGAGGATGGCACAAGACAGACGAGGGTGGAAACGACTCAACAATGGCCTATATGTTCTGAAAGGAATATAACGGCCTAATTAAGTAAAATATGAACATTTGTCAAGACGGAAATGATTATGATGATTATGCAACATAATCGCAATCATCTCAAATAGTTGCGATCACACAGGATAGAATAATTGTGACAGGCCTACCCAGTCTGTGGTTCAGTCCTCCTGTATGTGTGCAGGATGTCTGACCCAGGACGAGAGTCTGTCTGTGGGATATCAGTCGTGGATGTTTGGAGGACCAGCTCTAACCTGATTTCCCTCCGTGCCTTGTGCCCCTGATGCTCCTGCTCCACATCTGTCAGGAGACACACGTGGATTCTTTGTTTTCATGTATTCAAACTCCAAGCAACAAAACGTACTCTCACTCCCAAAACCAACTGCAGTGACTTCTGTGGGGAAAATCTGACAAGACGGAAAACGTTTGACGTAACGGGGGTCCCCTGCCGAATGTTCAGTCGACTCACGCAGAATATTGTCCCCCCGAGACGTCATACGTTTGCCATGTGCATGGTCAAAGCCGCCCCAAGCCGCCACCTGTTTGTCGTCTTGAGAAAGAGAATACGTTACTACCAGCTGTTTACTTTAATTTAAGTGGCTACTGTAATGATATATAATTAACCAAAAGTTATTATCCATCCATCATTTTACCTCCATGGTATTTCTGTCCATGGGGTCTCAGAGGTTGCGGCTCAGGTGGGTCAGAATTGGAGTCCTGTGGGACCCGGTGAGGTCTGAGATGGAGCCTGGACTGGCGGGGTGAAGTTCTGGGTGTTCTGGGGCAGGGAGGTGGGGTTCTGGGCGGTCTGGGGCAGAGAGGTGGGGTGCTGGGTGGTCTGGGGCAGAGAGGTGGGGTGCTGGGTGGTCTGGGGCAGAGAGGTGGGGTGCTGGGCGGTCTGGGGCAGGGAGGCAGACTCTGTATAGGTGTGGGTGGGCAGCCATGGTGCAGGAAGGTGGGGAAGGGCAGGAGGAAGGGAACGGGATGAGAGACTTCTGCTCTGAACTGTGGAAGAGTGAGAGAGATGGATATAAACAGAAGCCAAATTACAATACAACACTTGCAAACTCCATCTGTGCCATTTAGATGACATCAGGGAAAATAACATAGATGTGCCTTCTGTATAGACGGCAACAGCATATTCGGGGGTTGAAACCAAAACAAAAGTTATAAACACCCTTCCAGAGTGGAAATCTTTGAAAAGGCTCTGCTTCACGTCTCCATATGAATGGTAAAACGCTGTGATGTCATGGCTCATGTTAGCTCACGCAGCGAATGATGTACAGTAGCCTAAACAAACAGCTGTGATAGGAAGTAGTAGGGAAGTGGTTCTACGCATGCTGCAGTGTGACTGATCACCATGACCTAGCCACCTGGGATGGCATGCACACTACAGCATTTTTAGTCACTGGTGCGTCTCCTTCTAAGCGCAGAATGAAAAGTGAAAACGCAACAGCACTTTACAGTTTTGTCGTCTAAACGTGGCAAGGACTCAGGAGGTGAGGATTAGTTGTGAGTCCAGAGCAATCTTGCAGTAGCCACATTCCAATTACGTTTCTGCCTACTCACTCCCTGTCAGAGTAATGGGGATCCTTGAAATTACAAAGTTTGAGAACCATTGTGCTACACTAAATGTACAGTATATATTGGACTGGAAGACAATGTGGAGTGAAAGGAAATTAAGGTATTGGAATTCATCTTATGCTTCTACCTGCTTGTTGCCGTAAGTCAAGATGGCTGCCGTCAGCTCCCTTAAGGTGCTCAGCTGCTGCTGATCCACTTCCTGTCTGGCCTGCTGCAAGCCCTCCCTCCTTCTGTTCCTTCTCTTTGATTGGTAGGCGGTTGCCAGGGAGACCAGGTCCTGGAAGCCGAGGAAGACATTCTGTTACAGTGGTTGAGTGTTGACAATATATTTGTATAATTTTGGATACTTGATTGATTTTCTCTCAATACCTTTAATAATAATGTTGTAGCTACGTTTGATGCAATTTATATAAAAGTAAAGCTAGCCTATACTGTAGCTTTGCAATTAAAGAAAGGTTATTTTTATATAATCCCTCAATGGTAGATCTTTCACAATAACTATTCCACACATGTGTATTTGACAACTTCCCTAAACATTATTAAATATTGTTTTTAATCCTGACTCGAGTGTGTCCCGCCAAATTGATGTTGCAATGGAAATATATTTAATCTTGGATTATACTGTTAATAAATACAGTTTCTGACGATGTGGTGTTGCAACAAATACATGGGCGCTAAGACCAGTGTTGGGCAATATTATTCAGGAGAGCAAAGTGCTACTTATTTAAAATATGACTTTATTATTATATTAAAATATTATTATTACTTAAAAAAATATATAGTATACCAATAAGACGCCCTAAATGGTGAGGTCGCGTGCACACATCCGCCTGGGTGACGCCAGACTGCTGGGCGAGCGCTGGCGCTTTGGATGGGGGGTCAGATCAACATATGGAATTAATTCTGTACTGGCCACGGATATATGGAGCGTGTCTTGAGTGTACAGGGTTTGATGAACAGGAATCAACAGGAATGTCAGAACAGGTCAGCTCCATATATGGAGATCTAAGGGTGGCAGCGGGGGGAATGTCTTGAGTGTACAGCGTTTGATGAGGTCTGGCCATATATGGAGCCATTGGAGTGTGTCTTGAGTGTACAGGGTTTGATGAGGTCAGATCAACATATGGAATGTCAGAACAGGTCAGCTCCATATACTGTATTGAGATCTAAGGGTGGCAGCGGGGGAAGTGTCTTGAATATACATGGGATATGATGAGGGACCAGGTAGGGCCTGTTGAGAACTCTACTAATAACTGTGGGGCGGGCCCGTCTATAATTTGAATGGACAGGCCGTATCAGTCAAAAGAAGAGGAAGGATGGGTGGGGAAGGACTGATCAACATATGAATGTGAGAACAGGTCAGCTCCATATATGTCAGATGCAGAGTTGCTGGCTGGCTCCATATGATCTAGGTGATGATCCAGTCTTCTCCATGTATGTCTATCCAGGGTTTGATGAGGTCAGTGTCGTGACACAAGGTGTGACACAAGGTGTGATACGATGCACTGACTGACTGACTGACTGACTGACGGGAAATGCAGATTTTCATAGTAAACGCAACCTACAGTCGCAATAAAATTTCATATTATATTACATATAATTTCCCCCCCCTAACTTCCATAAATGCTATTTCATAAATGCTAAAGTGATTTTGACAACTCCATTGGACTCTCAAACTGTCTGCTAAAGACAACTAATTCCACAATAAAGTCACAATACCAACCTTGATGAACAATCTTCATTTAAAAAAACGTGCGCACACAGCCCCACACACACAAACACACACACACACACACCTGTGAGTAAAGGATCAGGGGTCCTTTGCGTGTGCTATAGGTCTTCGGAGGGGCGGGGTCTAGCCCACCCAGCAGGTGACCGCTATTGGAAAGCCGCAGCAGGGAACCATGTGACCTCCAGATGTAGTAATCCTATTTGACGAGAGGGTGTAAGGCGAAGGCTTCATTTGAATACTCTTTGAACAGGAGCATACTTGAATTAAGTTGAATAAAAGTAATCCAGTGCAGTGATAGGTCGTTGAGACATGGAAGAAGGTTCATTTTATAATTTCCCAGACCCCCTTCATTCATTCATTCAGTATTTTCATTTTGTTCCTTTAAATCAGTGCTTCCCAAACTTTTTCATGTCAATTAAGGACCCCCAAAATGTCAGACGGACCCCCCCGATTTGAAAATATATGCCAAAGACATACTCACAGGCCTCTGGGGCTGGCCCCATTGGCCCGTCTGTACTCACAGGCGTCTGTGGGCCGGCCCCATTGGCCCGTCTGTACCTACAGGCCTCTGGGGGCTGGCCCCATTGGCCCGTCTGTACCTACAGGCCTCTGGGGGCTGGCCCCATTGGCCCGACCTCTTTCTGTCCAGTGTTGGGGGATAACGGCGTTACAAAAACTGAAACTATACATTCTCTCAGGTTATCCTCGTGACACATTCTGTATCTTAGAGGGAAAGATTTACAGACAGTACATATTTACATATCGTACAAATGTATGTTCTATAAAGTAACAATGTAATTCAGGGGTGCCGTGAATTAAAAAAGTTATTTACTGCATGATGGGGTGACCTGTGACAAAACAGTTTGAGAACTATAGTCTAGACGTGTGTCGTATACCTGTGGTGTGTAGCAGACGTCTAGACGTGTGTCATGGCGTCCTGTGTTTTTGTGGGAGAACACGACCTGTCCACAGCCTCTACTCAGAGCTGAAAGAGTTAAATCCTTCATTCTGAGTCTCTGAAACACAACATACATCATATCCATACAGTATACAACTCAAGAGCCATAAACGTCAAGACGTCTAATTGCCAATTAAGTCCCGGATGCCACGGACGACAAGACGTCTTCCCTTGGGAATTCAATTATTATTATTTTTTCATCCATATTTTGAAAATTCCTCTAATCTGGTGTACAGGTGATGACATGCACATTACATGCATAATATAATTACAAATTCTTTCTTTCTTTATAATGGGAAAATTGGCACTCAAAGCCTAAACTGGTGACCACCAGGTGGCGCTGAGTTGGATGCAAAAAAGGTGTTCTTTTTTATTAACAGTGTTAAATAGCTCTTTATTGTGAGAATAATCATTGCTATAGTATTTGTTCAGTAACAGTGTTAAATAGCTCTTTATAGTGAAATTAATCACAATACTACTTTTACTCAAATCCAATTTGAATACAGGACGTTTACTTGTAAACAGATTAGTCTTGTGTTTTGGTATATTGGTACTTTTACTCAAAACTCTTTTTACATAAATGAATTTCCTAATTTGTCAAACAAAACTGACATGTAAAGTTCACACCGTGTTACTTCACGACATGATAGCAGATCAACACTTTTTAACATTTTGAAAGTAAATGTTTTGAAAACACAAGGTTTCCACATTCCACCCAACAGTGACGATATATATACAAGTTCTAGAACTACTGTACAAGCTATAAGTACTGTCTGTCTGTCTGTGTCATGAGACTAAATGTTTATTTCTAGTTACATGTAAGTCTCGTACCTGAGATTTGCTCTCAAAGATGTACTTGTCCTCTGCACTCTCTCTCTCTCTCTCTGTGTGTGTGTGTGTGTGTGTGTGTGTGTGTGTGTGTGTGTGTGCATCAGCTGATGCCAAGGTAACACAAACACAGCCACTTTGACTCCATCCCTAGCAACAAGACCTCAAAACACACAACACACACATGCTGAGAGCATAGCAACAATTAAAGCCTGTGCGTGCGTGCATGCGTGCGTTGGTGCGTAAATAAATAAATAATAAAGAATATATTGTATGCTCAGAGTTGTTCTGGACACTATAGGCCAATTGATTGATTTATTAAACTCATGTTTATTAATTGTATTAAGAGTAAACAAATAAACTACCATCATGCAAAATGTTGGACAAAATAGTTTATATCGAGGTGCTCAGATGTCCTATTGTGCTCACCTATCTTGTATCCGCATAGTAAGCATTGAAACCTATTGCTATGAAATACGCAAAAAAAGTATCAGATTGATTAAATATGTACCAAATGAAAAGTCCCCCCAGGTTGGCAGTGTGAGAGTAGCGCCCAGGAATAGGTCACCTCAAACATGAACCAACAGGTCACAGGTCACCTCAAACATGAAGCAACAGACAGACGACAAAAAAAGGACAAAAAGATAGATAATTCTAAACAGCTGAACTGGATGTAGACCCTCCCCCAAGTTCCCTCCCCTTTCAGCTCTCCAGGGTGGGGTTCATCGCGTGGGTGGGGCTCAGTGGAGGTGTGTTCTGTAGGATGTTGGATTTAATGGGGGGTGGGGCTCAGTGGAAGGTGTAGTGTAGTCACTACACTACACCTTCCACTGAGGTGTAGTGGATGGTGAGGCTCAGTGGAAGGTGTAGTGGATGTTGGGAACGTACACATCTGCATCTGAGAGACACCTGGACAGCACTACAGGTCTGTTTTTATATTTAGCCGGTTGATATTGATATAAAGCTTATAACCCACGATAGCTGGAGTGTTAATGTCCGCATGCTGTTTACATTTCTTTTTTGAAGGGTGCTACCCCTCCAATGCATGGATTTTGAAGATTACGTCATATGGTAGATAAGTCTATGGGATTTGTTATGTTTGTTTAGAGCACTTTTCTATGTATTTGATGCATTACCATGTATTGTTCTTGCTTAATTAATGTAAATCGCTGTAAATACCTACATTGTAAAGATGGAAGGAACACGTTATTCCAACCAGCTCCTTTCAGGTGCCCTAGGGGGCTGACCAGCCGGGGAGCTGACCAGGATTACTGCATGTTTTTTGTGATGGTTACCTACCCTAGGGATTAGGGAACACAGGGAGAACATGCAAACCCCACACAGAAAAGCCCTTTCGCCAACCCCACCTACGGTATGGGCGCTGATGATGTGGAGGAGAGAACATGCCCCCAGCGTCCCTGACGGGAATCGAACCTGGGACCTTCTAGCTGTGAGGCGACAGTATACAGACTGCACCACTGTGCCCCCTGCTGTTAGGCCTACATTTCTGACAAAAAAATAATTAAATCAAAAAATAATCAAGACATACAATACAAACAATAGTCTGTCTGTAATAGTCCATGGCCTAGTGTGTATCAAACGTGCTTGAAATTGAACCGTTTGATACTAGTTAAAACACTGGTTAAAAGCCATCTGGGTCCTGTCCCTATCAGTAATACCGGCACTCCTACCAGTACTGCCAGTATTCTACCAGTACTCATCCACTCAGAGCCACTTCCTGAGGACGGCCATCGCAGAGCCAAAGGTTCCATGTTCCTGGTGGCTCCACCCACGGTGAGCCAAGAGCAGAGACCCAGCCTCTGGGCCATGTCCTGCTGCCAGGAGCTGGGAAGCCACCTCCTCCACATCCCATCTCCTTATCCTCTCCTCCTGCTGCTGCCCAGCGAGCAGCAGGGAGACCAGTGCGGGGTACAGGGCCGAGGAGACGCAGGCCACCAGGAGGCCGGCGTCCAAGAGCAAGGAGAGGAGCTCCTCGTCGGCCGCGTCTGGCGTCATGCCGTTGACCTGATCCAGGGTCAGCTGGAGCAGCTGCTGATCTCCGCTCTCGGCCATTAGCTTGAGGGCGGCCAGCCGGGAGCCTGGTTGATCCATGAGCATAGCGGCCACCTGTCGGACGCACGGTGTGGGGAGCCGGTGTCCGGTGCCATAGAGGGAGCGGATCATGGCCAACACCCGCTCATCCCCGTCCACTTTCCCCTCCTCCCTCCGGGGGCAGTGTGTGAGCAGGGCGGAGGTCAGCTCCACCCAGGGATTGGACAGCTCCTCCTTCATCGTCATGGGCGGCCACACCCGAAGGAGGAGCACAAGCAACTGAAACTCCTCCCATTTTCGGGCGGCCTCCAGCAGCTCCCGGAAGAGGGCATGTCGCTTCTCTTCATTCTCGACATCCTCCATCTGGACCACTCGTCGTCCGTCTCTCAGGATGTCCCGGGTCCTGTGGAGCAGCAACAGAGCGATGTCTGCGTCTCTGAGGCTGAAACTGCTCTCTAGGATCTGCAACACGTCGCAGCGTGGCCGCAAAGGCAGTGCATCATCACCGCAGAACGGTCGCAACCAAGCTACCAGGTGGTCTGAGGTTACCGTGCCATAACCACTCTCCGTGGCAGAGTGCACAGCGCTCACCATGGACTCCAGCACCCAGAGGGGTTGTGGGTAATTCTGTGCATCTGTGTGGCTGCTGAGCGCAGACACTAGTCTCTGCACGGCGTCCTGAACGACTGTTCTCACCGACAGGTCCGGGAGGGGTGTGACGGACAGTAGCTCTCCGATCAGCTCCAGGGGCTGTCCGTCAGTTGTCATGGTAACTGCCAGCTCGTGCACTCTGGATCTCTCGGAGCGGGAGAGGTCGAACGCCCGGCCGTAGCCTTGTAGCTTTGCCTGTCGGCTGTCTCTGAGCGAAACGATGAAGGCGTGGCCTAGCGCATCCAGGTGGGCCTGTGAACGTTTCAGGTGGGCAACGGCCTGCTCAAAGGTCAACACAGCTGCCTCTGTCCCCTCCTGCTCAAAGGACAACACAGCTGGGTCTGTCCCCCTCCTGCTCAAATGACTCTCTATTGGGTTTGTCCCCTTCTGCTTGCCATGGTCCTCTTCTCCCCTCCTCTTCCACTTCTCCCCCAGCTGACGCAGGGTAGTGTCGGCTCTCCTGACCACCTCACAGCGAGCCTGGACACTCAGCTTATCGGCCGCCGCGGTGGACAGCGTGATGTCGTCCAGGAAGAGGACGACGTCGGCGGGGCTCAGTCTCTCCAGGTATCGGCTGCAGATGTCGTACGCGTGAAGGAAGTCGCGGTCACCCTGCGGGGGTCTCTTCAAGAGCTGGGGGTCTCCGTTCCAGAAAAGCCTCTGCAGCCACGCGGTGTGCACCGCGCTGGCGGTAAGTGTTGCCCCTCCCATGGCGCCGCCAAGCATGGGCAGGTGGTGGGCT
Organism: Protomyctophum bolini; assembly: GCF_963924005.1. Classification (NCBI taxonomy): domain Eukaryota; kingdom Metazoa; phylum Chordata; class Actinopteri; order Myctophiformes; family Myctophidae; genus Protomyctophum; species Protomyctophum bolini. The sequence continues at coordinate 16,697,929 of NC_137877.1, read as the reverse complement.
AGTTTGGAGAGCGACAGCACGTTCTGGCTGGTTAGGACCAGACCCAGAGCGGTCAGCGGATCTGAGGATATGTCTGTCAGCTTGCTGTAGTCCATTCCATCAGCGACAGCATGGATCTTCCTGAGCAACTTGACGTGGGAGTCAAGGCTAATGCGGCCGGTGATGAAGGCCTCACAGCCGGCGGCCTCCAACAGCGTGTAATAGTAGAGCAGGCGGCCCAGGTCGGTGCCCTCAACGGCAGGTAAGACATACTTCATCATGTGGTCATGGAAGGCCTGCGGTTCTGCCTTCAGCAGCTCAAACAGCCCCAGAGACTGGCTCCGCCTCTCAATGTCCTTGGTGGAGAGGCCGCTGTCCGTGAAGAGGAACTCCAGCTGTGTCATGTAGACGTCCCACAGAGGTACGTCGTAGCGTTGGGCGAGACACAGAGAGGTCCTGAACACGTCGTCCTCCAGTGTCTCTGCCAGGCCCAGAATGCTTTCCTTCTTGTACTCAGTGTCAGAATTGAACCGCTGGACGTCCACGCCGCGGCACAGACCTCGGATCGCCTGGGTCTGAGTCAGTTCTGTCAGACGCTCGTTGTACGCAAGTAGCTGGCCTATCAGCTTCTCCAACTCCTCAGGCCAATCCGAATGTGCCGAAACGTGTCGGGTGACCAATTGGATCAGCAGTGTCGGATTGGCGTGATAGAGGGTGCGACTCTTGTCCTTGAAACAGGGCACCAGGTGGGCATAGATCAGCAGGGAGTAATAGTATGCCGCCAGCTGCAGGCACACAGGCGACTGGCTGTGCTTCTCAAAACACCTGTTGGCATCCAAGACCTGTGGCAGGGCCAGTAGATAGGCCAGAGCCAGCGTCAGGTCCCTGGGGAGCGCATCACCGGCGAGCTGCAGCAAGACCTCCGTAGAGGAGAAGGGCGACTGTCCTTCAGTCTTCATCTCGGCCAGTTTGCCGGTCCTCAGCAGAACCTCTGTGAAGTTCTCCTGAGGCGTGCCGCTGCCAAAGGACACAAATACGTCCTGACTCGGGTCTACATACGGGTGGTCAAACAGCTCCTGGTAGAATGGGCTGCAGCCCTGTCTCTCTAGGTTGGCGTTCTCACCCGCCACTTCCTGGTTACCAGATCCGGCGCCGTCACACTGAATCGGCCGGGGATAGTTGATTGAGTCTTTCAACCAGCAGTTGTCTGTGATTCCGGTCAGGGGGACCTTGGTGGTTGGTCCCATGGTGGCCAGGACTTCGATGGTTGTGGCTACGGCGGTCTTGTGGAGCAAGTCCCCCCCTGTTCCAACAGAGGACGCCAAGCTCGGGGCCCCAATCTGGGGGAAGTTGGTCTCGTCTACATCCTGTCTTGTCTGGGCGTCGGTGGGATCCATCTGGTTGTTGACCGCCCGGTATAACACCCGAGCATGAAGATCGCTGGAGGCAGCCAGGAGGCTGTAGATGTCGTTGGGGGGGCAGTGGGCGAGGGAGAAGCCCAGCAGCTGTTCTCGAGCCCCCAGGTCTGTGTAGCCCTCGCTCTGCCCCAGCAGACTGCTCACCTCCCAGCCCAGACTGTAGCCTGCGGCCATGAGGTCCCGACAGTGGATGTAGGAGGCCTTAAAGTCCAGACGCTGGAGAGCGTGCTCTGCCAGCAGGGTCAACACTTGACCTGTTCGCTTCACCTCGTCATCTCCCGCCACCCGGAGGAGCCTGGCCAGATGCAGCATTGCAGCAGATTGTTTGTAGGCTGTAGAACACTGCGAGACGCAATCTTCCACCACAGACAGGCGATTTGACCGCAGGCGCACTTGAAGTGGCAGCATGTTAACACTGAGGTCCTCCAGCTGACAGAGGGCACAGATGAGGTCCAGTTCCTCCTGGATCGCCGGGGGACAGTCTGTAATGAGCTGGAGACCAGCTCTGGCCAGGTCCATACAGGGGTCAGGTGATGAAGTGGAGGAGTTGAAGTATTCTCTGGCTGCAGCCAGGACCAGCTCCACACTCACGTCATAGGCCACTTTCAGGACTTGACCTTTGCCCTGGAAGGCGCGGATGACTGGTGGCACGTTGCAGCTGACCTTTGAGCAGTGCATGAAGTAGCCCGCCAGGCGGATGTTCTCCACGCGGCCCGAGCACAGCAGGGATTCCACGTAGACCTGGAAACACGTTTCTACCTTCAGGCAGGAGTAGATGTCCCGCTGCATGTCCAACATGTCCTGGAGAAGATCCCGCCACTCCGCCTCGCCGACCGGGGGGTCTCTGCGTCCGATGTGTCTACAGAGCGTGAACATCAGGTGGTAGGCTTCCTCTTCGGTGTCCTGACTATTTTGCACGTAGGAGACAGGTTTCTGAAGGCCATGCTTCCCCAGCACCTCTAGCACGCCCAAATGCTTCTCCAGGCGGTCCACCCGGTCGTGGAGGGAGGAGGTGAGGTCCGTCTCCGGCCCATAGCCCCTCTCCGGCAGGCACTCCAAGATGTCGTAACACAGGCTGAGCTGATCATGATCATCTCTCTCACTGTTGTAAATGCACTCCAGAGCCAAGGTCATCAACTGGTCCGAGTGCTCTATGATCATCTGCTGGCAGTTGGGCTTGGAATGCTGGAAGACAGTCAGAGGCAAAGAGAGGTCTCGCCGGGCCAGGCCGACCAGGTACTCCCTAAGCAGAACGTTGCACTCACCGTCCGCCCGACTCTCACAGCGGCGCAAGAACGGCATCATCCACTGGAGGACGTCCTTCACGTAGCGCTCCTGGCTGGAGTAGTTCATGAGGAGGCAGAGCTTGTCGATGTCCCTGAGCTGCCGTAAGTCCCGAAGTGTTACACTCGACTCACACGGCGTCTCGTATATCAGGGTTTCCATGGTGACCAGGTCATCGCACAACTGCTCCAGTCCGGGAATTCTGCGCTCCTTTCCCAGACTCACGAGCGCCAGGGCGCAGTCCACCTGACCGGAGCTGGACTCAATGGCCTGAGCTCTGCTCAGGTACCAGTCGGTCAGCAGCTGTATGGAGGGTGTGAGCGTATGGAACCTCAGCAGCTCTGAAGCCTCTTCATACAGGAAAGTGTAATCATCATCACCGGACGGTGTCTGGTCCAACACTGCTCTGCACTCCTCAGCTTCACACCAGTCCACGTCTCTGTGTCTTTGCGCCATCCACGGAGCAAACAGCTTATCTCCATTGTCATCCAAATAGGCCTCTGGCAGCAGAGCGGCATACTCGTGCGGAGAGGTGGTTTCTGGGAAGTTGCAGAGGATGGAGAGGCGATGTTCCAGTAAGTCTGCTCCGTGATACGTGAACAGGACACCCAGGGCCTGCACGTCGCTCTCCCTGGCATATTTTCTTGCGGAAAGAACGATATTCTTACTGCGGAATTCCCGGAAGAACTCCGCGTCAAACCTCTCCTCGGCAGCGTGAGGACCGCCCAAGATCTCTTCATACGTGGCCAAACGGTCCAGGTACCGGAGCAGCTTCAGTCGGTTCAGACACAGCTCCTTCTGCTCCAGTTTCATGCTGCTGAAGTCCACCTGGGCCAGAAGAGCTCGTCTCCTGCTGTTCTCTATCTCCTTCCTCTCCATTTCTCTCTCCTTCCTCTCCAGCTCCTCCTCAGCCGAGAGGAAGTCCTTGTATGGAGGAAGGTCATTAATGTCTGCGTCCTCAGGTATCGCGAACCTGCCCCCATCCTCTCCGTTGCCTATGGCGATAAGGGCCTCCAGACCACTTCCTTTGAGTCCGTACTCCAGCAGCTCCTTGACAGCGTCCACGTCCCCGGGCACTCGCTCAACGCACTCGCGCAGTACTGTCAAACGCTTCCTGATCTTACTCAGGTAGTCCTGCATGGAGGCGATGCCGGCGGAACTCTTACTCCAGCGTCTCTGGTACAATAGGTCTGTGTCCAGGTCGTAGGCCTGTGCCACAGACAGGGCTTCGCCATACTCCTCATGGTCGATCTTCCTCTCGTAAAGCTGCATGGGTGTGGTGGACGTCAGGCTGACCAGCCGGTAGTTCTTGACCAGAGTGCGTGGCCGCTTGCACCGTGGTGGGGAAAAGCATTCCATCTCTGTCACGTAGTACAGGCCCTGCTTGACGTAGTGGAGGCAGCGGTCCTTGGGTGATGACTCAGCATCAGAGTCAGAGTCTGACTCCGCCTCCTCACCCTCACCGACACTCGGGCTGCTGTCCAGATGGCTGCTCTTCTTCTGCACTTCACACTCCAGGCCGAGGAAGTGACCACTGTGTGCGGCGGTAAGGCGTGGCACAGGTTCTAACCATTCGCAGGACTTTCCCAGGAGGTTCTGGAGGGTCCTGACAGAGGAGATGCTGAGAGACCCAGAGCAGCGAGCAAGGATCAAGGCCTCGTTGCTCCACCAGCTCACATCCGACAGTGGGTAGTACTGCTCGTTGTCCTTTAGTTTCTTTCTCTTCTTCAAGGAAGCGTTCCAGTCTGGGTTGATGTCCTCACAACCCGGCTGTTGTTCCTGGCTCCAGGCAGCTCTCTGTCTGAGGGCGGGGACCTCCCACAGAGACAGGCATCCGGAGAGGTGAATTACAGCCAGCAGTCTGCCATCAGGACTAAGGCTGAAACGGAACACGCCGTCCTGTTCGACACCTTGTCTGGAGAAAAACCTAAAGCAGGGCAGGGCCTTCTTCTTCTGAATAACACTGCCATCATCTTCATAGCTGGGGATGTTCTTGTAGTACGGAGACCCAGACAGAATCCTCCAGGCTGTGATGCCACAGCGTGACGCCCTGGCCTCACTGTGGTCCCCAGACTCACAGCCTCCGACCAGCAGCATCCGATGTCCAGGGTGGTATACAGCCGAGGTGACACCGTGGGAGTAGTGGGTGCTGAAATTGAAGCTGTGGTTCTCCCGGATGCTCTGATTGGTTCCAACGGCGACCAGGTAGCTCTTCAGCCCACCACTGTACGTGATGACAAGGAGCTCCGTGGACCACTGGGTGCTGGCCGTGTACTCCAGGAAGACGAGGCCCGCCGCGGCGCAGCTGATGTCCCCCGGGAAGCTGACCCCCCCGGGGGGGATGGTAAAGAGCTCGCTGCCCATCAGGTCAAAGATACGAACGGTGCCTGCGCTGTCGGCATACGCCAGTAGGGTGCAGTCGTGGCTCCATGCCACCCTGCGCCACTTTGGACGGGGGTCCTCGGGCACCGGGCACTTCCCGACGGTTGATCCAAAGTCATCCCTGGCAGATCTGATCTCCACACATTGGTCCTGAACTACGGCCAAAAGTTTGCCATTACTCGCCAGATCTAGCTGCCATTTGATCTGCTTGTCGGCCAGCCTGACGAGACTGGGAGGCAGATGGGAACGGTACGGCAGGTAGTGAAGGAGTGAACGGAACGCCCCCGTCACTGCCTCCACAATGACAGAGGTCGTCTGCTCCGTGTCCGTTTCCGATGGCCATTCTGCATTGATCAGTAAATCATATAAAATGTTTTCATCTTCATAGGCCATGTTTACTGTACCGACGTTCTGTTCTGTCTGTCGTCCCTCTTCTTGTCTCTCTCTGTCTCTTTATGTCTCAGTTTGTCCCTCTCCATCATTACATCTATCTCTTCCATTGTATCTATACACCCATCATTCATTTAAACACTGTAAACACTCAGACACCTTATATAGACAGACACACAATACAACACAAAGCATTGTCATGCATTTCTTAATGTCAATTTGCGCAGGTGTTCTTCTCTGAACCTGACGTTCCTTCAGGTAAATACTGTAGTACTTTACTAATGTAAAATTGTAAAAATCACACCCGTGTGAAATGAGGGGCGCTCTTGTTATCATACATCAATTTATGTTAACGGACATTTGACATTGCTACATAAGGCGGTCCCTTATTGGCCAAGCGCTGGCCATGTGATTGGTTAGCCGAATTGCTCATTTACATATGACATAAGTTTTCCCTTCAATGTCAATGGTGTTTAATCTTTTGATGTTTAATTTACGTCATATTCTCCTCCGCGTGCATCATCAGTGTCCATACCCGAGGCAGGGTTGGCGAAACAGCCTTTCTGTGTGGAGTTAGCATGTTCTCCCTGTGTCCCCTGGGGTAGGTGCCCTCACAAAAAACATGCAGTAATCCTGGTCTTTAAACTACCTCCCCCTGGCCAGCTGGGGCGCCTGATGGAGGGGAAAGGAACTGGTGAAAAGAAGCAGTTGGACTCCTTGTGCATATAAAGCATGAGGTCAGTCCGCTGCCCCCCCAGGTTGGCAGAGGAAGTGTAGCGCACAGGTTTACATTAGATAATTGGCACTGGGTGAAAAAATGTGTTGCAAAATCGTGGGATACAAATTATAATCATTTATAAAGAAGTAATTTACGTCATATTTAGCGAAATTATCAGCTCTTATCATATCATACATCATGCATCATCTCATACTGGCCAATCAGAATGCCTGTTGCCTGTGATTGGTTAGCTCACATACAACGTAAATCTTCTCTTCAATGTCAATGGCGTTTAATGTTTTGATGTTTAATTTACGTCATATTTAGCGGAAATCTGACATCATTTCTCCGTTCATTGTCAATGTTAGCCATGTTTGCCAAGATTTGCTCTTGAGACGTGTGGGGACAAAATCTGTTTATAGAAGGGGCTAGCGCCCTTAAAAATAACACCTGTGTGAAGTGATGGGCACTCTTATCATGGTACATCATCATGAAGTAAAATAGACACTGCCGATTTGCTCAGACACTATGACGTAACATTGTCCATTCATTGTCAATGGGAATTTGATGTTTGTGTAGGACAAAAATAGACACTAAGATGATTTGCTCAGACACTATGACGTTAAGTTCTCCATTCATTGTCATTGTAAAATTGGTGTAGGACTGAAATCTACACTAATATCTAAATATAGGAGAGGCTAGCACCCCTCAACAACATTGGTGCTGTTTGACCTTCAACAGATACGCTAGCATGGGCACTACTATGTAGTATGCACCACAAACCTGGAACAATATTCCAGACCATTAGGAAATTCCGACTATAGACGTTTTTAAGATTTAAAAACATATTTAACATTGCTTACTTTTCACACAATATCGCCGTCGGAACAGTCTCTTTGCCTGTGTGAATAAGGTGTAAACCGACCTTAATATTAATAATAATATTCAGTAACTTCTCTTATTAAATGAGATTTTTGTGATATTCAACATTAAAACATTTTCATTTCCCCATACCTTCCTCCCCAGCATAAATACAAATTAATTATTCCCACTGTTTTCTGTCACGTCATTCTAGACTGTATACTCACAAATCCCATAAAAACATAATTTAGAGAAAAGAAAGATGAGGAAAATACAGCTACAACGTGTGTGTGTGTGTGTGTGTATATACACACACATATATATATATATATATACACACACACACACACACACACACACACACACACACACACGTTATATTATTACATTTAATTTATACATAGCCTGGATGATATGAGGAAATAACCACATTTAAAAGTTCAGTTTTAATTAATGTATTAAATAATCAATTAAATGAATGAATTAACCAATGAATCATTCTATGTGACTTCTGACTAAATATCTATGATTTGTCATTTGATTAAATGACCATGATCATGAAATGATCATTCACTGGGCTGTGTGATATGTGCCAGATTGGCCTGTATGAGTACTCAAGTGTCTTTGTAAATGACCTGTGCCACAAACTGTACAAGTGAATAGCTTTCCCCTGTATGACAGCCAAGCTACACCGGGCATGTGTGAGTTTGACGTAAGCGCACTGCGCGCACAAAGTATGCGTGCGAAATGCCCGGCTGCACCAGATCTGTGGCGTGCGGCAGATTTGTGCGGGACCTTCCGGGAGGATATAGATACGCGCGCATGGGGGCATACGCACGTAAAAGAATTAGAACCGATCCTATTTTTAGAGCACGCGTAGGATGGCCCGCGGTATCCGTGTGTCTGGTGTAGCTGGTATCATTGACATATATTGGTCCTATCCAAACGCACTGTACGTGCAGAAAATTGCCTGGTGTAGCTTGGCCGTCAGTCCTCAAGTGTTGTTTAAGTTCACTTTCACTAAAGCATTAGCCACATACTATACAAGAAAGGGTCATTTACCCTGTATCAGTCTTCATGTGTTCTTTTAGATGACCCATTGAAAGCATGCAACACAAATTGTACAAATGAGGGCTTTTCCTCAGTATGAGTCCTTGTGTTTTTAGGGTACCCATATGACTAAAGCCTTTGCCACATATACGTGTAGTACAAGAAACCGGCTTGTCCCCTGAATGATTCCTTGTGTATTGTAGGTGTTACGTAAATCCATAGCCTTTGCCACAAACAAGTGTATTTTTAGAGCACTCTAAAGCCTCTGCCACAACCAATACAAGAAAAAAGCTTTCCCCCTGTATGAGTCCTCATGTGTTGTTTAAGATTACTTGAGTTGACACATCCTTATGTGTTTTTTAAGTTTATGCATTATTTTATAGCCTTTGCCACAAACTGTACAAGTAAATGGCTTTTCCCTTGTATGAATCCTTAAGTGTCTTTTAAGAGCGCCCTTTTCACTAAAGCATCTGCCACAACACGTACAAGAAAAGGGCTTTTCCCCTGTGTGAGTCCTCATGTGTTGTTTAAGATTACCTGAGTTGACACATCCTTTGCCACAAACTGTACAAATAAAGGGCTTCTCCCCTGTATGTGTCCTCATGTGTACATTTAAATCACGACTAAAGGATTTACCACATACTTTACAAGTAAGGGGTTTTTCCCCTGTATGAGTCATCATGTGATTTCTTAGAGCACTCATTTGTCTAAAGCATGCACCACAAATTGTACAAATAAAGGGCTTTTCTCCAGTATGAGTGAGTTTGTGTGTCTTTAGTGCACCCCACTGACCAAAGCCTTTGCCACATATTGTGCAAGAAAAGGGCTTTTCACCTGTATGAGTCCTCATGTGTGTTCTTAGTTGTTGCATTAATCTACATTCTCTGCCACAAACCGTACAAGAAAAGGGCTTTTCCCCTGTGTGAGTCAATTTGTGTTTTTTTAACAAGTCATTAAGAGCAAACCCTTTGCCACAAACTGTACAAGTATATGGCTTTTCCCCAGTATGAATCCTCATGTGTAATTTCACAACTTCCGCTCGACAAAAGCCTTTGCCACAAATTCCACAAGTAAAGGGTCTTTCCCGTGTGTGAGTAGTCATATGTAGTTTTAGATTGCCTTTATCATAAAAACCTTTGCCACAATCTTCACAATTAAAGAGCTTTTCCCCTGTATGACTTCTCATGTGCATTTTTAGCGTTACCTTTCGAGTAAAGCCTTTGTCACACACTTTACAAGTAAAGGGCTTTTCCTCTATGTGAGTTAACCTGTGGTATTTTAAGTTAGACTTTCGACTAAAGCCTTTGCCACAAACTTTACAAACAAAGGGCTTTTCACCTGTATGAATCATTATGTGATTATTCAGCTGTCCCTTAATTTTAAACATTTTGCCACACTCTGTACAACTAAATGTTTTCTCCTCTGTGTGACTACATATCATATGTTGTTTCAGATGAATCTTTTGAGTAAAGCTTTTGACACATACTTTACAAGTAAAGGGCTTTTCCCCTGTATGACTTCTCATGTGCAGTTTTAGCGTTCCCATTAGTCTAAAGCCTTTGCCACAAACTTTACAAGTACAAGGCTTTTCCCCTGTATGAATCATTATGTGATCCTTCAGCTGTCCCTTAAATTTAAACATTTTGCCACACTCTGTACAACTTAACATTTTCTTTTCTACATCAGCTTGTGTTTTCATGTGTTGCGGTGAAGTGCTGGCTACAGGCTCTCTGTTTTCACCAACATTTTTCACTATTAATGTCTGTGTTGACCAATCACCCTTCTCTGGTCTTTGAAGTAGTTCCTCCTGTTCCTCTTTAATGTGTGGATACTCCTGGACCAGACTGGTGCTCCTCTTTTCAGGGGATATTTCCTCTTTACACACAGGCAGGAATTCTATGCATGAGAGAAAAACTAAACATTACAAGGATGTAATCATGTAAGTAGAGCTACAGATAAACTGTTCAGGACGAGTACATTTTCGTGGAGCTGCCAGCGTCAAGAGTGGCCTGACGGCAGGCGCGGAGTGGCAGTAAAACCTGACAAAATTACTAATTACTTGCGCAAGCAGAGCGCGCAAGTAATTGTGGTCGGCTGGACGAATAAAGGTATAGTATGCGTGGTAGGTATATATATATACACTGGATGTTGATGGTGACGTAATTAAGGGACTCAAGTGATTTCATTCAGGTCCTACAAATCATAGAATCAGTTGACATTGGCCGCGTTTATATGCAGGGTGATCATTCCGAATGAATACTTCCGAATAAAATACTTCGGAAGTAATGTTTTTTGCTGCGCGTTTCCATGGGAAATGGTCATTCCGAATGATTGTTTACATGCATGTGATATAAGACATGATATATGTTAATTCACGTGAAACTACGCCATCTGCTGGACACATAAAATATAGACAGTTCATTCATTGTGACTGTCAGACGAAAGACGACACTTTGAAATCCCATCATTTCATTCCGCAGTAGTTTTGAGGCTGCTGCTTGGATAGGGGCGGACATATTATGTTTACCGTCTTTTTTTTCCCCACCTGCTGCGGCTCCCCTTCTCCGCTGGGAAGGTGATCATCTCGTTTTTATGTGTACTTTATTATCTACAGCACGGCCAGGGCACGCAACACACTGATTATTATTGTATCGGGTCGCTCGTTATTTTTGAGAGAGAGAGAGAGAATGTGAGAGAGAGACCGTTGAACACACACACACACACACACACACACACACACACACACACACACAGATCAGGGGTATCATCATCTGCTGCTGCTCCACGTTTTTTTGTGGATTTCGGATCTGCAAAATGCTCTATGTGCAAACTCCTCGGCGCGCCTTTGATATGAGCGCCTTGGAGCACGCTCAGAAAGACCAGAATGAACTTACATCCGAAGCAGTGTATACACGAGTCCAATTTTCTTTCAATCGCATTGAACATTGGAATAATCCGGCCAGTGACATCGGAATGGTTTTTAGATCGCATCGAGCATTATCATTCGGATTTACTTGTTACACTAGATGTGGAAAGTTTATATACAAACATCCCACACCAAGGTGGTCTAGAGGGAATTGAACACTTTCTCAATCAAGTTATCCCCAGCACTAAATGTTTGAAAGAGCTCACTGAAATAGTGCTTACTAAAAACTTTTTCTTGTTTGAAAATGACTTATTTACAAAAATGTGGTACGGCTATGGGTAGTAAGTTCTGGCACCCAATTACACTAACCTTTTTGTTGGGCTCCTTGAAACTGATTTTATTTTTGGTTCCAGTCACAATCCGTTTCTACAACACATGCCGTTGTGGAAACGTTATATAGATGATATCTTCCTTATCTGGACTGGTTCTTCTACAGAGTTGACAGCCTTCCACAGCTTTTTAAATGACAGCAGTCATTCTTTAAGGTTCACCATGGCCTCTGATCGTTGCCGAATGAATTTTCTTGACATTCTTGTCATTAAAGAAAATAACAGACTAAATCTGTATAGGAAACCGACAGACCGAAATGCCCTGTTGCATGGTGAAAGTTATCATCCGACCCCATTAAAGAAGGGCATCCCTATGGGTCAGTTCAAACGGGTACGTAGGATCTGCAGCTCAGATCAATCATTCACTACACATGCAAATGACCTCCAAAATCGTTTTGAACAACGTGGGTACCCAGATGAATGGATTAAACCTGCCATAGACAAATTCAGTGAATGTACCCAATTAGATTGTCTTAAAACAAAAGAGAAACTAATTAACTGTTATACACAGTATTCTCCATTAGGTAGACAATTCGAAGCAACGATCAGAAAGCACTGGCATATCTTGATGTCAGATCCCACCCTAGGAAGAACCTTCTCTGCCCCTCCTCGCATAGTTTACAAAAGACCACCAAATCTTAAGAACCTCTTGGTCAGGTCACATTTACATCAGGAGACACCCACACATTTTTTGTCTGATATTCCAGATGGTAATTGTGTGGCAGATGTGCACAATGTGGTTTCACATCAAAATGTCATACATTTAATCACCCCACTACAGGCAAGACTTTCAAAGTCAAGGGCATTATCAGCTGTACGACAAATAATGTGGTCTATATGCTTAAGTGTGTGTGCGGGCTTGCCTACATAGGAAAAACTCTAAGACCCCTTAAAACCAGAATTTCAGAACATAGGAGTGACATAAGAAACAAATTTCAAAACTCCTGTAGCCCTACATTTCCACCAAGCCCAACATTGTATCTCCTCCTTGAGGTATATTGGTATTGAAAGGGTCCAACTACCACCTAGGGGTGGAGACATTGATGTTCTACTCCTGCAGCGTGAAACTTTTTGGATGTCAACCCTCAATACTGTTAATAAGGGCTTGAATGAGTCTTTCGACATCAGACCATTCCTATAGTTATATATAATTGTACATTTATTGAGTCTCTCAATCCAGTATACCTTTGAGTACATTTGTGGTGAACTTTATTATGTTTAGGTACTCACCTGTTGTACCATTTGTATCTCACATGTTCTCTTCTCTATCTGTAGGTTGTCGGATGATGTACTCTGATGGAGTGCCCCTCCTGAAGAACTACTAGTCCTCATCCTCATTTGTTCTCAGCATCGGACACAATTGGTGATAATTAAAGTAATGGTCTCAGCTTCCTCACTAGGAGCTTTGGGACTTTATCTTTTTTATTTTCAACACCAAACAATAAATAAATGAGTCATCTGGAATTTCAAATTAGATTTTTGTTATCCATGACAATCTTTTTGTGTCCTATCCTGAGATCAATGTGTATTATTGTGTTTAAATATTGCATATTGTGTACACATTCTGTACCCGTTGTATCTTTGTGTATTTAAACCTGTTTAAAACGGGTTAATTGGTTTGGGCTTAGGTGGCATTAGTCACCACCCATCGTTAGAGCCAATCAGTTGTACCCCTGTATAAAAGGTGCACACCCATTCCCTGTCACATTATTCCTGAAGAAGATCCTAAGGGATCGAAACGTTGAGTCAAATAAACCAGTGGAGCTGAGTTTTTCATACCAGTGTTGCGGACTCTATTCTTTCCTCGAAAATCATTTCGCCCTTGGCCCCCTTCTTCTCACCTTTCTTTTTATGGAAATAACAAAAACAATAGGGCTTGCACAATAAAAAAAAATCACCTACGGTTGTGACAATAGTTGATTCACATTCAAGTAATTTGTAAACTAAACAGTACATACCCATCCTGTAAAGCTTTACTACGGGTTGCAGCATTGCATCAAACGGTCCACACCCCTTGTCTATCTCTCGCTGTTCCTCTGACAAAGTTGAATGTCTTTTGGAGGCCATCTCTCTAGATACTGTAGACCTCTCCCTGTGGTAGTCTGTGGAATCACCAGCTGGAAAAGATATAATATAATCTATTATTAAAGGGTTAGTTCAGATTTATGTTTCTTCTGTAGTAGTAAATACCCCAAGTCTCGTAGTGGGAGTTCTGGTCTGGTTTTGGTGAATATCAAGTAGTTCCGGTCAGTTGGTGTAGGTCTGGGGGCCTCTCATTACAAAACTAGCTAACACCGGGGCTCCACCGGGCGTGTCAGCATCTCGTCTCCGTCACGTCAGGGAATGTTCCCTGACGAGTTGCGTTTTTTGCTGCACGCAACGGAGACGCAACACGCCCGGTGGAGCCCCGGTGTAACTCATTTGTATTGTTGACCTATTTCTACCATATAGCACAACTTTCATTTAACTTTGACTCCTCTTTCACATGGAACATTTTTTTTCATCCAATATCACTATGCCAGCAGCAGCACAAAAATATAGTATGTGACAGAGGGGTCAAAGTATAATATATGGTAGAAATAGGTTAATACAAATTATGCTAGTTTTGTGGATTCATATATTTGAAATGCGTGGCCCCCAGTGCCCCCACCTAATGACCGGAACTACTTAATAATCAATTAATACCTTTGCAACCACTATATTAATGGCAAGTATTTCCCAAAGCTTCAAGTCCAAAACTCTGAACTATCCCTTTAAACAACCTTCAATGCTTAATTTCCTGGTGAAGCACATTGACAATAGGTACAGTTAGTAGCACTAAGGAAAGTCATTTTATGCTTGGTAGTGTGTCTGTGTCACGCTCTGAATAGCCAGTCTACAAATCAGGCATTACGGCTCCAGACTTTTTCACAGGTAGAACTGGTGCCACCTACATTTTCAGTTAGGTAGGTGGCACCACAAATTAGGTCGCACCATTTTTTCTTTGTATAGTGTGGTATTAATACATAACTTTATCATGCCCCCACATTCGGCGCCATTTATTTATGTAGTGGTTTCCACCATTAAAAGGTTTGAATCATGAAAACCCCTACAAAGGTCACTGTGTAAAAAACTGCAACCTACCTGGTTATACTTAAACACTAATATGATTTCAACCCAACACAAAGTCAATAAAGGCAATACTCCACACAGAAGGTTTTGTGTTGAAAATGAAATGCAGTTCAGTTCATTCACTTTTTTACGTCCACTCCACATTTAAACTCAACTTCTGTTTTTCACAACATCCAACAAAGTAACCACCGTTGTAAATAAGCGTCTGTGTGTGTGTGTGTGTGTGTGTGTGTGTGTGTGTGTGTGTGTGTGTGTGTGTGTGTGTGTGTGTTAGCTTAGTGCTGGCATCAGGCGAACGTCCAATATTTTTTATCAATGGAATGGGGAAGCACCGCAGACTTTACTCGTGGCTCACGCTACAGGGCAAGGGACAAAACTCACATCTTCAAAACCAGTCTCCACACGTCAGCAGCTCCTAACACTCCTGGGGATATTTGATATTCTTTTCTTTACAGGATACAAAACAATTTACTACATGTTTAAACGACCAGTGAATGAAACACTACATACCTATCCTGTACAACTCTACTACGGGTTGCATCATTGCATCGAACAGTCCAAATCCCTGGTCCATCTCTCGCTGATACTTTAACGTTGAATAAGTTTGGGAGGCCATCTCTTGATACAGTGGACCTCTTCCTGTGGTCATCTGTGGAAATCACCAGTAGAAAATACAAACAGTTATCATTCAACAACCGTATTACCACATCACTGAAGAGCTTCAATAATTGTAAGCACTGAAGATATCCTACAATATTTCTATACTATATTCTCCTCAAATGTTTGGCTTCTAACTAATCCTACATACTATTACATTCACTTAGAAAATCCATTCAAACTGTAAAAGATCCAGCTTACTGTGGACACGTATGCTTGTACCTTTCAGTTTGAAATGTGTTTTTTTTTATATTTAACTTTTGAACCTCCCTCCCTATTCCTTCTATGTCCACATAGAAACTTGATGCACAATCAAAAGAATCACCCTTAGTGCTCTAAAATACATTAGACAATAAAGTTTGATTGGCCTACCCTAGTATCTAATTTTGGGCTTGTTGTTGGAGACCTCGTTTTCTCTAACTGGCAACATTGCTTATGAAGGGAAAATGTGTGGCGGTGAGGACAGCCAGACACACAAACACTAGCTTACCTTTTTGGGTCCACTGAAGATCTTTTTGGGTCCACTTAAGAGCTTTTTGAGTCCACTGAAGATCTTTTTGAGTCCAGCGTCCTTGGATTTGTCACCCGGGCTCCCTGAATGGCCCTTCTGGACATTAGTGACACCAGAGCTGCAGTCGTCAGAGAATTCAAGTGCATCTGTCCAAAGACTACAGTGTCATTTAAGGGCCTGTGCATATTAGGCTACATTTAAAGCAGTACTTGACCCACACAAGACTAAAGGCCTATTCATAGTCTGGATTTTCGGTGATGAGGTGACCACCGCTGCGGTGGTGAGCTGACCACCGGAGCTGAAATAACGTTGAGCGGTGGTGAGTAAAAACAGAGAGAAGGGCTGGAGCGGTGGCGGTGGTTTGCTCTTCACCGCGGCTCGTGACGTCATGTTGTAGTTCGGTGGTCACCCCACCACCGTAAATCCAGACTATGTATGAGCCTTAAGAGCAAGCAACAAAGCTGGACATGGCTATGGGATTCAACGGGCACTCAGTCAGTACACACACACACACACACACACACACACACACCGTTTTTGCATTCACTACTTACAGGGTATCACCAGATTTAAGACCCATATGTATTCAATATTCATTATTTATTTCAGTTGTTTGATTGCTGGTTTCATCAAACATTATACAATCGTCAACAGCCGTTATAAGGTACCACACCAAATCTAGTGACGTACAATGTTGGATTTTTTCACATGCAAACATGTTGGCATGTTGTAGTGAGGGAAGACATGTCCTTTCATTTGCACTACTGTGTCACCACTACTCACCACCAATTGAATGGGATGATGCCCACCTAGAAAAAGTGTTTGATCTCTTAGTGTGTTCTTGCATGTTATACCGGCATCCATAGATTCCTCATTGCCCCACATTTTCCACGCAATAGATTTTAGATAGAGACTTAGCATGAAACTTACTAGTGTCCAGGTGGTCTTCTGGTTCCTGTTTAATGTGCTCTTCGGGTTCCTGTTTAATGTGCTCTTCAGGTCCCCGTTTAAAGGAATCTTCAGAGTCCTGTTTAATATGAACTTCAGGTTCCTGTTTAAGGTGGTCTTCAGGTTCTCGTATGAGATAGTCTTCAGGTTCTTGTTTAAGGTAGGCTTCAGGTTCTTGTTTAAGGTAGGCTTCAGGTTGAATAGAAACCGTCCTGGCTGGACACATCTGAACCTGCAGGCTGGACTCCACAGACTGGTCTGGAATGTAGAATAATGACTTTAATCGAAAGGACTTTGATTTGACATGAATAAGGACTTTAATAAGAACTCTGACTTGACATGAATAAAGACTTTGATGTGATCTCTCTCTCTCTCTCTCTCTCTCTGTCTGTCTCTCTGTCTCTGTCTCTCTCTCTCTCTAACTAGTTAATAGATAATTCATAAAGCATTAGTTATAGTTATTAATGTCTTGTTAAATATTTGTTAACAGTTAGTTAAGGAGTTATATAGCCATGCCTGGTAGTTATCCCAAACTATTAGTAAACGTATGTATTAATACATTTGATTCAATTAATTTCTGTGATTAATTGATACAATAATGTGATGGTACAATTTTAAAATAAAGTTATAAAAAATGGAAAATGCTGAATTACGGTTGTGTTTTAGGCAGAGATGGCAGCACACCTGTGTTGATGCTGGTCCGGGGTCTGTCCACGCTGGTTCCCAGTACAGCCGCTGCCTCCTTCTTTTCCTTAGCCTGGGTGTTCTCACCATCGCTGTCGCTCTCACTCAGGTCGTCAAAGCCAAAGTAGCTGCTGCGTCCGACAGCTCCCGCGCTCTCCAACCCCTCCTGGTCCTCGAAGCCAAAGTACTCTAGCTTGGTCTCCTTCTTGGTCTTCAACTGGATGGGCCGGAACCTGTTGGAGACACAGAGACCGGTGGAGGGGTTACTTTATTAGGGTTTATTGGCAAATGGCTCCAACCTCAAGACTACTTTTGACAAAGTCACAGATTTTCTGAGGATGGGGAGAACAAGTCTATAATCTGCAGCAAAAAGGGCTTGGTTACAAAGTTTTAGGTTAAATTCAAAGAAATATAGAAAGGGATCATGTCTACAGTTAAAATATTATGTACAGAAGTCTATGTAGCTTTAATATTACAGCATTTATGGCAATAATACATATATTTTTTTAGCAAAAGCAGATAGTTTGTCTGCAAAACATGAGACTGGAGAGAGAGAGATGTCATTTAGCGGGTGCCTTTGTCCGGCGCAGCATCCAACTTACTTCTTCATCTGGCCCACCTCTTCTAGGTCCGTGGCAGCTGGGATGGCCAAGCTGCGCCACAAGGGGTCATTGATGGTGACCCTGGTTACCGACGTGGATATCGGGTACTGCTGGGTCTTGTATTTATATTCCCACATGCTCTGCCTCCCCTTGACAGCCTGTGGTGCTGCAGCTGGCTTAGCTGCTGTGTTGCTGGTATTGACAATAGTATTACTTGCGCCGGCAGCCGAGACACTGTAGACTTGAAGAGATATCACTCCGGGCAGCTGGCTGCTGCCGTCCACTGTGTCGGAGGAAGCTTTGTTGGGCCGCTGGTATTTCCTGCAGTAGAAGGTTGTGAGGCTATATGGGGATTGGATATCGCCAACAGAAGGCTCAATTGGAGGTTCCGCTGGAAGCTGCAGCTCCACACTTTTTAGTCCTTCTGTGTAGAGTACATCTTGGGCGGATGAGGAGGACTGGCAGTCGCTGCTACCTCTACACCCGGCATTAGAGTCTTGAACCAGGATGTCCATGCTGAGAGCAGAGGACAACCACTGGATCTTCACCGAGTTTCAGTCATCAGAGGAGGTTGTCTTGGTGATATAGGAGACAATAGTCTGGTTTGAGGTTGTCTGTCAGGTGTGCTTCTGTACGCCGTCTGGCTGTCCTTTACCACTTTCTGTACAGATACATACGTTTGTACATCTGTGGATGGATATGGTAATAATTACATGGTGTTAGAGCATAGATTTCAATGGCAACAGCCAGGATGGTACATAGAAGATAACCATTATGAGTATAGTATTAAACCGCTTTCAAATTAAACTACCGCTGCAGCTTCTTCAAACTGTTGTAGGGGCTGTAAAGCCTGATTGATTTATATTTAGGCAATCTGCTAAGGACTGTGAGAAAAGAGAGCAATAAGGGCCTTTCTCGGCCCCACCCTTCTCCCATTGTTTATATTATGTTTCGTTTCCAAGATAGCGGCAGCACCAGGAGGGGGTGGGGCGGAGGTGAGCGGGCGGGCGGGGTCGACATATGCCCTTACTGAGCTGCATTCAAGACACTTGCCTTGTGTCTGACACCTGACTTGTGTCTGAACACAGCTTTGATGGATGTGTTCTGCCCCCCTCCCCCCCATCCATCAAAATGTTTGGTCAAACCATGTGGGCTTCCATTGGAAATGCATTGGAGAGGCCATTAAACACAGACACAAGACAAACGCAAGACAGTCGTCTTGAATTTGTGAATGCAGCCCAGTAAGGGCGGGTGCATCCCTCCATTCCGACATGCTGCCATTCCGACATCCCCCCATTCCGACATGCCCCCATTCCGACATGTTGCCATTCCGACTTCCCCCCATTCTGACACATTTTAGTCCCACCATTCCGACACATTTTAGTCCCACCATTCCGACAGTCCACAAATCTTAAATGTATTTTCAAGGCAATTTTTTAAGGGGTGTGTAGCAACTGTAAATAATGTAATAATCAGCTCATAATGTAATTAAAAGACGAGCACATAACTTAATAGATTTTTCTATAATGTAATAATGTGTTACATTAAGAACCTCCACATAGGCGACACTGACATGACACTGACATGATACTGACCATGATACTGACATGATACTGACCATGACACTGACCATGACACTGACATGACACTGACCATGACACTAACATGATACTGACCATGACACTGACATGACACTGACATGACACTGACCATGACACTGACATGGTACTGACCATGATACTGACCATGACACTGACATGATACTGACCATGATACTGACATGACACTGACCATGACACTGACCATGACACTGACCATGACACTGAGACATGATACTGACATGACACTGACCATGACACTGACATGATACTGACCATGACACTGACCATGACACTGACATGACACTGACCATGATACTGACCATGATACTGACCATGATACTGACGATGACACTGACATGATACTGACATGACACTGACATGACACTGACCATGACACTGACATGACACTGACATGACACTGACATGACACTGACATGACACTGACCATGACACTGACATGATACTGACCGTGATACTGACCATGACACTGACATGATACTGACCATGATACTGACATGACACTGACCATGACACTGACCATGACACTGACATGATACTGACCATGATACTGACCATGACACTGACATGATACTGACCATGATACTGACCATGACACAGACCATGACACTGACCATGACACTTAGACATGATACTGACATGACACTGACCATGACACTGACCATGACACTGACATAATACTGACCATGACACTGACCATGACACTGACATGACACTGACCATGACACTGACATGATACTGACCATGACACTGACCATGACACTGACATGACACTGACATGATACTGACCATGATACTGACATGACACTGACCATGACACTGACATGACACTGACATGATACTGACCATGATACTGACATGACACTGACCATGACACTGACCATGACACTGACATGATACTGACAACACTGACCATGACACTGACATGATACTGACCATGATACTGACCATGACACTGACATGATACTGACATACTGTATAGGCCTATCATCTTCAGAAATAATCAAATATAAGCAGGATAAACCATTTGTACTACTATAATCAATAAAAAATAAATAAATAATAATAAATAATAATATTTATATTAATATAAATAATAATAAATAATAAATAATAATAAATAAATAGTTGTAAACCATGTCATAATGGTCAGTGTCATGTCAGTGTCATGTCAGTGTCATGGTCAGTATCATGTCAGTGTCATGGTCAGTGTCATGTCAGTGTCATGGTCAGTATCATGTCAGTGTCATGGTCAGTGTCATGTCAGTGTCATGTCAGTGTCATGGTCAGTGTCATGGTCAGTATCATGTCAGTGTCATGTCAGTATCATGTCTCAGTGTCATGGTCAGTGTCATGGTCAGTGTCATGTCAGTGTCATGTCAGTGTCATGGTCAGTGTCATGTCAGTATCATGGTCAGTATCATGTCTCAGTGTCATGGTCAGTGTTTATATTAATATAAATAATAATAAATAAATAAATAAAATAAATAAAATAAATAAAATAAATAAAATAAATAAAATAAATAAAATAAATAAAATAAATAAAATAAAATAAATAAATAAAATAAAATAAAATAAAATAAAATAAAATAAAATAAAATAAATAAAATAAATAAAATAAATAAAATAAATAAAATAAATAAAATAATATAAATAATATAAATATAAATATAAATATAAATAATAATATTTATATAAATAATAAATAAATAGTGATCTGTCGGAATGCTGGGACTTTTTCTGCCACGGGTCCCTGTCGGAATGGTGGGACTTTTTCTGCCACGGGTCCCTGTCGGAATGGTGGGACTTTTTTCTGTCGGAATGGTGGAATGTTTAAAAATATGGAGCATACCACCATTCCGACAATTAGAAGTCAATGTAGGAGTGGCAGCATGTCGGAATGGAGAGTGAACACCAGTAAGGGCATATGTAGACCCCACCCGCTCACCTCCGCCCCACCCCCTCCTGGTGCTGCGGTCACCTTGGAAACTAAACACAATATAAACAATGGGAGAAGGGTGGGGCCGAGAAAGGCCTTTATTGATAACTCCACCGGTCCCCGCTCTGACCAGTAGGGCAGAGCGCTTCAATGTTGGAGAGCCCATAGATATATATAAAGAAAGCTAGATGGATCACCCGCGCTCTGGCCAATGGAGAAGTGACGTTGCTACGTGGCGGCCATCTTACCTCGGGGCAGCATAACATTGTGTCTATGGGCATGTACTTTTAAATAACCATAACTTGCTCAATTTTCAACCGATTTTCAAACTGTTTGGTTTGTTATAAACGTCAGAGACGTCCGCATACTTATATGCTTTATACAACGTTGATATTGCGTCCTAACCTAGTAATTTTAGTAATTCTAGTAAGACTAAAAGTATTTTAGCAACTTAGTCTTAATTTTAGTAGCAATTTCAGATTTAAGCTCAGTCTTTGAACAATCCATTGAACTTTAGGCCATGCCTAGGCTACTTAATCTAGTCTTAGCCAACAAAAACTTAACACTGGCATAAAATAAACTAAAACAAAATTGCTCACTCTTCAACAGCGATGGCAAAAATAAATATTATTTGTTCTGTAGTTTATACAATTGTATACAAAACACTGAAATCCTTAAACCAGAAACCACTAACCCTAATGTAAGTGGGGAACATAGAACCTGGGGAACATAGGGATGACCCCCTACGCTACGGGACGTGAGACTAATGCTAGCCTCAATTTGCAACTCTAGATTTTTTATAATGGTACTGTATGAATCTAGAGTTGCAATACCCTCCATTGACTCCCTTGAATTGTCCACTTTCAATCTGCCGAGCTTGTTTTTCATTAAAAAAAAGATTCGAAACAGGTGGTACAGGACCGTTCAGTGACTTACGACGAGTGCTTCCAAACTCCAGCACTTGGAAAAATAATCACCTGCACAGCATTTATTGACAGAAAGTATCTCATAACATGTCTACGGTGGATTTTTATGAAAAACAAGCTCGGCAGTTGAAAGAGGAAAATTCAAGCTTGGCCTATAGAGTTGTTGAGTTTAACATCGTTTAATACAAGCAGATCGCAAACGCAATTTGGATGAGTAGGTAGTCAATGGTATTGCAACTCTAGATTCATCCCATATATTCCCATAATAAACAAAGTTGCAAATTGCGGCTAAAACTAATCCCCAATCTCTTCTAGTGGCTTCCACTATACGGTATTGCTTTTGGTAGGCTAATTATATTCTTATGATGAATAGACGTGTAGGCAATCCAAACGGATTGTGAGCTTAATTGTATAACTCTCGTAAGAGATCGTTAGCATTAAAGTTAGCTACAACAGACAAGAAAGAAACAGGCAAAGAAAGCCATCTATGAAAAATAGACATTGACAATAAAATAAAAAATTAAATGACAATAAACAAGTTGAGTTGCGAGTGCATGCGACTCACCGCTGAGTGTAAATTGTTTATGATTTCACTATGCTGCTTGTTGGCTGCACACACAAGTTAGCCATGTCTATGCTCGGCGTTGCTCGAATGCTCGCCGAAAAATAGAATCACGCGGTTATAACGTATCGATTCCACCATGGCCAACCACTACCGGGTAAAAGTGCGTGTGTGTGTGCCATAGACAGTGTGTGTGTGTGTGTGTGTGTGTGTGTGTGTGTGTGTGTGTGTGTGTGTGTGTGTGTGCGTGCGTGCGTGCGTGCGTGCGCTGTGTTTTATTTTGAAAGTGAAGACAGGAAGTGTTGTCGTGAAGACAAATTAATGGGCTCCGTCCTCCTTTTAATACTCTATGGCTCCGTCTTATGAGCTAATTTAGAACTTCCTGTCTGAGAGCTAGCTAATTTAAGACATCCGGTTGCCTTCAGAATAAAATAAGTATATTTAATTCGTTATTTAAATAATTATTACATTACATTATTAGTATTATTATTACATTACAGTTATTGTAAAGACACACATTATGTTTCTGTGTAAAAATAAGTAATTAAATAACATTAAAAAGTTATCTAAATGGATAAATGCTATTCACTGGAGTGCATGGACTTTATAAAGTGGACACTGGACAAAAGACGGCTCCGCGAGGCAACTATCTGGACATACCCACGCGTTCGGGAAGATGTCCTCTACCACCCCACAGTCTCCGCTAAGCGGGAGAGGTGTAAAATTCACAGCAGCAGAGCTTCTACTGGGGTCAATGCAAAAAAATGTACCGTTTCCGGACCCAGAATGGACACTGGACAAAGAGGCCTCCGCGAGGCAACTATCTGTACATACCCACGCGTCCGGGGAGATGTCCTCTACCACACCACAGTCTCCGCTAAGCGGGAGAGGTGTAAAATTCAGAGCAGCAGAGCTTCTACTGGGGTCAATGCAAAAAAAAATACCGTTTCCGGACCCAGACTGGACACTGGACAAAAGACGGCTCCGCGAGGCAACTATCTGGACATACCCACGCGTCCGGGGAGATGTCCTCTACCACACCCCACTCTCCGCTAAGCGGGAGAGGTGTGAAATTCAGAGCAGCAGACCTTCTATTGGGGTCAACACTCAAAAAAGTGCCGTTTCCAGACCCAGAATGGACACTGGACAAAGAGGCCTCCGCGAGGCAACTATCTGGACATACCCACGCGTCCGGGGAGATGTCCTCTACCACACCCCACTCTCCGCTAAGCGGGAGAGGTGTAAAATTCAGAGCAGCAGACCTTCTATTGGGGTCAACACTCAAAAAAGTGCCGTTTCCAGACCCAGAATGGACACTGGACAAAGAGGCCTCCGCGAGGCAACTATCTGGACATACCCACGCGTCCGGGGAGATGTCCTCTACCACACCCCACTCTCCGCTAAGCGGGAGAGGTGTAAAATTCAGAGCAGCAGACCTTCTATTGGGGTCAACACTCAAAAAAGTGCCGTTTCCAGACCCAGAATGGACACTGGACAAAGAGGCCTCCGCGAGGCAACTATCTGGACATACCCACGCGTCCGGGGAGATGTCCTCTACCACCCCACAGTCTCCGCTAAGCGGGAGAGGTGTAAAATTCACACCATTCATCAGTTTCAATGTGTACATTTGGATATGTGCACAAGGAGTGCACTCTCATATTAGTTTGTATTGTGCGCCACGTGTACTATATCTGAACGCAACCCAATGTTTATAGTGTTTCAGTTCCAATTATTGTCTGTTAATTTATTTGTGTCATCACTTCCAATTTGATGTATTAAATTATCCTGCATCATGTATGAACACTCTCCTGATTGTATGAAATTGGTATACTGATCTGGAAATGCTTTTTCTGTTTACTAAAGAGCTGGAGAGACAGGGAGACCCCCGGCTGGCATAAACCAGCGTATGATGGTGCACCGCGTTGGTCATTACTAACCCTATATCCCTAAGCCTAACTCCCTAACCGCATGCAAATCCACATAGTCGGAGTGATGGGATGACGGAATTATGGGCAGTCCCCCGTATGTAGGGTTGCACGATTTGGGAAGGATATGAAGTCATAGTTTGACTTACGTTTTGCAGAGCAGATTGTTGAGTCGTGGTCACAGTGAGTGTAATGGTCCAACTAGTAGAGAAACACTGAACTATCAGGAGAGATATCACATTCATCAGCTTCAATGTTATAGTGTTACAGTACAACTACTGTAGCTGTAGCTCCACCCACAGGCAGGCAGGCAATGTGACACAGCATAGAGTTGTGCTCTTTGTTTAAAGATTGTTGAATCATTGGTTATAAATAATTAATGTGGGTTTTCTAAATCATGTCTTCATGTAGTTGAACTCTGCACATTAATACAATTATGGAGACACATGCATAGTACAACTACTATGCACATGCATAGCACCTTAGTTTCTAGTTTTTAACCTTTTAACTAGTTTATTTTTCTAATAACATTGTTTTTATTCTTCTTTAATTCTGTAAAGGGACTTTGAGTACCCGGAAAAGTGCTATATAAATCGTATGTACAGTATCATTAGTTAGATTTTAGCAACACATTTGTGAGCATCACAGCACATGCAGGCCCACATGCACACAAGCCACCCAAAGATTGTGAATAACTAGTTGCTCTGTCCACACTGATCATTAAGTTGACAGTTTATTAGTTTGGCGGGGTGAGGAACCTTCTGATCAAACACCTGGAGGACAGTAGCCTACAACTCCTGCCAACACACACACAGCTGACTTGTGTTTCACTTTTACTCTGTAGAGTTCAAAACCTGCCTGACGTTTTATGGCCTGTCCGGGCCTCGGCCCAGATCAGTTAGGGCCGGTCCTATTGAGAACTCTAAGTGGGACCCTTACTCAAATAAAGTACTTTAAATGTACTAGTTTGCAGATCAACTGGTTGCATCCAGATCATAGCAGACGTTGTGGAATGGGGGTTCAGAGACACACAACCACCTCTATTTGTTCTTAAAACTTGTCACAACTGCATGGAATCGGCCGATACCTTTTGGTCACTTTTAGGATATTTTCTCCCACCTTTTGGAACCGACGCAGATTGAAAGCAAAGTCACGACAAACTTGGTTCAGGTAACACTTTTTACTTTCTGTTAAAATGAAAAGAGTATTCAAAGAAAAATACACAAACATTGCAACATGAAATGCATACATAAGTAAAGAATTATTTACACAGACGGCACATAATATATAATATTGTAGCTGTCAGGCAGCATCCTCGTATCTACATATTTCAACTTTTTATGTTTTTCAATAAATTAACACAGAGAAGGAGTAGTCTGCAAGTCTTTGCTCCAACAGTGGACTACTCCTTCTCTGTATGTATCTACCTTTTGTCCAGCACCAGCAATGAGCTAGATGTGCACTAGCCAGCTGCTTTTCAGTAAATTAACGACAGTAGTTTATCATACTATAGTGTCACTACATATTGTTGCAAAAATAGCTGATCCACCGGACAGAGACGATCCATTCCCAGAGAAATGGCTGATTCGAGTAGATTCAATGGACACAGGTTAGGATTCCAGCAGGCTTTTTTGGTTTTTGAGTCCAGACCAGCAGAAATCCCAGCCGTTTAAATTGAGGTTTTACTGGTCTGAGTGGAAAGTGAACAACACGTTGCGCGACGAAAGTGGCATCCAAACGACAAAGAACGTGACGTGGAGGGTGCCCGGCGACGGTGTTGCGTACCTCAAGTAAAACCCGAAAGGTAGTACATCAGGTCATTGGAAGGCTCTGGTCCCCGCCCGGCCCACAGACCAATCAGAATCCTGGGTGTCCGAGACACGGAGCATAAATCGCCCTTTTCTCTTCAGAAGAGATGCTGCTGGGGGGTAAGCCGGACTAGACCACCCCTCTTTGATCGTCGTGGGAGCGTTGGTGGAAGACGAAGGACACAGTGGTGGGCTCCCAGGAGGCCAGCAGCACAGCGTCTTTCAGGCCTTTCTTGTCACAGCAGTGGTTCCACTGGGACAGGTCGCTGGTGCAGTCAGAGCCTTCGGGCGCCGGGCGCACCTGCCGGCCGTTCACACAGCGCCGACAGCGCAACCTGGTACAACAAAACACGATTGATAATCAAATAATTACATTTTTTAAATAGGCGAAAATAGGCAATCGATGACATTGTAGATCGGCTGCTTTCATTTGAACGATGAAGAAATATAGGGATTAATGGACCACATCCATTTTCAACCTATCTTCTTATAATCGGTCCTCACTAATTCTAATTATAAGATGGCACCATTTCTGTCTTTCTCATTGGTGGGCTATAAGGTCAGAAACCTGCCTACCAATGACATCATCAGAGACGCCAAGCCTTTTTCTTCCTGGAAAGTTAGTATGAAAGTTTGCATAAAAGCTATTGCTCCTGCATATAAAAAAATAAATCACCCTCATGTGAAGTGAGGGGCGCCCACTGTAGTTGCCACATGATGTCACAGGGGGGCATTCATTAATTGTAGCTTCACTGTCTTCACTGTCACTATACATTACGAGACATGAATGCAGTGCTGCCACATCTCACGTCGTCATTTAGTGCCCTAAACAAACATTAAAAGTCCATAGACTGCCATATGACCGATGATATGAATTTCAAAAGCCATGCATTGACAATTATATCATGACACAAGTTGATATAAAATGACCACATCATAGGTTGAAAATGTCTGAAACGCTCACCCTGGCATCAATGTCTGTTTCATCAATTCCGTGCTATGAAATGGCATAAAATGGCATGTTTATAGCCTATTAAAACATTAATCCGAACCGTGCTAATCATGATGCACTGGGGGCGATGATCCGTCCCTTCCCTAGGCCTACACTACAGATCCGGACTACATCACTTCCTTGGCTTGGCTGAGCAATCTACTTATTGAGGATAAAAATTGTGATTGGCCGGAATGTGATGATGTACTGTATGATGATGGTGTCACTGGGGGTGTTGGTGAAAAGTGTTTACTTGTCATGGGTGTCACTGGGGGTGTTGGTGAAAAGTGTTTACTTGTCATGGGTGTCACTGGGGGTTAGGGCTGCCGTAATTGTCCAAAAATTGGATTCGGATATTCGTTTTAAAAACCCACGTGGATTCGAACAATTCGAGCCATTCGGATTTCGGATTTCAATTCGAGCCAATCGGATTTTTTAATAATTATATTTACACCAATACAACCTGAGACATAACATTTAAGATCGCATTGCTGGCGCAACTCTCTCTCTCCGCGCATTGGTGTTGCTGAAAACTGAGATGGAACGGTTACGGAACGCATACATTCTCCCTTCTCCAGTAAAACATTTTTCTTAAATGAGCAATCCTACCACACAGCCTTATCAAAACGAGGCACGGAGGCAGTGTTAATTCTGCTGCATTATTATTATCTGTGGACTGTGGGTCTGCTGCCGAGTGCCGACGTTATGAAACTTTTTAGCTGGCTAGCGCCTGCGCTCCGCTGTTATGCTCAAATTAGTGACCCTAAAGAATTCTGAGGCAACACGGCTGGAGACGAGGCAGCCAATCAGAACTGCGCTGCGCTGCGCTGTATAGTCTGTGTTTAGGAAATGATTTATTCTTCAATGTATGCCGTTGTCGGCGTGGCAAATATAACTAATCTACAAGCTCACAAGTCACAACGCTTACCCATGGCACCGAAAACTAATAATAATAATAAATAAATAAATATTTTTTATTATTATTTTTAATTCGAACCTTAATTTGATATATTCGGTTATTAATTATTTTTTTTGATTCGAATCTATATTCGGATATAGAATATTCGTTGGCAGCACTACTGGGGGTGTTGGTGAAAAGTGTTTACTTGTCATGGGTGTCACTGGGGGTGTTGGTGAAAAGTGTTTACTTGTCATGGGTGTCACTGGGGGTCTCCTGGTTGAGGGAGAACAGCTCTCGGAGCTCGTCGTGGCTGAAGTGTCTCTGGACATCTTGCTCCTCGTCCACCACACAGCTGCTCAGGGCCTTCTTGTGTGTCTGCCTCTGGAAGATCTTCTCCTCGATGGTCCCCGTCTGGCACACAACACACCATAATTAGAATCGAATAGTCGATTATTCGGTGGTAAAATTAAATATATATTTTTCATCCAATCAAGCATTAAAACACAGTGTTCTGAAACAACCAGCGAATAAAGGGTTTTAAGGGCCGCAATAAAACAACGACCTTTACATCCACAGCATGCACTACTGTACTACTGTACTGTTTTTTATTGTAGTTTATTTAGCTAGCTTTAGTTATAATAATCATTTTTTCTTCTGTTTTCTACATAAACACATTATAACCATATCAAATGAAATTGTAGTAAAATGCTGCGATTTGTAAAAACCCATTTACATCACTGTCGCGACATAGCTGTTTGTATTTAATAATGCTGCACGCTTGCACCTTTGTTGGATAAGCATAAAGAAAGATGAATAAGAAACATAACATCACGGCAAGACTCTACTGTAGTGCCACCAAACTGGATATAATAATGGGCAGGACGGCTACTGTACTGGATGTCACATCTCCAATCTAACCTGTTGAACAAACTACAGTAATAAACTCACCAACAGTAAGTAAAGTCAAGTATTTACACACTGTAGTTGTCCCCATTGAGCGTATGACGCTCAATCAGTTTATTAGTTTGATTCATCACAGCAGGTCTATCAGTAAAGATGATGACTCACAGAGAGCAGTCTGAATCATAGCAGGTCTATCAGTAAAGATGATGAGACTGACAGAGAGCAGTCTGTATCATAGCAGGTCTATCAGTAAAGATGATGACTCACAGAGCAGTCTGTATCATAGCAGGTCTATCAGTAAAGATGATGACTCACAGAGAGCAGTCTGTATCATAACAGGTCTATCAGTAAAGATGATGAGACTCACAGAGAGCAGTCTGTAGATGTAGCAGGTCTTCTTCTGGCCGTCTCTCCAGACGCGCGCCATGGCCTGGTCATCGTTGGCCGGGTTCCAGTCCGGGTCGAACATCACCAGGCGATTGGCCCCGATCAGGTTGAGGCCACACCCCCCTGCCTTGCTGCTCAGCATGAAGATGAACTCTGGACTCTGAAACCACAGGAAAACATGCGTTTCATTAATTGTACATGATTGTCACTCGTGTTATGTGGACAATAAGGGAGAGGACTAATAATTGCGTTAATAACTGTGTGTTTTGACATTGAAAATTAGAACATATAAATTAAAATTACATTTGTTTGCATTTTAGGCTTTGTAAACAAACACAAATATGGTGTGTGTGTGTGTGTGTGTGTATATAAACATTATGATAAGAACAATTGTAATGATCTAAAATAATTGTGATCAGGTGATTCTGTCGTCAAACTCACCGATGGACTGTTGAATCTCTCCACGATCTTGGCCCGTTTCTTGATGGACATTGTGCCGTCAAGTCGGACGTAAAGATACCTGTGACATGCAAGATGGAGATCTGTTGATCACCTCAATAAATATACAGACATACAGCTACTATGGATAGGCATTAGGCAGGCATGCATGTTTTTGTCTCAATTACCTGCGAGATCTGCACAACTTCTCAAAGAGATCCAGTGTTTGAGTGTAGTTGGACACAAGCACCACCTTGTCACTTGTTGTGCTCCTGGTATGTGCAAGGATGTAGTCCAGAACCAGCATTTTCCCTACAAGGCACAATAAGACAAATATTTAAGGATGTATAGCAGTCCAGAAGCACACTGGAAGTGATCCTTGGCAACAAACTGGCCTATGAAGTCCATCTATACGCCATGACTCATCACTGCGACATATACATCTGATCTATAAAACACGAGTTATTGCTAGTTCTGTGTTCTTTTTTGAACCCCATGCATGATGTGATATTTTCCTTACAATTTACAATTTGGGCATTTAGCAGACACTCTTAATCCTGGTGGTAATACATAAAATACATACAAATAGTCTTCAGGAATCATACGTAAGCGAAGAATCTAACAGTGGAATATCTATAATGAAACTATGCGTATACAGTACACTATAGAGTGTTATGTCTACATGCTATCTAATTTACATAAGTTGAGCCTTTGTGTGTTGTGCCACGGGCTAAGATGGAGTTCCCTTCATATTCGTCTCGCTCGTCGGGCGCATGTTTGACGTCAACGAGCACGTTGTTCAACACGTCAATGGTGACTCTGTGACATTTAGGCTGCGTCGCTCTGGACTTTGTGCAGCTGCCAGTGTGAACGCAGCATTAGTGCTGAAGGTGATAGTAGGGCTGTCACAATTACAACATTTAAGTTACGACTTAATCGTGTTATTGGAATTAAACATATATTCAGAACATATGAATAAAGATGTTCCTTTGGATGGATATGACAAATAACTTAAATATACAAAGAAATCACTCACATATTTAATATTTACACTTAAAAAAGTGAAGAAAAGAAATGCAGTAATAGCAGATCTACACATTTACAAGGTGTCACTTCTTCGCGCATTGTGAGCATGTAGATCTGGCATTTTTTCTATTTTCTAATATTTGAAAACGTATGATTTTCTTTTGCATAATATGGAAAAATAATTGTGATTACACGATCATGTAATAATTATGACAGGCCTATACCTGAAAGCTGAGGCTCCACAGCTTTAGCGTTGTTGTATCCTGCTGGAAAGAGATCCAGTGCTCCTTCAAAGCCCTCCTCGCCCTGCATACACTTCTCATAGATGAGACCTGGATCTGCATGGACATACGGACACACACTTGTAATCGATGCAGAGGTTTTAAATCATCGTGATCGAGATCAGAATGATTGTAAACACTACATTAATGTGTAGTGCTGTGCCCTCTAGGCCAGGGGTCTTCAATGTTTATCAGACCAAGGACCCCCGAGCTGAGAGAGAGATGAAGCTGCCCCCCCCCCCCCCCCCCCATTAAATATCGTATAAAATTGGGTTGCAGATTTAAATTTTTCACAGGTTTCATAGACCGCTTCAATTCATATACTTCATATACTTGACAGCATTGTCATCAGTTTATGT
Organism: Protomyctophum bolini; assembly: GCF_963924005.1. NCBI lineage: Eukaryota > Metazoa > Chordata > Actinopteri > Myctophiformes > Myctophidae > Protomyctophum > Protomyctophum bolini. Next base: position 16,666,014 of record NC_137877.1, on the reverse strand, counting down.
TAATGAGTATCCTCAGACATTTAACCACTTCAACAGTCAACACTTAGTAAACTTGACCTTTCACTCTGTACTTGGTCTGCTCTTTTCACCCAATACACTGAGCCTCTTTGCCTAAATCAGCCGATGTACAAGCTCACAAAGCCTCGATCTGTGAGGCGTTGTTCTCCTCAGGGTAGGGATATTAGCTTTCGAGTGGTTAATGCCCCTGCTCTAGGCAACAATAACATAGGATATAGAATGGTGACACAGGCTGCCCTGCTTACGATTGCAGAGCTTCTTGAGAGAGGTGATGGAGGACAGGGAGGACATGGTGATCTTGTCCTCCTGCAGGGTCTCCTGGGGTTTGGTCTGCCTCACAAACCTCTTGTACAGCTCTGTCTGGAGAGGTGTCAGCCTGCAGCACATCCAGCACAAAACACACACATTTAGCCAGTTGCAACACATCACACTAGGTTCAAACCAGCGTTGATGTTGACAGCAGATTTTGATGTTGATTTAGTCTTTTGAATAAAATTCCATTTAGTTTTAGTTGCATTTTAGTCACCTAATGTTTGTTTTTTTCTTTTCTAGTTTTAGTAAATAAATATCTACAGTTGATTTAGTCCAGGGGTTCTCAACCCTTTGTGCTGGGGACCACCACAAATACTCACGCATTGGTTGAGAACCCCTAAAATATATTTTTTGACAGACCTTGTAATGTCTGATTTATACTTGGCCTTGTGTTGAAAATAGCAGATCTACAAGCTCATAACATGTTGTAGATCTGCGCAACACCGACACACAACAAAGTATAAACTGACTTGTCTATTAGTTCTACTGGATCTCTTCTCCGCTAACCTCCCTAACACACTTTATGTATGTTCTAGCCTTCGGAACAATGAATGTCTCTTCATTCACAATAAAGGCATAAAGAGCATACCTGCAGCAGACCACGTGCTCGATTTTCACAGGCAGATACTTGGAGAGGATATCTGACGTTCTCCTTATCAAACACCTGCCAACAAAACGCATTGTGTGCTTTATCAGTCAATGTATGGGGAGTCCTAGACCTATAAATTAGTCATATTTTCATCCATAAATTGTGAAAAAGGAAAAGAGAAAATAAACTAAAACACACATAATAGGAAATATACACATAAAATCAACTTAATTTTATTTAACCACAACATAGCCAATGCATAAGCTTTGAAGAGTAAAATGCAAGGGTTCAAACATCAGAATCAAAACCAGTTGTTTTAGATATCTTAATATAACTGTCAATGTGTGGTGCGTACAGCAAAAGTGTCTTTGTGATCACCTGTTGACGACACTGATCAGCTCCTTGAGTTTGTCCTCTCCACATTGTCTGTCCTTGTCGCTTGCGTCTGAGTCTCTGCCCTTCAAAATGGGAAGCTCAAAGCGCTTCTTGAACTCCTGGGCTGTCCCTGGTATTGACAGATTGACACAGAACTAAGGGTAAGGGCACGGAATGAACGCAGCTAATCAGGCTGGAAACCAGGCTCCTCTTTTTTCCTTCTACACTAAACGCCTTTGCCACAAATAGCCGATCTACAAGCTCACGTTTTTAGATATGCTGTTTTTGGCTAAAGTTCTCCTCAGAATAGAGATGCTAGGGTTCAAGTATGTAAAAAAGGTATCCTATTACACAAAGATTTGGTGGCCCCCCTGTAGTAACTCTGAGGATCCCCTAGGGGTCCCGGAGCCCCCGCTGAAGACCCCTTGTATAGCATGGTTTGCTTACCAAGAATTCCTGCGTTAACAAAATGCACCAGACTGAAGTACTCCAGCAGGTCGTTCTGGATAGGAGTTCCAGAGATGAGAACTCTCCTCTTCACACTCATGGAGTTGAGTGCCTGATACGTCTGGTTCTCGGAGTTCTTAAGCCGGTGACCCTAGAGGCACAGCAGAGGTTCCCAAATGTTTTAGGCCGTGACCCAAAAGAGAAATGTGATGCCTCCCAAACTAGTGACAATAGCAGATCTACAAGCTCACAACACATCACAATGCAATGTGTTGTGAGCTTAACGATAAAACACACGGTATAAACCCTAGCATGAAGTAGGGGCATAAGGAGACAGATGCCTGCCGTACCTCATCACAAATGATCATTCCAACTTCTCCCTTATGCAGAACTCCTGCATGAAGTCGAAACGTCTCATAGGAGATGATCAGGATGGGTGTGTGAGCTCTCGCACTCTGCTGACACATGAAGTTCTCTGTGGAGCACAAGCAAATAGAAACAAGACCTTTAACCCTGCTAGACCTTTAACCCAAAATGAATGGGCTTTTCTTTTAGTGCAACCACAAAACTGCCGCAACTGCTATGCACTAGGCTATTATAAGGCGCAACATTCCATTATTCCATAGAAGACATGTATTGGTTTCTATGGAATCAAAATGACTGAAATCATTCGTGGAGACTGAGAACTTTAATCCAGAACGACAGCTACAGTACAGTACCTAGCTTTCTGTCGATGTCTTCCTTGGAGCCTCCGTCGATGGCGACCGGCGTGACGCGTCCTCCCAGCCACTTCGCCACCTCATTGTACCAGTTTCTGACCAGACTGGAGGGGGACACCACGATGACCTGAGGGTTGTCACCGTCATGACGTTTTAGTTGATGATTCATTGTCAAACAGTTAAACCATTTAGACCTGGAGAGCCCATGGTATACCTTTCAATGTTATACCTTTCAATCTATACCTTTCAATCTATATAGAAACATAGCATTTTGTCGCTGTTGGGATGGAAAAGATTTGGAAATTGGGATTGATGATCACTCAGGCGATGATGTAATAATTGCGTCAGGCCTAGTATAGCTCAGTGGTTCTCAACCTGTGGGTTGGGACACGCAGGGAGGTCCCCAGACTTTTTTCTTTTGGAGGGGGTCCCAGATGTTTCTATTTGTTGACATTTTGTATACTATGCCGATACATAGTCCACAATGGATTGAATACATAGGAACACAATGGAAACACAGGATCTTTCTTGTGTTCTCCTTTTAGTTGGACTGCACCTCGTTGAAATGATTCAATCAATCAAACCTAACCTAACCTTGCTGAGGTGGGGCTTGGCGTCGGGGCTCTGGCGGAGCAGTGTCCACATCAGGGCGATGCACTGCAGGGTCTTCCCCAAACCCATCTCATCAGCCATGATGCAACCGAACGAGTCCGCTATGCGCCTCCCCGTCACACACTCCCACAGGAACTTCACCCCCTGGAGGACAGGAGGAAAACCACACAGCTGGATTAATAGGCTTCATTTTCAACCCATCTTCTTTGACTGCCAACATTGATACAGTCTGTATGTCACTAACTGCATTCAGAAAATTCACCCCAAAATGAACCGGAAGCTAAATCGCCTAGAGCTAATGTGGCTAGTACCGCGTCAAAGTCATCATTGTCTCCACCAGGCCGAAGGCATGGAGTGAAAATATGTTTTGCACTCCGTCCATGTGTCCGTCTGTCCGTCTAATCTCCGGCACCGTTAACCTGGTCGATGCCAAATTTTGCACACACACTCCCTGGATGCCAACGATGAACCTCTGCCCCAAATGTATATATACGATAAATAGCTCCTGTTATAGCGCCACCAGGAGGCAGACTTTTGAAAAACACATTGTTTTATATTACTCCTCCAGATTCTGTCCAAAAATCCAGCAATCCAAGCAATATCTCTATAGTCATGTGTTCAAGCCGGATCTGTCCGATATTTCATAATCCATCCTAATTGGCTAACATTGGCTTTCAAAGTTTGCAGGATTGGCCCGTTTTGGTGCCTGGTGCAACCTATACTGTATGTTGTTCTACCTTTGATGCTGGCGCGCTCTCTGCGTCTCATCAGCAATTGCTATACATGTAGCAAGCAACATAACTTTTAATTTTTTTAAAGAGAATCAGAATTTGAAGGTTTTCAGAAACCTTAGGTCAGGCCCTAGAAAGCGTTTCCAAATTCGGCCTCAGGCATCAATGGGTATTGTAACTGCTAGGTAGCAACGATTTAGTAATGAGCCCCTAACTAACATTGACATTCATCGATGTTCTTTTACTCAAGCGAAAAGTCTGAGCACAGGACTTTTCCTTGTAACAGATTATTTCGACATTGTGGTACTGTCATTTTTACTCAAGTAATAAAGGAGTACTTTTACCTCTCTCTGGTGAGGTCGCAGGACGTTTCCTAACACTGGGTCGACAACGACATGAACCGGGAGCTTTTCCCTGAAAACACACACACAACGCCAGTTGAATGTACAATGAAAAATAGCCGATATAATAGCATACCGTATAATAGTCCCCAAAAAACACTGTTTGGAACTCACTTGTCGAGTTTGAGGAGGTCATGAGCGCTCACCACCGGAGGTTCATACAGAATCAGAGCGCCTTCGGCGTACGGGTCGTGGAGGGATCTCCTCACCCCCGCACGCTTTAGGCCCAACGCCCTGACTCCAAGAGCACCTGGCAACACGATACACACACAACTCTTAATTATTGTCTCATTGTAAGGTGGAAACCTTGAATGTTCATCAAAACCGTTACTTTTCAGGAAATAAACAGTGTTCCAATGGATCCAATGTAGTGATTTAGTCACAATACTTTCATTGGTGTATGTAACTTTTGCAGATTTAATGGCTTTCTTTCACTTTCAAAATGTTTGGAAAATAGTGAAACAAGCTCACATGTGACAGTGTAGTGTCGCTATTGACATTATTCAATAATGTAATTTACAGAACTTGCATCATTTACTGCATAATTACTTCACTTTACACACTATAATGTCAATTGATACTTGTGTACTCACAGACTAGACTAGAATTCTAACATCATAATGTACCTGTGTAATTTGCAATAGGGATTTTAAACGGCTTGGAGAGAATACTTCGAATAAATGCTTCCTGTTGAAAGAAAATAGAAAATAACAAAATATTATTGATGACAATAATAAGATTTGACACCCAAGAACATAATACTAGCCTATAAGACACCAAACGAGCATAATGTAAATATATATATATATTACAGACGAAGTACATGATAAAATTACATGATGATAATGATATTTAGTAGCCTACAACATGGTACAACGTACATGTTTGCTTGCATCCACACACAGAGGCAGGTTCAGCAGTTGTGTCAGTGGTTTCCTAAAAGGAGAGATGTACTTCTCTCTGCTTTCACCACCACTTTTCTTCTTCCTTTTGCTCTGTAAAACAATTTGATTAAATGTTTCAATATAATGTTTCAATAATAACATTTTTAAACTTACATTTCAAACTTCTATAACGATTAATAGCAGATCTACAAGCTCACAATGTGCCATATTGGTATTATCGGTAACATTGTTACAAAAAAGATTTACAAACACATTTTGATGTTATCTGATTTAGATTTTTTGTTTTTAAGGAATATCTTTGATTTTTCTTTCCTGACTATAATGAAATGCCTAAAATAGGGCAATAATCATCTTCATCTAGCAGCAAGTTGAAGTGACGTGTGTATTCTATGTTGAATGAAAGGTTGATTAAAAATATGATGCTGGTGACAACCAGATACTAAAAAGAAATCACACTCATGTGAAGTGAGGGTCGCTCTTATCATCATACATCATCACATTCCGTGCTCAGCCAATCAAATCATCACATCCCATGGTTCACACAGAGACACAAAGCTGGGCATACGAGGGGATAGCACCCCTCAACAATCCCTACTCACATCCTCTTGGCTCCAGTCTTCATCTTCAGAAGAATCTCCAGCTTGTTTGCTTTTGGCAACTTGACTGGGAGCCAGGCTTCTTCTCTGGAGGCGCAGGGAAACACAACGTTAGATGAAATAGCCTATCTACAAACTTGACTTGTTGCAAGCGTCTATTCTATTTTTTTTTATAACTGTTCATTAATCATAATTGAGGCAAAGGTTTGAAATAATGGTGATATTGAAGTCATATGGCCCACAAGGCGTCACAAGGTCACATTATAACTTCATGTGTTCATGTTCTTACCATGTTGTCTTTCTAGATGAGTTCCTTCTAAACGTCAAGCCTCCCTCCACACCAGCACACTGAAAATTGGAGATCAATCATAATAATCAGTGTTGATGATAACACGTCATATGAAAACATAATCACAATCATATTCATAATAAATAAATATGATAATAAACATGAAAAAGGCAGTGATCTGAGCACTCAAAAAGGAGGAGAGGGTGGATAAAAATCAAGGTACTTTATTAGAAGTTAAACAAGTTTTCACTCACAGGAGTCTTCAACAGGGCAGGTATGTCGCATAATAATAAACATGTTCATATAAAATAAACAATGAAAGAGGATCAATAAATCACAACACTGATTCACTGTCCTCCTTTGCTTCTCTGAATCGTGTCAATCTCCTTGCCTCCCCACACTTTAAAAGAACGCTTCTTCAGCTATTTTCAACCTTAACTTCTATATTAATGGTCCTCCTCACACCATTTCTACACACTCTGTTAGTGGGCTGTGGACAGTTCCGAAACATGCCTACCAGTCAGAGTGGTGACAGCCCTAATTAGGTAGCATTTACAGTAGGCCTACACCTGTGAGAAACACCTTAGCTGCCTGTGAAAGGCAGACCACTACAGTACCAAAACCATTTCTGTTTCTGTCCATGTTGGTGGATGGAATGACAGAACAAAAGATCTCCACAAACTGTTGACCTTTCACAGCAATAATAATAGACCAGGCATAACCTTAGAGTATATATACATACATATATTCATATATACTCTAAGGGCATAACCCACTAGGGGTCCATGGACCCCACTTTGAGAACCACACTGACACTGGTCTAAGTATTGGTATAGAACAGGTATAGCTCTGGTCCATATCTCTAATGCCGTGCAGGACGCTATGGACGAATTGAACATGGTGGATCCAACAAGTTTCATGGTGTTGTTCACAGTGCTTGAAATGTACTGTAATTCTCCAAAACTGTTAATAAATTCTTCAATCAATCAATCACTCACTCTTCGGATGTTCAATGTTGATCACTCTTGTACGTTGTAACTGACTAACATCACTTGATGAACACTTGATGATCCTCCTGTTTTAAGCAAAGATCACTAGTTTTTTATTTTCATTTTGAATTTCGTTCTCCTCAGACGCATCGTTCAGTTCACTGCAATGAAAATGAATCCACCACATAATGCATGTTACTGCAGTAAGCGCTTGTATATGTACGACGTAAACAAAACAATGTTAACTGGTATTAAGGGTTTACTTTCTAGTAAATAAACGTATGAAATAAATATGTACTACCGCCTTCTCTTCATGTTTACATTCGTTGGCAGAGCGCGCGTCGCGGGACGTTACGGAAGCCCTGAAGGTGCAAATGAGGTGACTTACTACTTCGCCTGGTTTCTATTTGCTGTTCAGTGCGCACATCCGATGTTGAGCCCGCCTACTGTTTCGAAAATCAATGAAATTACACAAACGGTTTCCGTTTCCGCTACAGACCGGATCTGCATTTGGAAAGTCATTCCAAACCAAACCAATTGGGTTTTGTTTGTATTAGAAGTTGAAGTTACGCCCACGCGGGTGGCGCTTTCCTTGGCTACTAATAGTTGCCCCGCCCTACTAGTAGTAGCTGGCTAATAAAACGAGCGCACCTTGGAAATAGTCACCTATGAATACAATATCAATAGCCACCTGTTAATGTTGCGCGTGTACCTTGACATTATAATGTGTTAATAAAATAAATAAGGCCTTGTGTGTGGGATACATCCCTTGTCTGTAAACGACGTCACATACTAAGTTAGTAAAACCTGGAGCAGCCATCAGCTCCAAATAACCAAAGTGATACTCTGACGCCACCTGGTGGAGGAATTAAGAAATGCTCACCACGAAGTTGTTAATGTTCAGTAACTGTGGTCTCCATGTCTCTCCAGATCTTTAGTGAACATAAAATACATTTTCAAACTGACATTTTCGGGTTGTGATACCAGTGTCATCCAACCGGGTGAGAGAACTCACACAGAACATAGGGTGAAGTTGGAACTTCATTGGAAGTGATATGAAACAAATGAGCAGTCAGACACAATTGGAAGTGGAACACAAGCTGAGAAGCTCTGTGCGACCAGTGTTTAGATTAGATGAACTAATTATATACATTCCCAAGTTGTTGTTTTTTTTGTTGTTTTTTTATCATCAAGATATGCTTGTTTTTATGACATGAACTGACATGCACTTTTGGGATAGTTTACCCCCACGCCCAAAAAAAATACTTTAAATTCCTGGGCATCCGGAGGCTCTGGCCTGGTTGTCACAGGTTTGATTCCAGGCCAGGCCAGCAATGTGTTGATGTTTGTCCCTGAGCAAGACTCTATAATAAACCCCAAGCTCTGGCTCCCAAAGCAAATGGCTGCTCACTTCTGTTATAGTTATAGGATGGGTAAATGGGTAAAACACACACACACACACACACACATTATTAAGGTGTGGAAAAAGGTTTATTTTTTTCATTTTTTTCTGGAAATCTTGAAAATAAAATAAACAATTGTGGGAAGTTGTGGACAAATAAGTGTACAACAAATACCCGTGGCCCATACAAAATCGTCCACAAGCCAAAAATGGATCACGTCACCAAGTTTGGTCAACACAATGTCACAGACATATTACTGCTGTGGCCTGCCATGGTGTCAGTGGATCTGTAGATACCGGTACATCATAAAGTCACATGACACTGATGTGGTCGGCCATGGTGTCAGTGGATCTCCAGTCATCCAGTATAAAGTCACAGACTGCACGCAGAGCACTCAGAGCAGAGCTTGTGGTGTGCTGGTCCCGGTCCCAGGGGTTTCTCCGCAGGTCCAGGGTCACTCTCTGCGCTACTGGGGGATTCTGCTGTAGACGCTGTGCAAACTCCAACAGGTCAGCAGCCTGGATGAAGTTAGAGCTGTTCTCCATGGGCAAAACAAAAAACAAGAAAATAAAAGAATACAAAATAAGTACACAAAACAACAGAATGTATTGTACTGTATATGCCATGCTAGGGCAATCAGGCAGGCGAAAACAACAAAATATCTAAATCAATATTAGTCTGATTTTACTTTGCTACAATGGTGGCATACAAAAATAGATGATTTACAAACTCACATTGCAACTGAGACGGTCTATAATATAGACATTCTCACTACAAGTTGCACATTAAATAATTCAATTGTGAACACTTGCCTGATGTCCAGCGTTGTGATAGTGCTTTGTGAAGTTCCAGCATACAATTCTGCCAATGTGGAGACATTCTTCGCTGTAGACACAACGCATTGATTTTTATTGATTTCTGTTGAATGGCTTTGTTTATAGTTTTGTTCATGAGTTATAATCACTGTACAGACGTAATCAAGATACACAGTAGTTGCCCCCAGTTCAAATATGATTATTTTGGGGGCCTGAAAAGGTAGCGAACCACTGGCCTGTGGCTTACCGAGGCGGTTTTGTGCCAGGCTGAGTGAACGCAGTGATGAGGCTCTCTTCACACAGTCCACCAGCTGTCTCAAAGCACGCTCCTTGTCACTGCACCGCTCCAGTAGACGACAGTCCCTCAGCGACAACTCTGAAAAGAGGCACACACAAGTTGACACAACACACGTGTCAATTACTTTCACCGTTTCTCAACTTCTATAGGGCCAACCAAATCCCGAATAGCTATCTATATCCAGGTCCCTTACACCGGTCCAAAAAGTAGTTTAAGTTAATTGATGTATCTGTCTGTTATGTCCTAAAGCTGCCATAAGCAATAATATGTCAAGATTTTAATTACTTTTTTTATTTATTTTTATTTTGGCCAGCCAGCAATGAGTAAAACGCTCATGGTCATTAAAATTTCGACATATTATTGCTTATAGCTACTTTAATGAAAACAAATACGTATATAAAAAAAATATTTGTTTAACTTTAATGTTAAAATTAATGTTGGTGTAATTTTCTGTTTCTTACATAATTTACAAAACATCTCACGGATACCATTTAAGATACTTTACATTAAACTGGACTGTTAGAATTATTATTAGCCCACTTTAGGGGACAGAGAAAATAAATACATTTAAAAAATAAATAAATAATAATAAAGAAAAGGAAAGAAATAAATAGCCAGGGATGCCATTGCATTGTTATTTACTGTTAAACAGCTATAAATATATATTGGAACACTGGCCACTTACTTTGTCAGACAGCAATCAACTGAAATGGTGTTTTCTAGCTGGCCAACTAATTTGCTAAATGAAAACGGTGGTTCAACCAATCACAGATACAACTAGTAGCAACCGTTTGTCAGAAAGTAATTAAAATGTGACTTTTGGCATAAAAATACACAAACATGGATTTAAAAAAGTTATGCCCAATTATGTCCAGGGATACACTCTAAAAGTGAAAAACACACTGTCTTACCTTGTAACATAGTACATGTAGTCAGTACATGCAGTACATCAGGTAGACAATCAGCCATGTTCACATCCTCCAAGTGGAGCTTCTTCAAGTGTCCACTTGACTCTGAACAAATAATGATCACACTGTATTACTGACAGCACAGGCTGGAGGTTTAAGTGGTTGAATGTCTGAAATTGCACATTAACATGAATCCAACATATTAATACAAAAGAAGATGTGTAAACAGGAAAACAAAAGAAAACATTAAATGAACATTGTTGATAGAGCTGTCAAACAAGTCTATGAAGTTATCTATGGAATCTATTGAAAAGGTTTAATCTGCAACACAATGTAATACCATGGAGTCCCTGCTTCATCTCTCTCTCAGCTAAGGGGTCTTTGAAAAAGAAAATAAAAAAGACCCCTGGTCTAGCCTGATGTCTAGTGTATATACTGGTGGTGTTGATGGCCAGGTTACAGTACCTGTGATGCAGCGTAAGAGCAGTGTGTTTGAAGAGCCACTGGGCATCCGGAGTCCTGAGAGATGCAGTGATACGAGCTGTGGACATCTCTTCAACAGACATGTCACATGACCTACGTCGATCTCCACCTGAGCTACTTTCACTGACAGGTGAGACAGAGAGAGTTCTGTAGCGCGCGCGCACACACACACACACACACACACACACACACACAGTCACACACGCACACACAGTGTTTATCCTCGACTGCAACGATATCAAATTTGGTCTTTGGTTGTTTTTACACACCTGCGTCAGACAAGGCACTGGTGGTTGGATGTAGTGTGGGGTTCTCCGGCATGGGGTGAAACTCCACCCATAGGGCGGTGAGGGCAGGGCACACGTCCAGCAGGGTCTTCATGTAGGAGGGGTGTGGCAGAACTCCCAGCATGCTCAGCTCAGTTAGACTGCTGCCGCTCGTCGCACACAGCTGTTCGAGACTCCTCAGCAAGGTGGCCAGCACAGCACCTCTGCACACCGCTTAACACACACGCACATTTGTATAGTTAACCACCAAGTAACTAAACCAATATCCGATCCCGATCCGATTCCGATCATTTGAAAATGACGTGATCGGCCTAATTAGAATCAAATAAGCTATCCCAAAGTCACAATAGGCTGACATGGCAATACTGCAGTGGAATTTATTTGACAATAAATGACTAAAACTAGCAATTGGTTTTAAACCAGTCTAAAAGTAGTAGTCTAAAACTAGTAAAAAAAAAGAAATCTACTTACAGTGAGTGTGCAGGGACAGAGACTGAAGGCTCAGCCATGTTGGCAGCAGTGGAGTCAGAATGCTGATGACATCCTGGGCACACTCCCTGAGCTGCAGTGAATGGATGTGTCCCCGGGGACACACCGGTGGCATCGCAGTCGTTGCCCAAACCTCCTCCTCAGGTTCCAATTTGGGACGTTTACGTGGCACGACGTGGGCTGCCTCCTCGTCAGGCTCCTGGGGGTGCGGGCCACTCTCACCTGAAAGGGTACAACATTTAATAATCAAGCCAGTCAATTTAATAAATTATGAAAATCTAGTCCTATATTGTGCTAATCATAGAAATGGTTTAGTTTAGTTAATTTCAGTCAATTTTGTGGTAACATAGTTTTGGACAAAAAGGCTATAGGTATAAAGCTATAGCGTATTAAGTTTATTATTATTATTACCCTTTTACAAAACAGTGAAAAAATGTAATGGAAAAAATGGAGAGAAAAGACAAAAAACTAACAAAAAAAGAAAAGTAAAAGATACTTTTGTACATGCTCTACTGTACAAGTATATCATGCTGTAATAAATAAGTGAATCATACAGAAGGCAGTGGTTTGTGTTGTGTATGTTTTGTATGGTCACTCACCATAATATTTGCAGGATAAACACTGATGTAACAAAGCTGTGCCGTGACTAGTATCATAGCAGATAGCCTGGCTTGGCCATACAAATATCACAATCCGTCGAGGGCTATTTTGCACCGGCAGATTTGCGTCTGGCCACTGCAAGGCTACATACTAGCAGACCCATGAATAGTGTTTGTGCCAAGAGTGGTGTGGCCCCCGGTGTGACTATTCTCATTGCAGTCTCTCTGAACAGTGTCTGTGTGTCACGTTTGGTAAGGATTGGAGCAACGGCGCGCCTGGCAAGTCCGGATGTTACACGTGTGGCGTCCACCGATCACCAGGCAATTTTAATACAGGATAGATGCATATTAAGAAGCAGCAGATCTACAAGATCACCTGCAGCAGGTGCGTTGATGCCTGTCCGCCAATTACACATCACGTGGCAGCTGGACGCTCTGTCCTGAAGCATCCAGGACACAACCTCCGCATCCTGAATGAATCATGAATGAATACATGGATTATTGATTGTTTTACAATGATTATACAATGTTTACATTGATTATTCTATTGATTATTTCACAATGATTATACAATGATTATTCATTATAATATAATTAGAGTCATTTGTAACACCAAGGAAGCGGCCCAAGTTCTTTCCAATATGGCTGCTTATGTGCATAGGGCCTGTGACAGCATAGAAAAACCTAGATGCCTCATTGGCCGCTGCAGTTCATTAGAGGGACCTGTAATGCACGGGAAGGACGAAGTGCGAAAGGCACGCTGCCACTACTGGCCAATCACAGAGGGACCCATCAATTCAATTCAAATTAGCTTTATTGCCATGAGAAAACAAATGTTTACATTTCCTTGGATTGGCCTACCGAACGTCCCCTTCTGTTACGCATGTGGAAGCTTGGCAAGCTTTTGCGTGCGTCACAGAAGGAAGCTCGTCTTCCCTCGAGATACAGATTCCCCACAGCCGAAGGAGGCGTCTGTCTACCTTTCTATGTCTATGTGTAACAGTCCTACTAACCTGATTATGTATGACGAGTTGTGTGGCTTTGCCATGGTCCAGCAGTCGATGCAAGACGTATAGAATGCAGTCACACTGCCCCCTGGTGGCCACTAAATGCTGCTTGACCTCCACACACTGTACCATCCTCTCCAAGCTGTCCAGCAGGGTATTCTGCTCAGCACCCAGGCTCAGCAGGTACCTGCAGCAGTGGGAGGAAGACTTCAGTAAACGTAACGATGCCAGCAGTGGTGGAAAAAGTACTCACATTGTTAAAGTATCAAAAGTAGAAAGTACTCATTATGCAGAATGTCCCATTTCACAACTTTTAAAATGTAAACATTGTATTAAAATGTTTTGAAAATAGCAGATCAACAAGCTGTAGATCGGTTATTTTCAATTGGCTGAAATGTATATAGCGTTGAAGTGGGTAATGCATGTTTTGTAATAATAACACCTAAATCTACAAAGTAACTTTTTATATCATTGTCATATCATTGTAGTGTAGTAAAAGTCTAATATTTGCAAACCTGGAGGGCTTGACATGGAATCGTGTGAGGTATTTGGCTATCACCAGGAGAAGGGAATTGACGTTGACTTTTGGGAGGTGTTTGGTGACGCCTTGGTTCCTGTAACCGTAGAAAACCAAGCAAAACAGTTTGTCCATGGCTTCCTTTTTACATTCCTCCTCTGTGTGGAAGTCCATGGCCTGGAACACACCATTCACACGTTAAAATGAGCATATCTTATAGCAGTGGTTCCCAAAGTTCTATCTCAAGACCCAAAAAATAAATTAGATGTTTTATTGTCTTTTTTATGTGCACTTTTTTGACAAAATATAGGTCAAAACATGGATAATGGGTGGTCTAGGAAAAATGCCAAAGATGTGCCATTGTTTAACCTTTCTTACAGCGACGTCCCACCCGTTAGGACTACTATAGGACTACTATTTGTGATATAATGTGTTGGCTAAACAGCAGAATACTTACATGACGACGTCCCCAGATATCTTGCAGTATTGCAATCCATGCTGAGTAGGTTGATATACCTAAAGTCAAGGAGACACATGTGACACACAGCTCGGCCAATCCATGAAGCCAGTGGTTTGGGTAGGCTCAATCCAAACCGGATCGTGTCAAACCAGATACATGATCTCACATGATCTAAATGTCTCAATTGACATGACAAAAGAGCGAGAAGACAATCAATCCACCATGGCATGAACCCAATGTCAGGCAGCCTTCTGATTGGTCCAGTCACTATACAGCAAGGTCAGTCAGTGGATAGAGACGATTTTTGTCCAACCAAGCAACAGCAACCAGGTGGGACTTGATAATGGGTCAATTGTATGAGTTATATTGTATTAACATACTCTACCAAACAGATTGGAGTTGGACAACATTTTATTCACAAAAAAATGAATTACAGAAGCTTTAAATACAACCAGTCGTCTTACTGGCGACCTCGCCCTAAAGGGCATAAACGCATCCGCCTGGGTGACAGCAGACTGCTGGGCGCAATTCCACAGGTTCATGTACTTTTTATTTGCATTGTAATCCCCATAGGGGGATTTTAGGCCGCCTCATATAAGAACTGTGTTTGAAAAATAAACAAATCATCCAGGCCGCTTCACTCATATGAATATCAACTGACTGAGAGAAAACGCTATTGTTACTGCTACTGAATTAGTTATATTTTCGCTAGAAACAGACTGTATCATATATGAGTGACTGACTGTCGCAAACGATACAGGGACACCTCCCTGACAATAACACAGAGACAGCTTGTTTCTTTTTGGACCACACAACGCTTATATGAAACGATTTTAAGATGAGCCGATGTTATTTATTCTCCATAGAGAAATTACTTCCGTGAACCAGGGGAATCGAGGGGACGAGCGAGTGACGTCAGGACTTCAGCGCTCTATATGGGCAGGACTGAAGGCATGATGTCACGAGGTGTGAGCAAATATGGAGGCATGATGTCACGAGGCGTGATTATATGGAGGCATGATATCACAAAGCGTGACCATATATAGAGGTTTGATGTCATGAGGCATGACAATATATGGAGGCGTGACTAACGGAAGAGAGTGTGACTAAAGGGAGATGTAGGTTTTCATAGTAAAGTGGTACAGTGCCAGTCATGGCGCAGAGCTAATTAAGTAAGATAATTATAAAGCACCTTTTGAAACAATTGGTGTTCATTGGTGAAGACCTTATGTGCTATCCAGCACGAAGAGGATTAAGTAAGTAAGTTTTGAAGCAATGCTACAAGCTTACCTCTATCATTTAGAGCTGGCTGGAGTCTTTCCAGGTCAATGATGTTCAGATGAGGCAACAGGTCCTTAATGAGGGACGTTGGAAGCTCTGAAAGTCAAAGATTTGTATTAGTGCAAATACTAGTTCCAGAATCGATAAAAATACATCTACAAGAGTCTAAATCTTCTTAGGCTACAAAAATATATAAAATATTGTGAGCTGTTTTCTCATTTTGACCTATGAGATTTTGAAGTTGATTATCTTTGCCCATGACACTTTCAGAAGGTTCCCCCCTTCCACCATGCCCATATCATTCCATCATCTCAGATTGATTTTTACATCTGAAACATTTTCTAAATATGAATTTAAGCACATGCTACTTCTATCACATTTACTTCAGTGTTAAATGGTAATATTGTGGACCACTGGACCATTAGAGCAAATGTATTTGAAATGTTTCATGCCGATTCATCGTTATATTGTGTCTTGATTATTTGATTAATCTAAAAAGTAATCAATCATTTGGGGGTGTTTTTGCACATAAGTGATGCAGGCATACAGTATGAGTGTGCCTGCATCACATACATACATTCTACCTACCTATACCTATACCCATCACGTACCAAGCAGAGCTTTCAGATCCATTTCCAACAATCAATCAATATACAATAAATAGCAATAGCTAGGGGTCCAATAATTAATCTAACAAATGTTTAAATCCCTACTTTGGGCATGTAATAATCGTGAAGAAAAAATGGGGAAAAAATCAATGGTAGCCTACAACTATAGTTAGCCCGAATTCCACTCTCCGAGTGAGGTTGGAGATAAACATAAATTATTATAGTTCCGTTTGGATTTGGAACCTCACTCGGAGCTACAATAATCAATAGTTAGCACTCACCCAGCAGAGCTTTCATATCCACATGGCTGAGATGCTGGCTGGCAGCATTCATACACAACAGTTTGAGACTGAGCACACATGGCGTGTTGTTGACTGCTGCCTGTCTGCTCTGGATGTCTGCAGCATAAACCTCATGCATCCTCATCATCTCTCACACCGCCGTAATTACAACTGCAATGTTACAGTTCTGCTGACACTGCAGAACTATACAACACCACACCACCTTGTTTGTTTGTTTGTTTACTTTACACTTCTGAATGAAACTGCTAACAGAGTAGGCTACATTACTACAACACCAACAACACTGTCTGGCAAAGGAGCCAAAACATGGACCATTGGACCAATGTACTTCCGGTAGTGCACTTCAGAGTAAGAGTCTGTTTCACGAATCAATTAATGAAAACGTGCATATCCACGGATATCCTAAACCGTGCATATCCCAAGCCATGCATGACTATGACTAAACATTTTTAAATTACTCCTAAACATTTTGCCAAACATCACACTCTCCTATCCTCCTGGTGGAGACCTGCATGTGCCCAGGCCAGAAGGGCACTTTTTCTAGTTAATTTCTGCATCTCTCTGCTACCTGAACAGCCCATGGTCCAGCCTCCACCTGGGGGCTTAGGCCGGGGTGCCGGGAGTTTCCTCCTCCTGGCTACGCTAGTCTGCCAAAATGTTATTTGTAGGCCTACCCATATAAACTTAACATTTTAAATTGATTTATTATAGACTCATTCCCAGAAAATCACATACTTTAACCTCTTGAGCCCCATTGTCCACCTCATGAACAGCTCTCAGCGGGTAAATGGAGACCCAATTGAGTTCCAACTCCGATGTTTTTTATTTCCCCCCCTGGACCCCCCTGGGGTTAAACTGAATAGAGAAAATTCATCTTAAGACCACTGTTTTCTTGTCTTTGGTAATGCGTTGTTGCCAATGTTCATATCAATTGCACTGATCGAGTTAAGCAATTGGGATAGCAAATATGAATGATTAAAATCGGGTGTGAGAAAAATAAGGTCCCACTTGATTTAACAATTACCGGTAGTTGTCAATATTGTAAACCAACCACTAGAGGTCAGAATTGAACAAGTGTTATCTCAAGTGAACTTGCCAAGATACAATAGTGCAATAAATGTAGTGGAATAAAATGTAGGCATTTGGAGAAGGATTCAAAACAGTTTCTCTCTCTCCATCAATTAAATGTATTTTATTTTGTATTGTATTGGCATGAGAAAACATACCTTTACTTTGCCAAAGAAAAAGTGGAACAAAAAAATCAAGATCAATGTATGTACAAATAAATATTGAATATAAATAGGAATAAAATAAAGGACAAACAGAGCTGTGTTACATTAACACTTTGAGTAATACTATAAAAAGATTGTTCATTTTCTCTCTCTCTCTCTCTCTCTCTCTCTCTCTCTCTCTCTCTCTCTCTCTCTCTCTCTCTCTCTCCCCCCCCCCCCTAGTTTAAATTAGTTTAGCCTATCTGCACTTGTAGTTAATTGGAAAAATGCTGTTTCAGGACAGTTTTGAAAGAAGCCGGTTATTTAATGGACGATGTCAGGGCATTATTATTATTTTATTTTTTTACTATAGGGAATTAGGGATAAAGATCTGAGGAGCGTCTTAAATTCCAAATTGAAGTACAATCTTTCCCCGAATTTCATTCTTATTGTATTGTTATTTTTGCTTGTCTATTTTCCCCATGCATTGTCTGTTTGTACAGGTATGTGCTGGTTGATTACCTGATTTCTCTGTACTATTTCCCCTGGTTTGTGCTAAATTTGGGGACTACCAGACTGTACCTGTGCTTCCTCTGGTGTTTTGGCTGTGGCTGTCTTTTACCCTGAGCCATCCCACACTAGCAAAGTGTGTTGGAATTAGGTGGGTTATAGACTTATGTCAGAGTATCATATATCATATGTCATATCAGTTTGTTTAGGGAGGTCTGAAGCTTAGACATTGGAGAACCAAGAGGTGCATGCAAGTATAATCAAAAGTTATTTATTTTAACCTAGATACTAACAGATTATTGTAAGCTATGCTTATTTACTGAGAGCCACTAGAACGGATATGAGCGAAATCAACTTGTGCATCCCAGGAGGCTTTGGAGTTTGGACAGAGGACCTTTGGGATGTTAAAGTAAGATAGAAATGGAAACTGTTTGACACACTTGCTGGATCATAAAACACACAGCGGGATAACTGGGGGGAGGGATGGGGTGAGGGAGAAAAAAATAAATAAAAATGGTATGTTCAAACTGTACTAAATTGTTGATGCCTACTACCAATAAACATATATTAAAAAAATAAAAAATAAAACACACAGCAGGATTAGCAGCATGCAGCCTATGGGGAAAGTGAATGACAAATGTGTTTAGCACTCATATCATGGCTGTTTCTATTGCCTTTTTATGTTGACTGTATGTTGTTTTTCTGTTTTTGAGCAGCCTAAAGGAATGACCTTCATCATCTTCATGTTAATGCAATATGTAAATCTGCAGTGGCTGAGGTGGTCCTACTCTTTCATTGAGAAATCATTATAGTATAGAGACCCTTGTTTTTCTTGTCTTTTTCATATATTTTCCTCGATTCAGTCATAATGTTTTGTGTGTGTGAAGCACATAGATTTGAACTGCCTTGTTGCCCGCTGTAGGCCTAAATAAACTTGCCTCACCTTGCATGGTGTTGAGTATAGTAGGACTGCCAAAGATCACAAGTGAGGGGGGGGGGTTGGGGGTCGGGTTAGCCCCCTTTGGTGGAGGCTTAGCCCCACCTTAGCCCCCCCTCCCCACAAACCCAATTGACTGACTTCTACGTAAACTAAATTAATTAGCCCCACTCTAAATACCCAGCCAGCCCATAGTCGTCGTCCCCCCCCCCCCCCCCCCTTAGTTGTCCCTTAGTTGAGCGTGGACATTTGGTGTCTCATGCAGGAAACTGAGCTTTGCGCCCGTCTCAGTGCAGTTGCTGGCGGCCGTCCATTGGGCCACCAACTCCATGTCCACATCCACTCATGCAATCACACAGTAGTCTCGCGTTACCAGACTGTTGCCTTCGGAGATTGTGGAATAGTTGTCTGGCTACGCGAGACTAATGTCAGTGACACACACTCATTTCATTCTCAGACCACTCTATTTAATATGGAAGTTTGCAATGCTCATTCCTGCTTGCTTTGCTGCCGTCATGCTGCTGTGCTCACCACTGCAGTCTTGCTCAAACACAGCTGCTGCTCACCGTCCATCACCTCAGCTACCACACTGTTGTTTTGGATCTGCTGTTTATGCTTTATGTAGGCCTACAGGGGATTCAGAGGCTTTATCAGAGTATATAAAAGCAGATCCAATGCATTGCCAAACCATAAATATATTGCTCATTTTATATTCAATACAAATATATTCTATGCATTGTCCTGACTGAACTAGGGTTTAAATGTAGGCTACATTTGTGAAGTTGCCCGAATGGCCAAGGCTCCAAGAACAGTCAGAAATGCAGTTTAAGGGTCTTTCACCCAAAATCCTCCACCAAAGTCCAGACAGTTTTCAGTGCAAAATACATTCAAAAAGCAAA
Source organism: Protomyctophum bolini (assembly GCF_963924005.1). Taxonomy (NCBI): domain Eukaryota; kingdom Metazoa; phylum Chordata; class Actinopteri; order Myctophiformes; family Myctophidae; genus Protomyctophum; species Protomyctophum bolini. Next base: position 16,646,017 of record NC_137877.1, on the reverse strand, counting down.
AGTAAATATTGGCCAAAAATAGAAAAATTACAAAATGAAAAACACTTGGCTGAAGGCCCTGTAGCTCTCCCTCACAGATGTTACCTGTGTCATTGCCCACATCTAACTAACCAGCCTGTCCTTCCCTGCAGCCTCCTTTAAATAGGAGTGGATCCTACCACTGTGACTGGACACAGACTCAATTAGCACATTTCTTCTCAATTACTTCAATAATAAATACTCTCATAAATAAGCCCCTGCTTGAAAGTAACCTAACATTCTCAATAATGCGTTACAATTAAACAAGTGTAAATCAATGACAAATAATTACTCAAAGTATAAGAAACACCCCTCTCCTGCACAGCACTTGGCCTATTACTAATCAAGGGAATTTCCACCAGCAGTGCAGGAGAGACAACAAATCAGTGATTACAATCAAGTAAGTTTAAAACATTAGTCCTTTCATATTATAGAAAGCCATTTCATGTGTATTTGTATATAGGGCACAGGTTGCCCCGTCGTGACATACATACGCTTTACCCCTCAATTTCCCAAGAACTCTGTGCAGTTGCCTGTGGTATCACCAAAACATTACCACAGTGCAGCAGACTTCACATGTGCCTTGAATGAACACTGTAAAGAATTTACTTCAATGACAGGCCAATTTATAGTCCGGCAGCCGACAGGCTTCTTTTGTTTAAAGTGGGACATTTGGTATATAGTATTTTTGTATTGGCCTAAAATATTGTCTATATAGATACATTAATGAATCCACTTGCTGACCGGCTGTTAGTATTGGGCAATCTTTTGTATAGGGGTTTCTTGTGACCCTACCATTAACAATCCTATGGCAGGCAACAATTTCAAAATTTCCTTTTGCTTTAAGTAGCATGTGACATGTCAAACTAGGTTTTTCATGATTCTGAATCCATTCCAAGCATCAGTTTTGCACAAAATACACTCCTTGGGCTAAAAGCAGCCATAGCCACTTGCCCAAATGTTCCCAAAATGTGCTGACCTCATCACATTTGTCATGATGTCTATGGCCGTTTGATGATTAATAATTTGTGATGTAGTCTGTCTTATCAGACTTATGTAAACCAATATGGATATTGAGGTGCACCATATGATGAAAATGATGCCTTTCCAGAAGTTTGATTTTCCAAAATGTTTAGTATGTTATTTAGCGTACCCAATAAACAGAATCCATTGAAAATGTATTCTATCGATTATTTGGGGCTTTTACCCGAATTATCCAATATTGGATTAACAGACCACTGGGGTGAGCCCAACTCGTTTACGATGTTTTTTGAAAACCTTATGCCCATACATTTTCACAAATTCCCTCCCATCTATGAACAGTCTTTTGCCATGGAACATTGCGGTATACGTTATGGCTGTGCCCACAAAAATTATTATTCAGTTCCTATTCTGAATCTCAAATGATAGAAAGTAATAGTGCATGCATGCACTTTCATTGAGGAGCAATTTTATTACAGCAACAATAATCTGGGCACCAGCTGAACTAACTATTAACTAACTATTCTTAGCCACAGTCATGACATCTGGTCAGACACAGAGACGATAGAAATGACAATGACTGGAGGTGTATGTACTGTATATTTTACCAGATTATAGAGTGGTGAATCATGGTAAAGTATAGTATCGCAAATCAACCAGGAAGGAATCATATAGAACCACTATTCTGCAGTGCTACCATTAGACGGTTGACATTCCCCACATGCCATGCACTGCCCTGCCAACTTCCTGTAATGTGAACCTCCTGCTGTGGCAGACAGTGAATGCAATCCGTCGGCGAGAAAGATATCTGTTACACGGTCAAGATGCTTGCCTGCTGTCAGCAACACATTTGTTTTAATGGAATGATAGCTTGCCTCCCTTGTGAACAAAATATTCAGCTTTTTCAGTGAATTTAATACATTTTACTATGGGTTTGTATAAAAGATTTATGAAAGCTGCAGACCAGACCTCTTCTCTTTTTTTCCTTCTAATTTTTTCACCAGCAGTGCAGGAGAGACAACAAATCAGTGATTACAATTTCAATGCACAAGTTTAAAACATTAGTCCTTTCATATTATAGAAAGCCATTTCATGTGTATTTGTATATAGGGCACGGGTTGCCCCGTGACATACATACGCTTTCTAGGCAGGCTTGGATCTACAGAGTTTTAACAGTCTAGGAATCTTATATAAGCAGGTATGTCCCACGCACATTGCAGCATCTTAACAATGTTCCTCAGAAGTCCTCCAATGCCAATTCGTCTCACACGCGTGCACACGCACACACACACACACACACACACACACACACACACACACACACCAGAATAGCAGTGCTTGGCGTAAATGGGTTCAGAAATAACTTGGGGTTGAAAGGGCATGGATACCCTGCTGTTCTCAGGTATCTAACTAACTTCCTCCTGTTTTTGATTTCCACTCCAGGAAAGGAGCTGCAGATTTGACAGTGCAAAGGTCTACCAACCTCAAATAATATATAATCTTTATTTCAGACAGTCCATAGCACATAAAAGGTGACATGCGATAACATAAGAGATATCCAACATTGTAAAATATAGTAAAATAGTAAAATAAAAGTAGTATATGTGCCATCCTGGATGTGACAGCTCTTTACAGGGTTTGTTAGCGCCACCACTGTGCTGCCATTCGACACTTCCAGGCGCTGCATAAAATAATCAGTTGCCATAACAGTGCCTCACAAGTGGGCACACCAACAGAAGTACCAGTAAACAACTGACTGGCACTATGACACCTAGGAACACGAAGAAGTAACCGCATGGCATTGCTGTTACGCTGTATGCCATTCTAAGCCTTTGCATGCTTTTCACTCTGTAAGAAGACAATAGCTGGACTGTATTAGTAATAGTATAATGAACCAAGAATACATGATATACACCAGTGGTTCTCAAAGTGAGAGGGTTCCAGGAGGTCCCCAGCAACATTTGAAGCAAAATCCTTCAGGAGGTGATAAGGGTACAGGGTTTCGATACTGGAATCTGAGGTCTCCTGTCTGGAGCTATGGGTCAGGCAATACCTCCCTACAGGAAGTAAGAAGCTTGTCTTGTCAGCACCTGGAGTAGTGTGGTGGTGCAGAAAACCTTACCCTCTCGCTGTATTTTGGTGTAAGGGATGAAGACAGGGATGTTTTAGCGTGTGGGGGGGCTGGCTATATTTCACTCTGGTGGTGTGTGCATGTATTGTTCTATATGGCCTGCCAGAGGGGGGGGGGGGGGGGGGGGGTATAGTTTGTACAGGTGGTGTACGGGTGGGTGGGTTTGTCTCGCAGACGATGTTGGAGGCCCTCTTAGATTATGTGTTAAACATCGGGCCATCTCAAACGACCACTTCACAGCTGTATCTTCATAAAATGTCAGTGTGCTAACCTTTCAGGAAGATAATTGGCTGTAGTTTCCAATAGCTTGGAATCCCAATAATGTCATAAGTGTAAGGTTTCTGAAATGTACACAGCCAAGTAGTCTAATTACACTAATTACATTATGTGTATGTTTATAATTACATCAGGAGCATGAATGAACCCACCCTTGCAAAAATGTATGGCAACATCGACTACAACTAAAGTGTACAACCAGTATTAAATTATGTTTCTCCAATTTCCATTAGTCCTGAATTTCAAAATATCACTGTAAACGAGACAATTGGATCAGGAGCTGCAGAGAATAATGCCTTTTGCATTAGACCTGCTTGTAGACCTGCCATTTCCGGTGTGAGACTAAGCATACAGTAACGGGAACAAGGCATACATGTGTGTTGCAGGGCAAGGGTGGATCAAAGATGGTGAAAGCTTCGAAGCTTCAAACGAGCATCAGATTGATTGACTCCAGATTCTGTACTTTATGCCATTTTACACTTGACCGACCGACCGACATACAAACAAACACATGCAGGCTCGTGCACAGATGGAAGGCCATCATTGCACCCGTCAAACCCGTGCTGTGTTTTGCCCTGTTGGAATGTCTCTCCGAATGTATTTGGCTTGGGGAATGAAATGCAGAGCAGCTGCTTTTCATGCTGTGCTGTATGCAATGCAATGTATGTGACTGTCACTAAAAATCACACCTGTGTGAACTGAGCAGTGCAACTATACGTACTGTACTCCTGGCCTCTCTCTCTGTGTGTGTGTGTGTGTGTGTGTGTGTGTGTGTGTGTGTGTGTGTGTGTGTGTGTGTGTGTGTGTGTGTGTGTGTGTCTCAACAGTGCCATCGAGTGGTATTGCCGAGGTGTTTCAGCTGTCGGACACAGAGAGGACACACGCAGGGACACATATCGCTGCATATTGGAGCGGAGGCACTGCTCAAAAATACATTGTCTGTGTGTGTGTGTGTGTGTGTGTGTGTGTGTGTGTGTGTGTGTGTGTGTGACGCATCTTTAGAAATAAGATTTGAATCAAATACTACCTAGGAGTAATATCCAATTATGTGGTAAATGGAAAATGGTGCATTTAATTATATAGCACCTTTATCCAAGGCACTTTATTGTGCATTACATTCACCCATACCGATGACAGAGGAAACCATGCAAAGCACCAACCTGCACATCGGAAGCAAGTAGGGGTTCAGTGTCTTGCTCAAGGACACTTCAACACTAACTCTGGGGGAGCCCGGGTTCAAACTGGCGACCTTGCAGTTCCCATCCGGCCACTCTACCCCTGAGCCACCCTGGTGGCGCTATAACAGGCCGATGTGAACATTTTGGGGCAGAGGTTCTGCTCTGGCCTTCAGGGAGTGAGCACGCAGTCTCACAACAATCATTGCAACGGTGCCGGATATAAGTTGGACACACATGAGGATCATGGATGGACAAGGGTGGAAACCACGCCTTCTTCGGCCTTGCGGAGACAATTAAATCCAGCATGTATATTAAAGTACTAAAAGTAGAAAGTAGGCTACTCATTATGCAGAATGTCCTGTTACACAAGTTTTCAAATTTATAAAATCTCAAAAAATCTTTTAGGGAATAGCAGATCTACAAGCTCACACAATGCGTCATATTTCAACGCATTGTGAGTGGTTATTGTATGTTTTGTAATAGGCTATTCAAAATCTAGACTACAACGTAACTAGTAAAGTTTTTAAATAATTGTACTGGAGTAAAAGTACAATATTTGCCTCCGAGATGTAGTGGAGTAGAAGTAAAAGTATTGGAAATATTCAAGTAAAGTATAAATACCTCAAAATTGTACTTATAGGTACAATACTTAAGTAAATGTACTTAACTGCTTAAAAACCGACCAATAATCTTTTTATTGACTCATCAATATAGCCTACATCTGCTATACCCACTTTGAAATACAGAAGAAACCCACATAGCTACTGCTGGCGAGTCTTTTAGGAGTCATGGGAAACGTCCCATTTGGGAGTCCAAAACCAAAACAGACCCTCCGCTCTCCGTGCGAGATATGTCTGCTGGTGCCTGTGGAGCAGTGTTGCCATGTCCGCTAATTATAAAGCAACTTTGGGCTTATTTTTCTGTTAAAGGTTTCATGACATTCATTTATTTATTTTTCGTTTTTCTTTTAGGTTTTATGACCTTAATTACACCCAAATAACCTGAACTTTTAACATTCAGTGGATTTTCTGTGGTCTGGAGTGTTCTCTGGGGTTTGGAAGCCTTTTGAGCTGCAATGAAAACAGGCAAAACAGTGAAAACAGTGACATCTGCTGGCAAATCCCATTTAAACCAGCGGTTCCCACATATTTTTATATCATGGACCCCCAAATGAATTCCCTAACCCCCAACTGAAAATGTTTTGTACCAGGGATGTCCCTACGATTTAAATAAATAAAATGAAAATAGCAGATCTGCAAGCTCAAAACGTGTCGTATCTCGACACGTTTTGAGCTTGTAGATTGTCTATTTTCAAAAAGCCGATGTGTATATAGGTTTAAAGTGCTCACGTGACCCATTAGTCGCTTTGGTGCTTGTTTTCCTAGGCCGTTTGCTTATTTCTCTCACATAATCGGGCAACACTGGTGTGGAGCCTCAGAGGGTCAAGCCCAGGCCACACATGTTTTCTTTGCCTCACTTTCTCATGGTAGAGTATAGGGTACAGAAATCCCTGACCTTTTCGATGATGCGAGGGCATCGTCGTATCGTTCAACCAATGCCTCAGCTGAGTAAATAAAAGGAAGCAGGTCCAACCCTCCCCCCTCCCCACCCTCCCACATCGATGTTGTGTTTGGGTTGCCGTGTTTGCCGTCTGACACCTGTATGGCATGAGATAAAGCCCATGAGGAGGAGGACTATAGGGTACTTAAGTAAAAGTATCAATACTGCAATGAAGTACTCTGTTATACAAGTAAAAGTCCAGAATGCCATTGACAATGAATGGCTATAGTTTTGAGTGTTTGTGTAAACACAAACATTGAAGACAAAAGTGAGGACGCAAATTGTGATTGGCCGGAATGAGATGATGTGTGCATGATAAGAGCCCCTCACTTTACACAGGTGTGATTTTATTATATCTTCAAATGAGATAATGCAAAGCTGAGGCCCTTTTGGAAATGTCAGTTTCATTGAGCCAAATATTGCCGCTAGGCTAGGGCATGGGTTTTCAACAGGTGGTCCTTGGACCACTGGTGGTCCGTGAAGGTATTGCATGTGGTCCCTGACCATGCATTTAGTAATGTAGGAAAGTGAAGATTTGTATTTTCATTTATTGTATTGACCACAAGTTGAGAAACAATGCAGTAAATGACGTGGTGACATACAGTATGATGACGTGTCGATGTTGTCAGTTACTGGGAAGTCGGACGTCAAGAACTTCCACAGAAAAGGGAGGTAGAATCTCAAGGGAAACTGTACTGTACTGGTTGAGTCACCATTATAAGGAAATGTGCCCATAATCAATTGCATGTGTCTGCTCACTCATACACACAGTAAGTTACTTACAATAGCAACATGATTTTAATATGGAAGGTTATTTTTTTCCCCAACGCCCATATCCCCCCTCCCAACACAACAGTGGTCCCTAGGTTGATTCTCAGTCAGGGTGGTGGTCCCTGGTTCATAATCAGTTGAAAACCCGTGCGCTAGGGGATCCTCTGAGAGGCTGTCTGCTACAGTAGGGTCTGGAAAATATGATTTAACAGTTAGCAGTTTGTGTTTGGTAAACTCACACTCCCCTTTTGTACACTAGGCTGGATAATTAATCTATAGCTTCTTATATAATGTAGTTGGGTCATTTCTGATACTTCCGTGACCGTGGAGTTCTCAGTGGATTTGCCATAGGTTTAAGGTTAAATAACAAATTGAGCCCCCATGCCCCTCGCAAAAATGTGAGGTAAATTTGTGAGAGCCCCAAATGGCCACCATTGACAACCTACTATAGTATATAAGGCACATTTTCTAAATGTAATTATGCTTTAAGTAGCATGTGACGTGTCAAACTAGGGGGTTTTCATGATTCAGAATCCATTCCAAGCATTAGTTTTGCACGAAAATCACGTATTGGGCTAAAAACAGCCATATCCGTCATCACAAATGTGATAGGTCATCACATTTGGGCAAGTGGCTATGGCCGAATTTAGCCCAAGGAATGTTCTTTGTGCAAAACTAATGCTTGGAATGGATACAGAATCATGAAAACCCCCTAGTTTGACACGTCACATGCTACTTAAAGCATAATAAAATGTAGAACCTTTTGCCTTATATTGTACTGTAGTTTGTCAACGTTCGTCATGTGGATTTTAGGCTCTAACAAAGTAATATGCTTTCATTTTTGCGAGGGGCATGGGGCCTCAATTTGTAATTTAACCTTCATAGATGGCAAATCCACTGAGAAACGGTCTCCACGGTCACGTTAGTACAGAAATGACCCAACTAATGGTCAACAGTGTTTTTTCTCTTCTTTTTTCTTTTTTTTCTATTGAAAATTACTCTGTCTGGCCAGTGAACTCTCTGATGGTTTAGTTCCTTGGGAACTGACTGAGCTTGATACAGCCCTGCTGGTTTCATCCTAAACAAAGATATCTCGAAAACAACAGGCTGAATTGTCACAAAACCCGCTGAGCTCATTCATGTTCTCTGGAGGATGACACCTACTGACTTTGGTGACCCGGTGGCACCAAATGTCTACTTCACAATAGATTTCCCAAAATCTAATGGCAGATTGCCATGACATGTGTCCATCCAACACAATATGTCTACAAAGATTCTACCAGCACGCATCATGACCTCTAGAGGCCACTATATTACGCTCTTAGTTTTGGTATAACAAAGAGGCCTCTAGTCTGGGCAATACATTTGATTACTATTATTTAATTTATCTCTTAATAAATTGTGCTGTGGCCCTTTAGCACCACATGTGGCAGTACCCTTGAGTACCAAGAGTACGGCCTGCTAGAGTTACACTGATGGAGACCATGAGTATTGAGTATTCTAGACTTTATCTCTGAAGGGAGATGAACAAGTCAGAGTTAAAGCTAGGGGGGGCGATGTATACACCGTCCGTGTAAGATTCTCCCCCTTTCCCATGATTTAGGTCCCAAAAGACATGAAGTAATGTGAGTCATGGGCTCCACACCCCACTGCTGCTCCCCGCCTTTCACAATCTCCCACTCCCTCGTCCTGTCTGGTCTCAACGTTTAATGACTTGCTTTAGAAATAGCTGAGCTTATGAAACTACAGCCTTGACAGATGGACCTGGATCATGATGCGCAGAACGGCAGCCCCCAGAATGATGCAACTAGAGTCGTGCAACATTCACCCTGCAGCATTGACAGGTTACAGTAAAAAGGCTAAAAAGGCTTCCTAATATCCTATATAGAGCGTCGCAGTCCCCGCCCCCTTTCAGAACGACGAGGACACCAGAAGAGAATATCCTATACATTTTTCCATAGACGTTTCAAAAAGTATTTAAAGTTATTTAAAGTCCTTTAAAGCCTCGGACAAAGCCAACTCGACTCATAACAATAAACACAATTTAACAACAAACACGTTTTTGGGCCTGACAAATAATTATAAAGAAGAGAACTCTAAAAATATATGTATATATAATTATACTTAAAGGTGTTATAGAGTGTGCTGATCATTATAATTAGTTCCTACCTATCCCCAGTGAACCGCAGGGGTCAAAAAACCCTAGTTTTGGTTTTGGTGGTGGGTGATGGGATTCAGGATAGAGGGGGCCCTCCTCCATTCAGGACGAAGCGGGGTGGGCCTTGGTGCCCGTGTTGTTGGCCTGTTGTGTGTATCCCCACTGTAGAGCATGTGGCGTGTGCATGTGCATATCTTGTTACCGGGGCGAACCAGCTTTTTTCCAAATCACCCAAATCAGTTGAAATCACTGAATGCTCCTTTAAGAGTCTGTAGCTATAGTGATATTCAAATGGCAGTCTACTGTACATAGTTTCTGTCAAACAGTATGGGTGGTGTGTTTCAAAATATTTCCCTCAAAAAGCACTTCCATAGAAAGTAAACTGCAGCAGATAGCGAAATGGAGTTGCCTTTCATACCTTCTGTGATTACAAAAGAAAGCATAATGTTGAAACAAAGCACAAAGCTTCTCCATTTCCCTCTGACCACTGACCTCCCCCAGACGAATGCACTGTTATCTCCAGACCGCAGGGGGTTGTTGGAGAGAGAGGGAGAAAACAAAACAATCTGAGAGAGAACAAACGTCTGAAATCTTGTGGTGAGATCTTTTCTTTTTGGCCATTGGCTTTCTTTTTGTTTCCCTGCCAATGCCAATCTTTAAGACTGTCGACTACTGTATGTCTTGCAGTACCCCAGAGGATTTGGGAGATCTGCAATAAAAGCTACAAAGAACCATTGATTTATACATAAATGTTTTGGTGATTTATACAGCGGTCTGTTTTGTGTCTATTTTTTGTTTTGGCCTATTTTGGAATGAGGGAGATGATACTTGTTCCGTAGGTAATAAGTAAGGCAATAAGCTGTTATAATGCTTCCAAGATGCTAATGGATTCTTCAATGTGTTAGGCTACGGGTTAAAATGTTCAAATTTGACATTGGTGTAGATTTGGGGATGTTATTTGAATCAAAACCATAATATTGACCAAGCGATGGCTATGCTTTGAATTTAGATCATTAATGCAGGTTCTGCATTTCAGGATCTCATTCTCCAGTTCAGAACCTTCCAGAAGAAAAATAAAACTAGAAGAAGTGCCCCTCGGGGCACAGGTATACTCTCCACCAGGATTGATATAATCCACCAGGACTATGGCCCTCATTTATCAACCGTGCGTAACTGCGTATGCCAAAATATGGGTGCACGTCGACATTTACCATTTCCGGCAAAGCTTGAAATTGAATGTGACAACGTTCAAAACCCACGTCTGCTCCGCAGCTGGCGTACGCTTTTTCCTTGGCTGTTTTTCTGTCTTACACAAGCGGAGCAGCATTGTCTGAACTGCTGACACGCTGTCTCAGGCATCTAAACATATGTTTTCGCTCCTAAAATGTTAATATAAAACGGTATGTGTATGTAAAAAAAAAGGGAGAGATTTCCAACTTTACAAGTAATTAAAATCGCGCAATTAAAAACAATATAACATGTTTACAATGTATTAGTTTGTGCTTAATCAAACAGTGCTTTACTGGCCTTGTTATGCAAGCGCACTTGTGAGATGATTTTGGAGCGCATGCAGTGATGCGGCATATGTGATTATGATATTATTTAAAAAAAGGCATAAATGGACTGCACGCCTTTATTTCCAAGTGACAATGACAAGCATACAGCTTGCCTATTTGTAGTAAGTACTAGCAGGCTATAGGCGTAAGGGGCTTAATCATTCACCATTTAAATAAGTGCTTAGACAGGTTTTGACAGTTTTGACAGTTCAGATAAAAGCGAGATCATTTTCGGGACTCGGGAGGACGGGACCGCGGCGTGCGTCGCCAACACATACCAGCACACATGCAAGCGGCAAGCCTTCATCCATATGTTTATGATTCGTTCATCAATGATCAAATCAGAAATCACTACATAAACGTTGATTATGACTGCCTTGACAACATGATAGCCTCTCTCATGCTGCATGAGAGAGCTAGGCTATCATGTCGGCAGTCACCTACAGGACTTTAATATCACAGCAGTGCGCAGTCTTCGCCGTGCACTGCGCACGAATGGGTAAAATTAATATAGGCCAGCCTACAAACTAATTCCATTCATGGCGATGCGATGTCGATGTGTCATGTATATGCGTGCATGCGTGGAAATGCTGTGTAGGAAATTTGTTGTGCATTGTCCTTACTCTTGTTCAACAATAACACGACTTGATACCTTTTGTAAACACACTTGAAACATGTTAATTTATTCATGTACCACTAATGCCGTAGTACTGTGATAAAGTAGTGTGCTAGAAGACGATGCTTTTGTGTTCCGATCCAAACAATTACATTGCACTTATGTTGCATGTCACAACTTAAAGAAACTGTAGGTTATAGGATAACCGTGGTTAATTAACCATAACATTTGCGATATATACGCATGTGAGAACATCCCAATTGTTCCATTTAACAGAAATATGTATTCATACTGTATTCATACACTCCCGTGGCCTGTCACTTTAAGACCATGGGCCATGTGCATGATGACTGGCCCTGCACACTTGCCAGGCGCTATAGGCAACCGTAGTAGCCCAAGCCCTGACCCAACCATACTGGTCCCAATCCCTCATCAGGGAGCCTGAGGCCGGTACACACGCTCCTCAGCGACCTGTAGGACTGCATGAGCCACTGAGGCTCAGTAACGTCCAGGTTGTAATACCTTGCAAAAGGTCAAAGGCGACGACCAGTTCGCAGCCACGCAAACATCCTGCAACTAAATACCCTTGTGGTATGCTGCCACACTGCGGGTAGAGTGAGCCCTCAATCCCACAGGTGGTAAAGTACCTCTGCTGGAGTAAGCCATCTGAATCCACAGGGACAGCCTGACCTTAGTCACCGGCTTCCCCATGGCTCTAGTACCCCATGCCACAAACAACTGACTTCCCTTCCTGAGGGAAACCGTTCTGGCCATGTACACCCGTATGGCCCTGACTGGGCACAAGGTGTGTAACCTCTCATCCTCAGCAGACGCGAAAGTAGGGGGGTGGAAGAACCTCCGGTCCACTGGCACAATAGTGGCATTGTAGTTCTTAGGGACAAATGCGTGTCCTCATTAAACACTGTGCAGTCTGGACTGACAGACAAGGCATGTAAGTCACTGACACGTTTAGCCATCGTGAGGGCCACCAGCAGGATGACCTTCAGGGACAATTAAGGCTTTCAGATCCACCGTCTCCAGTGGTTCAAATGGAGTCTCTGAAAGAGCACTCAGAACCACTGACAAGTCCCATGGTGGAACTAGAGCGCAATTTACGCACACCCTTCATAAACCGCCTTATGAAGGTATCCTCGCACAGGGCCTTGTTGTCTATACCGATGTGGCAAGACGATATGGCCACTAGATTCACCTTCAGCGAGGAAAAGGAATTACCTTCATCCAGGAGCCCCTGCAGAAAGGTAAGGACCTCTCTAAAACCTATATAAAAAAAATCACACACGTGTGAACTGAGTGGTGCAATCCCCCCCCCCCCCCCCCCCCTCTCTCTCTCTCTCTCTCATTAGAGACACAGCACTACCCCTCTCTCTGTTTCTGGCGCCCCCTACTGGTATAAATAAGTAACATACAACATACTCGTGCTCATTGACGTACACACGTACACACGTACACAAACAGGTACATGGACATTGCTGGTTGTAGGAGTGGTTGCACCACTCAAAAACACACATACAAACCCCAGGAAAGTGTTTCTTGTGTCCTAAACATCATTAAAATAAGCTCTAGTTGCAAAAGGGGTGAAGTGGCCCTTTAAAGTATACTGGCCTACTGTGTGTTCAGTGAATATAGAGGATTTATGAAAAAGATTACATCGTCCAAATCTGTTTTAGAGACTGGCTTTTGTTTTGTTTATATTACTTCCATGAGAACATCTATATGATTTATAGTAGGCTTCTGTACTGTGTTTAGGTTCCCTTCCCTTGTGTGTGTCTACTCAGTGATGCAGAATTTATCTGGCTGTTGAATCTTTCGTGCGTGTGTGTGTGTGTGTGTGTGTGTGTGTGTGTGTGTGTGTGTGTGTGTGTGCATGTGTGTGTGTGTGTGTGTGCACTGCATGTGGCAACATCTGGACTTCATTCCATGGCACTGCGGTGTGGACTGAAGACAGTGTCCGCTTCCCATTTCAGAAGAATCTCGTGATGTGACAATGTTGTGGAGAGCGAGCAAACCCTCAGTGCTTTCTATAATACTACTGCAGGGCTTCATAAACTGTTTAGTTGTTTTCGATCAATTGAACAATCAAGAAGTGTGTTTTTTGTATTTTGTATTTTTGCTATTTAAAATAAATATATTTGTTGCCTATAGTAACAATAAAATGAAATCTATATTTTCCTACAAAACAATTAAATTTTTGATTTAATCAATTTAATAAATTAAATTAAATCAACTAATTGTATGAACTGCTGCATCCCTTTTGACAGTACAGACAAGCTGAAATAATGAAGATTTTCTATTGAAATAAGGTGATGTGATTAGACAATATTTTAAGCACTATAACACTGGTGTCTTAATTTGAGGTAATTATACAGTAGGTGAAAAATAAAATAAAGAATATGAATATGTCCCCAAAAATAGCATATCTACAAGCTCACAATGTCGTATCATAGATCGGCTATTCCTGAAATGTAGATTGTTTTTTGTGGTCAAGTTAAGACATGAAATATTTAAGTCTATTTAGGTTGTGATCTTCAGATGTTTACTTCAGTTGGTATAGGAAGGAAACATTTGTGGATGTTCAGCTGAACTCACAACCTAATTACTTTTCGAAAATAATCGAGTCCACTCAGAAAATGGATTTGAATTGTTCTTTGGAGTTTGGGCTATTGACAATTTGTTATAATTACAGTATTATCCATTCATGGTCACTTACACTAATCCTATTTCTCTTGATAGCTGTACCCCACCCAGTTTGAGGCAGTGTCTTCTCTCTGCCTTGGACGCTGGCGGACAGCCGCCACCACAAACACTTCCTTCCTGTATTGACTAATGCTTAGTCAATCCCTTTACTGACATCTGCAAACGCATGTTAAAACGCTATTTTGTTTGCCCGTCTCCAAAGTGGGAAACATGCGCTTCAACAAAACACTGCATGGGACACTTCCGTCTCTCTTTCCTTCAGTTTCCTGAGTGATCAAAGCAGGGGAAATGGGGCACCCCTATACACATACACACACGCCACTCCCTACCCCGACCAGCCAGAGACTTATGCCACAGGGCCGTGGTGTCATGTCTGACTGTGAGAGTAAAGCAAGGGGGAGCAGGGACAGGAATGGCTTTAGTTTCTATTTCCATTGTTCATCTTATGTTGTTTTGGCAGGTTGAGGTCCCCCGGACGTGATATGATCATCACCATCACTTTGTACTCACTATGTGGCTGCGGGAGATGCTGCACAGCATCCGGGACCGTTAGTAATTGTAATAGGCAGAGTGCTCAGAATTTGAATTCTGAGCACCATGCATTACAACATACTGTCCCACATAATAAAATCCCCTGTCACCCTAAAGCCTAATGTATGATCCCTCACACACACAGCGAAATATGAATTGGGCAATTGGGAAACTTCTCCTTTACAAATCTTAGATCTATCCTATCTGATGCCCCGTCACCAAATGAAAACCTCAAAAATTAAAAATAACCTGCATATGTCATCACAAAATCAAGGATTTTAGCTTGCATAATCAAGGATTTTAAGCCGCATTATCAAGTATTCTATGATGTTAGTGTTCATCATCTTCCCTTCCAAGCTAGGTTATATTTGGAGAGATTGTTTCCGTTCTCTGTTCCAAAGTTGTACCGTTAACATGCGTGCTGTCAGTGTGAATGGATGCACCTGTTGGTGTGTGTGCGCGTGTGAGCTTCCTAGAGGAGTGGAGACATATTAACAACCAAGGACAGTGCATATAGTCAAGCACTCAGTGTCTGACACTGGGTTCTTTCATTACATAGGAGACACCTCTGTATCCTCTGAGATATTTTCCAAAACTTTGGAACGCTGCTCTACTTCTGGGAAGTCCACACTCTATTTTTTATCTATCATAAAATCTAAAGCCATCATAGCTGGCAGATTCTGCAAAGTGATCGTTTCTAACACCTGTGATGGTATGGTGGTGACAACACCTGCCTAGCTGGACGTATATTTGTTTCACACTTGACCTTTTATAGTCAGAACTCTTGAGTCTTTTGTAATCTTCCATTTCAACCTAATTAAAGGGCCAATTCACCCACTTTTGTATCTAGAGTTTATTGTAATGATGTTTAGGACACAATAAACACTTTTTATGTGTTTCACTATACAGTATGTGGAAAAAGTTACACTTAAAACGAAAGATTAGAAACCCTCCAGAACAATGCGTTTATGCGTTACTTCCTGCATATTCCACAACTTCTTGCATATTTCAACGCATAAAATCACATAAACGGCCACATTTTTTACTGCTTTTAGCATATTTCACACTTATTTTGCAACTTTCACTGCATAAAATCACATAAAAACGCTGAGGCCATATAAATAGGCCACGTATGGCCTACTTGTGCACAAGCAGAGTGCACCATGAGGTGCACTCACCATGCATCACCAGAAGACTGGTCCCTCATTGCCTGTTAATAATGACGTCAGAAATGCTGGTCCCTGATTGGGCTACGGTCTTAAACAAGGACACCGACATCCATACCCCAACATACATACATACATACATACATACATACATACATACATACCCACTCTCTACTTTGAGTGCTACTAACTAATGTCTAATACAACTGCTGTTCTATGACAATAAAAGCAATAATGAATGGCATGTTATGCTACACATGTTCAGCATTAAGAAGACTTTTATTGGAATAGTTATTTACAACTATTGCACTACTGACAAGCGTTTGGAGAATCACAAATATCATCAGCTTAGGAGTATACCCTGACCAGCTTGTAGATCAGCCATTTTTCATTAGGCAATACAGAAATGAGATCACGTGGCTTAACTGAATGGCAACAGCTGGAAGGTGGATTTTAACTGGAGCTGTTCGTGGTGCCGTTCTGACAAGCTGTAAACAAGGGTCGGGGCAAAGTCCCCCCTGGGTTCCATCTTGACCGCTGCGTGAGAAAGGCGCGGGAGTGGAGCCAATTGCAAACATCTGGGGGGGGGGGGACGACTCTGGGATTGCAGGGGCCAGGGGTCGTGCTGAATGCTCTGGGAGGCGAAGGGAAAAGAGTGCCTCTCAGGGTCGATTCAAAGCAGCATTTCTAAGGCATCCCTTGGGACATGTGCTAATTTTGCTTCATGTACTTAGGGGTCCTCGACTCCTCGTCCTCTGTCAATTGTGTTATTGATGAATGGAATGAGGTTTGCTTTGTGGATCCGAGCGACACTTGTGGCAGTACAATGCATGTACTGCCACAAGTGTCGGTCGGATCCAGGGTTTTCTCTCCTGAGTGCCCTTGCTGTAATTTGAGTGCCCTTGCTGTAATTTGGTGCATCACTTTTCAAACAACTAGTGCAGTGCCAAGACTGTATAATTCCAACTCTTGCATTCGCCACCAGACACAAACGAAACAATGTTTTGTCTGGTGACAAAACTTTAGATTTCTCAAATCATAAAGACAGATTGTTTTTGAAGAGGTGCATTCATTCTAGCTTATGCGTGCCACTTCACTTTAAGCAACTTAATTATGATGAGTAGCAAAAGCTAAAAGACAAAGTTGTGCCGTGTTTAAATCTATATTTAAAAACTTTTTTTTGCCTATAATGACATGCCTAAAATATGGAAGTCAGGTCTAGGACAGGTGAGACAACTCTACCTCCCTCCAACTCTTCCAAGCATTAATATTCACAAATATTGCAGCTGTGGACAGACATGTTCAGCTCAGCTGGAATACTGATTTCCAACCAAGACTTCAGCAGAAAGCAAGAGATCATGAAAGTAATATTCATTGCATTTCTTTTTTGAGACAAATACGTAAAAATGCATCAAATTAGCTTGAAGAGCTATTCATTTCACGCCTGAGAGCGTGTTATTAATGAGCATGTTACAGTACTCATCACCGTCGTTTCATTATCAGTTCCTGGCAAACTTTAGTTTGGCTTTTCTTTTATTTCTTTATCCTGTTGTAGGATATTGTATGCGTGAAATGATAAATCACATAAATATGTACAGTATGCATATTATGAAATTAATACATATGAGCTAATCTAATTTTGATTCTTATATTAAGCAAACAATAGCAGTATGGGTTCCCAAAAGCTGTAAGCTATTATTTTCCAATGTTGCAGTGTCAAAATGTTTGATTGTAATCTGACGAGAAAAGCAGAGCCATCTGTGGTCTGGTTTCTGTGCTTTGTTAATCATGCGTCTAATGATGAATTCTAATTTTTCAAAAGCACACACACACACACACACACACACACACACACACACACACACCCAGGATTTTTCCTGTGTCTGGCTCCGGGTTTTCCACAAAACACAACCTCAGTTATGCACACACGCACGCACGCACGCAACACCCCTCACCTTATTTGCTCCTCTCTGTAATTATTTCCATGAACTAACAGCTTCAGGGTCACACACTCCAAAGAGGAAACAGAATTCCTAAAAAGCCCTGCAGCCTTTTGATTACTTTAATTTGTTCAGTCCACTGCCCCAGCATTGGCATTTGGCATGCAAGTCGTGCTGTGCATTCGACTTTTAACTCCTTGAGTCCTTACTGTGTGCACGTGTGTGTGTGTGTGTGTGTGTGTGTGTGTGTGTGTGTGTGTGTGTGTGTGTGTGTGTGTGTTGCACGGACAGACTCATGTCAAAGATGTCGGATCTGCAAGCTCACAACATTATGACACATTGTGAGCTCTGTCGATCGTCTATTTTCGAAACGCGATACGGCATGCAACCAAATAAAAATCTGTCTTCATTGCAACAGTATAGACACTTTGTCCGAAAAGTCATATACTATCTTAATTGCACATGCATCTGTAGCATGTTCAACTTTTGTTTAGCACAGGACACCTTCTGAACTTCTGCTACAGTTGTTAGGCCTTGTTTACAAAAAGTAGTCAGTGACTACTTTTTGTAAACAAGGCCTAACAACTAGTCACTAGGTAATTTGTCAAACAGCAAATTGTTGATGTATTACTTTGTTGCAAAAGTTGATTGTTCGAGGCCACGTGTCAGTGCACAACAAGGGAAACAATGGAATTGGAACCAAGCCAAAACACTGCATCGCCATGCAGGCAGGGTTTATTAAGGTTAACAACTGTTTGGAATGTTGTCCAAAGGTGATGTATGAATGCTGGATAACGGATAACCTTTGGATGGATTTGTTTGATTCATCAAAACTCTCACCACAATGGTTGACTCTCATTGTGCTAGTCGTTATCGGTCATTAACAGGCCTAATCACAAGGCTCATTTGGATACGTCTGGTTTTAGTTCACAGAAACTGTTCTTGAGCTACAGTTGGGACGGTTCAAAAAATAAAATCTAGTGTGGGAAGGTTTCATTGGGTCCTCTCTGAAGCGTGACAGAACCTGGCTCTCTGTCGCAGACACTCATTCCCACCACTATGCAACTCCCATCTGTGTCAGATGCAGACTTCCCAAGTAGGAGCCCTGGGAGGCCCAACCAAAGCCACTGTTCAAGGAAGAGAGGATCAGAGGTAGGTCCTTGTCCAAAATGAGAACATAGGCATTAGGCAGTTCAACTCAACGCAGAGTTTCCATCCATAAAAGCGCAATTGCCATTGATCTACGGCAATGGCGTTAAGCGTATGATTAAATAATTGCTTTTAATTGATACGATCAACACTAATGGCGGATTGTGGGTTAAGAACACTGCACTCAATGAGGACATCATCATATTCAGAGTAAAAGCCAGACTACAAGTCCTTCCCACCATGCAGACTCAATCTTTCCATCTGGTTCCCCAGCCCTCATTGATTGCACCACACCACAGAACAGCTATAGGTCACTGAAACTGTCACACATCTTGAATGGCTGTTATGCAAAGGAATGGCTGTTGTACAAATGAATGTACCTATGTACTCTAGCATGAGAAGGACATATTGTACAAGCAACCCAGACTGGTTGTTAGACGGGTTTCAACAACTTGGGATGCCCATAAAGGAGGCAAAAAGTCTGGCACAATATTGTGATGTCTCCGTTATAATTGGCAGACGTATGGCGGAGACACCTACTACCTGTGTGTGATCTGCTTGTATGATGGCGATGTAAGGCCATTCAGTGAGATATAGATAGCAGAAGCTGTGACCAGCCATATAGTCCAACTATCTGATAGTCATGAGAGACATGCATTATGACTATGAGTAATGCTTAATTTATAGTCCGTTGTACGATTGTGCCTTAAATAGCAAATCTACAAGCTCACAGCGTGTAATGTAGCCATTACATTAGCATACAATGGCTCGTATGATGAATTACCGTACATGCGAGCAGCAGGCATACCGGACTGTGTGATTCTGGACACATAATGCTTCTAAATAGCTATAGCATCAATGGAAACATAACTTAGAGTAAGGAACATAACCTATTTTTAATGAAACTCAACTATTTTCCTGGACCTCAACTTTACCCTCCACTGACCGAGCACCACTAATCAAGTTCCCTCTGTAGTCGGGTCATTTGCCCCTCTGTGGTGCTTGGCAGACATTCCAGAGCTGGTCAGGAAATGGTGTACTCTCGCTTTGCACCATTTCCCCATGTCCTGGCCCCAAGCTTAACAAGCCAAGGGATGGATGGAGTGGGGGGGACAATGGCAGGAAATGTCACTCTCGAGTGGACCCCAGAAGTAAACCACAGATGGATGGGTGGGGTCCCGGGGTTCGAGTACCGGGGACCCCCCCCCCCCCCCCCCCGGACTCACTGACACACATTTTAATTCCAAGGTATGGAAACCTTTGCCTTAAACTGAAAAATGCCCTCAACAGGGTTGTTAAGGTGGCTGGCATCTGTTCACCTGCCTGAGTCGTATATATGACGAGCACTCGAGCAGGTGCTTAAAAAAAACCTCATCTATATGAGAGCAGACACCTAGCTCTCACCCCCTGAATCGGAAATATGAATTAATAAAGACCCCTGTAACGAAAAACAAAATAATATTCATTCATACCCACTTCTATTCGGGGACATGGAAATCAACTTGACCTTGAGCCATCTGCATCTGTAGGCCTACATAAGTATCTGTACAAAACCTTCTCTTATGGGGGTCCCTGGCACAAAATATTTTCCAATGGCGTCCATGGCCTAAGTCAAGACATGAAAATGTTGAACACTGCAGTAAAAGAATGTGCTGCGACAATCAAACCTGAGCCTACAGTAGTAGTCTCCATTCCTGCAACTAAAACGTGTCATACATACATACATGTTCTAGGTGTGAAATAGCCTACATGTTTTTTTGTGCAATATACTACACAAAAAAGTGCAAATCATGCGAAGAGTAATGAAAATACCCTGAGAATAAAAAAACAAAGAACGCTCACACACTCACTCGCTCATAGTTCCTGTATCGATTTCAAATCATTGAAAATTCCCAAAGTGGGGTCCCAGTGGGTCCGCGAAATATATATATATATTTTTGCCAGTGAATTATGGTACAGTATGTGTATTATGTGAGCTTACCATAATCACAGTAATCCTTAGTCATATTCCATCATTCAAGGGCCTTTGGATAGAAATGAAACTCAAGTCAAATAGGTCTACATCTATTCTAAGATAGCATCTTAAATAAATGTTGTGAAAATGTGTTGTGACTTTGATTGAACAGTTTTAATACAAATACTTCCAATGGGCAATGGCATCTAAATGTAAGGTTGCACATATGCTTATCGGTGTTGCGAGGATGAGGGGGTACCTGGAAAAACTTCTTCCCCCCAAAGGGTACCTGGGCCAAAAAAGTTTGGGAAACCCCTGCCATAATCGATAAGCCAATATCGTCCATGTATCAAATTGTCAACCATGTATCGTATCGCTGTTAGAATGTATCGTTACACCCCTAGTGCATGACAAACTTAAAACACGATTTGCAGCTAGCCGTCAGGTCGAGATTGTTACATTACAATCAGCAATATCAGCAAATCGCACCGCCAGGAAACAGACCGCGGCGAGCACAGGGGGAGGTTTACTCCAGTCCTTATCACAACAACAATTCTTTGTAAAAAGAAAAATGTCTTCTATATTGAACTGAGCTTATACAGTATGAACGTGCATTTGACTTTGTGGCAAAGAGCAGTTGAAGTCAGGGCTAAAAATTGGATAGGCTACGGCAAATTTATTGCCCCATGAATCTTTGAACATTGTAGTGGTGTACTTATTTCCTGCTGTGCCACCCAGGTTTAGTACTGTGCTCACATTGTTGGCAGTATGCTCAGAATCTTTGGAAGATTTAATAGCACTGTACTACAATAGAGTACAGATACTGTAAATAAATTGGTGGCCTGCAACTACAGAATACTTGAGTACATTTTCTTTTTTTGTGTCAACGGATAAAAAAAATCTTATAGCTTTGTTTTATAAGTGACAAAATCGATGAATCTGGATATACAAATTTTATAATGGTATCATCATCATCATCATCATGCTGCGAGAGTGAAGTCTAGCCAACACCAACTCGGGATTCCTGGATCGCTGCCCTATGTCAAACTATGTCAGAATTCTGCTAAATATGACGTAAATTAAACATCAAAACATTAAACGCCATTGAAGGGAAAATTTACATTATATATAAACGTGCAAGTCAGCTAACCAATCACAGGCAACAGGCATTCTGATTGGCCAGTATGAGATGATGCATGATGATAAGAGCTGATAACTCCGCTAAATATGACAAAAGTAATCAAAAGATTAAACGCCATTGAAGGGAAAACTTATGTCATATATAAACGAGCAAATCGGCTAACCAATCACATGTTGGTGGGCTTGGCCAATAAGGGACCATCTTATATGTACCTTACGTAGCAATTAATGTCAAATGTCCGCTAACATAAATTGATGTACGATGACAAGAGCGCCCCTCATTTCGCACGGGTGTGATTTTTTAAACATAAACTAAGGGGTCGTCCGATGTCCATGGCAATATATTAAATATTACAAATTAAATAAATTGTACTTTGTTCTATACATTGCAGTATTGATTATTTTACATAAGAACAATTGAGTACTTTTTCCACCACCGTAGAATGGAGGGCAGGCAGTATCTCCAACATGTAGATAAAGATTGCAGTCTTTGTGGAAAGGTTTGTCATGGGGAAAGGAAAAACCGATTAACCAAGAGGACAAAAGGGGGATATGGTGAGGGTCGCCATGGCTTCCCGAGAAGACATGACTGACTGACTCACGAAATTGGACAAAGAAGTCCATATTATATTTCACACTTGACCTGTCTAGACACAGGAACCTTTAGAATGTGGCCCTCTCTGCTGGTGTAGCGGACTGGGACCAAGTAGCTTGACAACGCGTTGCTGGTTTGGATCCTGATGGCCTTTGTTGCATCTCTCTCCCCATTTCCTGTCAACCTACTAAAAGGCATAAAATCCCGAAATGTAATCTTAATAATGATAATAATGACACCCCGACGAGGGCGAGAAGAGAGGTTGCGTGCACACATCCGCCTGGCACTTGGGGGGGGGGAACAGGCCAGTTCCATATATGGAGATCTAAGGGTGGCAGCGGGGGCAGTGTCTAGAGTGTACAGGGTTTGATGAGGTCTGGCCATATATGGAGCGTGTCTTGAGTGTACAGGGTTTGATTAAGTCAGATCAACATTATGGAATGTCAGAACCGGTCAACTCCATATATGGAGATCTAAGGGTGGCAGTGGGGGTAGTGTCTTGAGTGTACAGGGTTTGATGAGGGCCCAGGTAGGGCCGTGAGTTAATTGTTGGGCCTGCTGAATGGACAGGTATCAGTCAAAAGGGAGACATCGAAGAGGAAGGACGGGTGGGGAGGGAACAACATATGGAATGTCAGAACAGGTCAGCTCCATATATAGAGATCTAAGGGATGGAGGTCAGATGTATAATTGCTTGCCGGCTCCATATATGCATCTAGGTGATGATCCAGTCTCCTCCATTTATAGCTATCTAGGGTTTGATGAGGTCAGTGTCGTGATCTTCATATATGGAGACGTGATGTCATGAGGCGCGATGGACTGATAACCATATGGAGGCGTGACATGACTGACTGACGGACGGACGGACACGTTTTGCAAGTTCTCATATAGTAATCTGCGACCTATGTTCGCAATAAATAGAAAAAAAATAAGAGAATGTACCAAATGGGGGATTTGTAGGGTGCCATCCGTAGAGTTATATAAATTAGAGGGTGGACTGCCCCGACCCCAACTATTAATTTCAATAATGGAATGTTGGACGCCAGTTGCTCACTGGCGTTTGAAGCACCCGGAAGAACGCTCTATACTTCCCGCATTTTTCATTTGAAGTGCTAACGAACGCGGCCTGAATCGATTCATGAACAAGCGGTCTTTGTTCCCAGCTGCACTCTCTTTTTGCTTGTGCATGTACATCACCCGTCTGCAGTTCCAGCTTTGGCCAGTAGGCCAAGGCGGCATCACAGTTTCCCTGCGCTTCTGGGGGCCTGGTGTCATCAGACTCAGCTGAGCCGAGGACTTCCTGGTCATTGTCTACACTTCACATTTGAGTGAATTTATCACAATACAGTATTTTAAGCCAACATGACAAAATATGAAAGTTGTTTTGTTCCAAAAGGACATGTGGCTGTGTGCAATACACTGGGTAGAGGTCTGCAGTGCTCTGTTCACTTTTCTAGTTTAATTCGTGGTTACACAGAAGGATAATATTTATGGACACGCAGGTACTGTATATTACAGGAACACGCAACAATTGATTACTCACGTCAAAGACCAAAATAATATGTCTATCTATACATGTGGGTGGTGGTGGTTTTGGTGTGGAGGGGGTGGACTATTTCTGAAACCCATCAAAGAGTACTTGAAATTGTGGGTGGACTCATGCTGTCGGCTTTTGTTGCTCCCATAACCAAACGGTATTTTATGAGAAGAACTTTGAGTGACTGTCACTTCAAGTGGGCTCATGGGTCACCGTTAGTCATAATTGTGATGAGTCATTCCTGCTACAGCCCTGGACGCCTCCGTTGTGGGACAACAAGGCAGCATCCGAGCCAGACCTCACTTTTATTCAAGTGCATTATCATTTAAAAAAATGTCTCTTCTAGATTATGTCGCCTACTTTGATATTAACCCATTGAGAGTCAAGACCTGAGGCCGATTCTACAAATGTCTTCAAAATCCCAACAAAACATGTTGCTACAGTGGGTTCTCAAACAGAACCCCCAGAATTATACATAATTACTCGCCACAGACCTCCATCTCAAAATATTTTGTTCCTGCAGGGACCCCCAGAAGCAAAGAGTTGGAGGATTTTCATACATTTTCAAATCTACAAGCTTGTATATCTGCGATTTTTAAAAGTCTATAAAATGCCACTTTGCTTTAAAGCGGTTTTAATGGGATAAGTTTCTATCAATCATATAAACAGTGGTAATTTTATACTCAGTCTGTCTGCAGACAGAAAAATAAATGCACGTACCAATCACTCACTGACTGAGCATGATTGTATTGAACTCTTCATAGGCATGGAGTACTCCTTGCCAGCAGAGCCAAGTAATACCAGAGACCTGCAGTGTCACTTGCCAAAAATTGTTAGCTTGTAGATCTGTTAATTTTTGGCAAGTGAAGCCATTGTAATATGGGGTATATAAATTAAGCTTCGTTCACAGCCAATTTTTTTGTCCATCGAGGCCTGGAAAAGTGTCAAAACGCATCACAGCACTCTTGCACAATCATGTATAACCCATGGAAAGAAACAGTTTGACCTTAAAACGAGAACTCATGGGACACTGAATTAAATAAGAGCTTAACCATTAACCTTGTAATCACTATTTGGATTTTTGATTATTTCTGAATTTCTTATTTTGAAAATGATTCTACATGAACAACCTCCTTCATTTACTTAAAAAGAAAATAAGTTTAGGAACACAAAAATAAAACAAAAGGACAGGATATTCACTTGTGATCCTGTGTTTGGGGAAGAATGTGTGACATACTGAACTAGACTATACACTGGTGGTACGACAGACCGATCTGGGTGGAGGCGCGCACAGTATGTCTACAAGCAATGGAGAGACACTTGAAGGCGGTGATTTCTCACAATCGCAGGAAAACCGTTTAGTGCTAATGACCCTCTTAGTAGTGTGTAACCTGGAAGGACATTTCCTTGTAGGATAGGAAGGTTAGCCCAAGCAGTACGTCTTGCTGTCTGTCCTCAGACTATAGCTGGTTCCATAAACAAGTACGTTATTTTCCCTTCTCTCCCTCCGTCTTCACTGACGTGAAACAAATTCTGCAATCTGCTGAACACTCCCTCCCTTTGTTTTGAATGAGAGATTAGATTTGGAAAAAAAATCTTGTTACGTCTTTTTGGACAGAAACAATGTTGTTTTTGATTGATTCCAAGTTAAAAAAGGTAGGGTAAGTGATTCATTTATTTTTTATTTTTTAATCACTATATTCTGATTGTCGTCAATTGCTATAGACTCTAGCAATTGACGACACTCTATCTATAGTATAGAGTGTTTGTTCAGTAACAGGGGTCTCTCCAGCTCTTTAATAAACAGAAAATAAATGTCAGGTAGACAGGTACTGTACTAACTGTAGGTGATGAGATTTCAGCCAATCAGGAGACAGTAGCCATTTATTTGTATAGTGTTCCAGTTCTCATTTCTTTGCGTCATCACTTACAGCACAATTCCCCTTGTGTAATCTGTATCCAGGCAAGGACCCTGCCACAGCTGCCACTCCACTGGCACGATGGAGGGCTTAAGTCTGATAAATGCCACACAGACCATCAGTGCCTTTGAGCAAGGTACTAAAATGCCTTGCACTCCGAGCTGCTCTGCAGCAAACACTGGAAGAGCATAGTGGGAAACTTCAAAAGGTGTGAGAGTATGCCACAGCATGAATGTCAAGCACAGGAATTGCTGTCAGCGAACGTCCCTTAGTGTTTCCCAGACAATGGGTCAGGAGCCATTTTGGGGTCTCGGACTCATTTTTATGGGTTCAGAATAAATTATTTGTAGCATACTTAGTGATAAAGAATATGTTTGGACTAGTACTGCTTTCAGAAGTAGGTGTAATGGTCAAAGGACATATTACATTGAAAACATTAAGAACCCAAGAGACTGTAAATTATGCTTAGGATATTATTATTGAAGAAAAACTAAACAAAGTAAAAACAGTTAAGATAAACAAAATCAAAAGTAAATTCAACCCCACTCAAGTCAATTGTCCATTTTCCTCTTAAAGAATCAGAGTCATTTCATAGTCAGTGTGAGGGTGAATGTGAGGCAGTGTGTGTGGGTGTATGGAGTAGATAGATATGGGGGGGAATTGAGTGGATCAGGGGGTGGAATGGCCTACCGTCCGGTCCGGTCCGTCCTGGTAGGACAAAAGAGGTCGTCTCTGTCTGGACTTAGCTCGCCATCTTCTTTCATACATACAAAACCTGGCCTGTACATAAAAAGGCCAAATTAATCTCTTACAAAAATATAAATGACCAAAACAGCTTATTTACAAGCATAGCCTACAACAAATCAAACAATCCTTTACACGTTTCAAACAAACATCAAATGAAAACAACCAAATCAAACAACAAACAACAAACAATTGTCACTCACCAATTAAATTCAACATCAACAGTGGTATGGCAATTTTGTGGCTATGGAGTCTAAAGTTTTGGAGTCTAGTTTTAGTTATCCAGTCAATCCACTGAATCCAGCCAGTGATGTGCACCTCATTGAGTGCTGAGTTTTATACTAGGGTGTGGTGGTGGTGCCAGGTGGTGATTGCCAATTCAAAACTGGTGTGACTGAGTGAGTGAGTGGTGTGAATGATGAGCTACATGGTACCTTGACAAATACGGAGTTACAGACATACATATAATTATAAACCTGGGTTACATATTATTATTATTTGTACTATTATTATTATTTTCATGATTATTGAAAAAGGGGGGTTAATGTATAAGTAATCAAAAGTCTACAAAGTAGCTAACTAAAGTTTTCAAATAATTCTAGTGCAGTAAAAAGTATGATATTTGCCTCTGTAGTGGAGAGGAAGTATAAAGGAAAACGGAAAATGCGAAGGAAAACAGAAGTAAAGTAAAAGTATCTCAAATTTGTACTCAAGTCAATGTCCTTATAGTTACTTTCCACCCCTGATAAGACGCAGTAGACCTACTGTTGCTTTATAGGTATAAAGTTATCCCTAACAAAACACAGTACGACGGTGTCAGGATGAACAACAGCTTTATCCATGCTTTATCCACCCTCCACAGGGGACTCTCACCAATTAGGATTCAAACACTGTATAGTACAGCTGCCTAGGAGACCGGCAAAATAGGTTTCGGCGAATGGAAACGCAATCAACCCCATCAGAATTGGAAGTAATCTTTTGACACTGCCGGTGTCAGTTAACCCTGTGATCTTCCGGATGCCCGCAAATAGATACAGCCGACAGCTAAATCCCCTCAGACCTCTCAAGGACAAATAGAAGACGAAGCGGTTTTAGCACACATAGTGGCAATCGGTGGTCTAGTAGTATACTGTACATATGATGCCCTATACTGAACAACATGCAGAGTTTGATTTGCTGGGGGATACAGGGGGATTAATGCCTTAAACTAGAAATGTAGACTGGATTTTCATGTTTGATAATGTCACAATAATACTGTAATGACACCAATCCTGACGTTCCTATATGTTGGGAATAATTCAAAATATTAGCTTTTCTTTTCTTCCAAAATGTATTCATACCCCGCCACAGCCTTCCACCCTGAACATGCATGCTCCAAGTGCACTTTAATAAGCAGTCATGTCTGCGCAGAAATACAAAAGCGAATACTCTTGTTTCACACATCTCCTATTACGCCCACTCAAAAAAGCTATCCACGTCTAATGCTGTCCATATACTTTATCCTTCTACTCTCACTTCCTCGCATGCGTAGGCTACGGACCTCCGTTAAGGTACACCTGTCGTCACACTCTCGCTTAGCTGTCACTTGTCAAACGGCTATGTATGTGGCTGATACCCTCTGAGTGCTTCCCGGGAACTGCTCTATGCTGGATATAGAGCCCCAGGCAGCAGTTGGCATGCTTGGCTAGGTTGACCATGAAGCACCCGTAAAGCTGCCAATAACGGACTGTTCCAAGCTATCAATCTTACCTGAGCAAGTGTAGGGACCGCAGGCTTGAGTCACTGAGCTAAGCATGTTTGTCCATGGGTAATCAATTGCCTTGATCCCATAGTGACTGCATCATCAGAAACGGAACAATTATTCACCCTGCAGGGCTACCTGCCATGCAGGCGGAACACTCACAGCTCTCTGCACCTGCAGTGTTCCCTCTGTGCCAAAGTCATTACAAAAGAGATCTCAAACTTAGCCAATAAACCGTCTGTAAACTTCACCTTAGTTGGCTGACTTGGCTCTGTACTTTATTCCCTCTATGCCAAATCTCTTCACAGAAAATAGCATTCTGGGAGTAAACATGTGATCTACAGTAGCCTACAAGCAAAAAACAAACAACCATAGCTACCCAATACAGCGGTGTGAGCTTGTAGATCGGCTATTTTCTGAGAAGGTGACATTAAAAGAAATGTGGGGTTTCATAGCAAAACATATCTACCCAGGTAAGCAGTTTGGGTTAGCGCCCCAGCCTGTGTTCGCCGTGAGGAGGATGCCCAAAAAACCCACGTGAGGCCTTTAGGAGGGCCATTCAAGCCGCAAGTGGAGCCTGCGGCACCACTGTTACCTTGCCGGTGGAGCCTGCGGAATCCACCACTCCCGAATGAAGTCTCTCGTGCTGGAATCTGGTGCAATGCACAGGACCTGGTCGTACTCCTGGTGAGAGCAGGAGAGAACCTGGTGAGACGTAGGAAGTGCCCGGCCAGGAGTCAACCCACAGTGCCTACTAGTCCCTCCACGCGCCGGATGGCACACCCAGTACCGGCAGAGTAGTTCTGGAGCAGTGGATTGTGTGAATTAAGGGACTGATCGACGGCAGCTACTGGGACGTAAGTCAGGACTTGATCACCCCAGGCTGGGTCACCCAAGTGAGGGGTATGATGTTGGAAGACCCGAAACCCTGATGACCTTGGGATACATCACTGAGGATACGTCCCAGTTGCATATAGCAATGTTTTTTAGTTCATACTAATTATTTCTTGCAGTGAATTGGCAAGCTAGCTGCCCTAAATAACAGGAAGTAGCTCATAAAATGTCTACGGTGGATTTTTATGAAACAAAAACTTTGATTGAAAGAGGATAATTCAAGCTTTCAGTACAGTGAGTTTGACGTTGTTTAATACAATTAGATAGTAGCCTACTTTTCTGAATGGATGAATCATGAATGCGCTGTCTATGTCTATATTTTAAATATAATAAAACCTGATTTATACTTTGTCGTACAATGGTGTCACTTACTGAAAAGATCTACAGGATGACTTGTAGTTCTACTATTTATTAAGCAATTAGGGAGTGGGACACTGTTGTACGATGGAGTAGATGCATTAGCCATTAACACTTGAGCAATACCAGATGCCCCAAGAGTTTATTTCAACACAAAAGCAAGCACACTGTGGAGATCCAAAAAGTTTGGATCAGTATAAACATGTCAGTGCAAGATGAGATGGTGTTTAGGTGTAGTCTACAAGCTAATGCAGAGCTCATTTAGAACTAGCTGACCTCTCGGGTCAGAGCAGTGGTGGAAAATGTACTCACATTTTTTTAAGTAAAAAGTATCAATACTGCAATGTCAATGTACTCTGTTACAAGTAAAAGTCCGGAATTCAACATTTACTTGAGTAAAAGTACAAAAGTACTGGTATCAAAATGTACTTAAAGTACCAAAAGTAAAAGTATGCAGAATATCTCATTTCAAGTTCTCAAATATATACAAATATTTTGAAAATAGCCGCTCTACAAGATCACAACGTGTCGCATCGTGACACATTGTGAGCTTGGATCGGCTATTTTCAAATGGTCGAAATGAATATAGGGCTGAAGTGGTTAATGTACTGTATAAGTGGGGTCTGAATGTTTCCGGGGACCCCCGGGGGCCCCCACACGGTAACTCTGTCATTTCTCGACCATTTCGGACGCGGGGCGGCTCGCCGGAACAGGGCCGGCACCCTGGCCGCGTTCCTGTGGGTCTGGAAGTTCCAGGGACCCCCTGGGGATGTATGTATGTATGTATGTATGTATGTATGTATTTGTATGTATGTATGTATACATGTACAGTATGTATGTATGTATGTATTTCTGTCTGTAATAATCAGGGGAAATGGCTAGATCTCTGGAGCTTAATGTATTTAAAAACATTATTGTTTTCCCTCCTAGATAGTAATTTCCAACAGTCTAAAAACAATAAATAGCCACTGTCTGTCTCTCTATTGCCTCATTTGCTCCGCCGTACGCCACTGTTGCGTGCCGAAAATAGCCGATCTACAAGCACGACACCCCTCATAGGACAAAGTATATATCGGGCTTGTCTCTCTCCAGTGAATTTGGCCGTTCTCCTAGGGATACAAGGCAGCAGCTATCAGCACAAAGCAGGGTAAGTGTTTTTATTGAGTTACAAACCATCCCAACGTCCCCATTTCCTCTGCTGTCATGGAAGAGGAGGGTGTGTGTGGGGGTAGTGCTGATTAGATAGGGACAAACACACACGTTGGCGCCTTCTCATCCTGTGGCGCTTTTCCAGCTCGGAAAGGTTAAAGTGAACAGAGACACCCAAAGTGCTGGCGAGGAACTGTACCAGAAAGTTGAAACACTGCTGTGTTTCTAAAGATGTATTGCAAGCGTTTTTCATCTCTACAGCCGGCGTCCAGCAGCTATAAATTAACCATTGTCTAAAGGCAGTAGGTCTCAAACGTTTTCATGCCAGGCAAGGACCCACAAATTGATATGTACTTGACTTATACTTGGGAACGATGTAACTTGGGAAACCTAATAATACCCGTTGTCAACTTGTCTGCGGAGTGTTCTCTTCTGGGGGTCCCTTGCACAAAACCTTTTCAGGACGGGCCACTCAGAGTAGCCAAATGGCATTGACCACGCTTCCAGGTCTTTAGTTTACTCAAGTTAGGGAATAAGACCTGGTACTTAAGACACGCAAAATACAGCCCTCAGTCTTTTATACTTTTGCCTGGCGGGCACGTAAAAAGAAAAAGACAGATTTCCCTTCCTGAAGAAAGCACTGTTGGAACTCACTGTACCTCACTGTACAGTAGCAAGGCTGAACTGACACTTCCATTTTCCTACTTCAGCAATGACCTAGGCTATTAAAGATTAAATTAAAGATTTTTTTACTTTTTCTGTTTACTATGTGTCTATTGAGTTAACATTGCTCTAATGTTAATTCAGGTAGATCACACCCACCTGAAAACCAGGCATACTTAATTAACTGCCATTTTGAGCAAAGGTGATTGAGCGGAACGCCAGCCTGTCATCAAAATGAGTATACGTAGCGTGTAATTTGTGCAGATTCAAGAAATTCATTCACATTTTGCAGCTATTGGACACTATAGCTCAGCAGTCAAAATGGCTAGATAAGACAAGAGCAATCTAATTGGCCCCCATGTTGTGCTTTGTCTACTCTAGTTAATGTATGCTTAAGCGTTATTGAGCCTAAGTGCAGGTGACAGCGTCCCCATGCTGTTACCAGCCAGCAGGGTGACAACCCAAGGCTGCTTATTCAGGAGTAGGTGGAGCAGTGGGGGAAAAAAATATAAATAATACCCAAAGGCTCAAAAAATAGGCAGCACTGAAAACAAGAAAAAGTTGGCAAAAACATTACATGAAAAAGGCTGAGGCGTTAGAGAATGTTATGGATATCTCAGTCCGCTTTGCTTGCCGTGCTGAAAACGTGGATGAGGGTCATTTGGAGTTCTACAGTTCAGGCTGGGTCGGAGTCAGCGGAGTGGCAGTAACCAAGTGGTACATGGGAGTTATAATTGGGAGCATTTAAACGGAGGGGGATCAGTGGTGCAAATATGTCTCCCATGGAACAACACAGGGGGCAGAGAGTCCTGTGTGAACTGTTGAACTCCACAGAGTTGTTTGCATAATGAGGAGAGATACTTAGTGTACTATAGTCTACAGTACACTACAGTGTAGAGTAGACACATGGGTTGACTGACCATCTGAGATCATACATACTGCATACATTATATATTATAAATTATAATATTATGCACCACTCAGTGGTGGAAAGTAACTACTGTAAGTACATTTACTACAGTTTTGAAGTATACTTTACTTCTTATGTGTTTATTAATATATAATTGTATTAACAAGGTCCAAATGATCATCTAACGTCCATGAACTCTTTCGAGTGTTTCCGAAGAGCGGTACCATGCCAGCTCACAGCGGTGTTGAGTTCAATCCAGCTACTGCAGGAGGTAAAATAGTCACTGGGGGTCAATGGTATATGAAATGAAAAGACATACTGTAGCTTTGCTTGTTCTGTTACACTGCAGGAGCTCTCTGCCAGCACTCTTGGGGCAGATATATTACTTAATACTACCCCCCGCTGCTGAGTCACAGCTGGAGTCTCATGAACAAACCACTTGCACAAAATGCGTAATGAGCTTTTTATTTTAGATAGCACAAATTGCTACTTAGAAATGATTACGGTATGTTTGCTTGTTGCTGCAATGTCGGGGAGTCGACACACACTAATTTTACGCTCTTATACTATAATGGGATGGAACAATGAATACACTTTAATCAGCAGCAGCCTTTGGTTTTACAGTGGAATACTTAACCACTTAAACCCCCAGCATCCGTATTGTGGGCAAAGCTCAAAACAACAGACCGTCAACCTGACGCGCTACGTCGCATTGTAAGCTTGGCTATTTTCAGCAATGACTTTCCCCACTATAGAGAGTACATGCATCACTTTTCCAACAGGACACGCTCCCCTGATCTAGACTGAGTGAGTGGCGAAACATTGAGCAGCATGGAACATTGTAGTTTGGAAGCGCTCGTTGGAAATCACTCAACGGTCCTGCGTACCACCTGTTTCTAAATGGCACATAATGCAGGAGGCAGCAGCAGGACATTGCGCTATTATAAACGAGCGCTTCCAAACTCTTGTACTTGATACACCTGTACGAAATGTATTAACAGAAAGTAGCTCATAACATGTCCACAGTGGATTGTTACGAAACATAATTTTGCAGATAGAAAGAGGATAATTCAAGCTGTTGCTTGCAATGTTGGTGAGGTTAACGTTGCAATCAGATAGGACTTTTATGTTTGAATAATTGAATGTATGGCTGTCAAGGACAAAAACATTTTTTTGCCACTCAATAGACATTCCCGCATAACTTCCAGGTACGATGAGGAGTATAAATTAATAAATTGTGTACACAACATGCATGTATGGTGCTACTGGATAGTGACGAGTTGGTTCACAATTAAGAAAGAGATGCAACTGAAATTCGGGTTCTATTGTTGTGCTATGCTGTATTAGTTGGATCAGGTACACACAAGATAGCAACATCGTCCATTTCAGTGAAAAGAAAAGGATATACATTGTACGTAAATATAGATTGTATGTTTTTCACACCCACAGAATTAAACACAACCGGCGGTTACATTCAAACAGTAGCATGGTGTTGACTGTTGAGTGTAGTCGTCCAAAGTTAAAGGAATACTCCACTGTACAAATGTATAAACTTCGCCCTTTATAGGGCGAGGTCACGCTGAAACAACAGAGCTTCTTAATACGGCACAGTTGACCTGTGTTGATCTGTGTTGCTTTAAATGACCAAAACATGTAGCGATACAGGTAACCCTTTACTCTTAGCAACATGAATCAATCAATACACTCCTACCAATAAAGAGCTGGAGATAAGGTTGAAGAATAGTGGAGTATTCCTTTAAAATACAGTACAATCAAAACAAATAAACAAAACAAAAATAAAATACAAAACTACATACATAGTCCTCTATGCTTTTGTCATACTTTACAATACGCATGTTGCCAAAGTGTCTCTCGGCATGTCATAAGTCATTTATAAAACCTTTGAAAGGCCATTTAAAACTATATCACGCAAAATATACATCTTAATAAGAGATGGCACTAGAATTTAACTACATTTGGCAATAACGACTCCAACAATATGAATAGAGGCTCACAATGAGCACCTTTCATATCCCTGAGGTGGGGTTGGCGAAAAGGCCTTTCTGTATGGAGTTTGTATGTTCTCCCCGTGTACCCAAAAAACATGCAGTAATCCTGGTCTCTAAACTACCTCCCCCTGGCCAGCCGGGGCGCCTGATGGAGGGGAAAGGAACTGGTCGGAATAACGTGTTCCTTCCACGTGCTACGTCCAACCAGGGAAACTCCTCCCTGTCAGGTGTAAAGGAGCAACTCGGACCCTCATGCATGAAGGAAGCATGCATGAGTTCAAGTCTGTTGCTCTCCCCAGGTTGGCGGAGGGTGTGTAGAGCCCAGGATCACATTAGATAATTGACACAGGGGTGAAAAATGGGTTACAAAATCGTGGGATACATTTTTTAACTGAAAAGGGGCTTACAAATTATTCTAATGAATCTATGAATGACTTATAAAAGGTTTATGAAGGCTTCACAATAAATAATATACAGTATTTGTTCCGATCAGTGCTATACCAGGTTAAAATGGTGATGAATTATATATATTTTAAAGATAACCATTATGTCCAGATGGTGAGAAACTGTCCTGCATATCTATTAGTCAAAACAAGAAAAAAAAGACAGGTCAAGACCTAGTATAAGGCTGGTCTGTGTTAAACACTGGAGGGCTTTTCATTTGAAAGGTAGCAGCAACAGTAACACTCTGCCAGTGTAGCATCATTTGTCAGTGATCTTCAGGTTTTTCTATCATCCGACGTAGACGTTTGGTCGTGCCAGTGTTCTCAACTGCGGCAACAACAGTTCCAATGTCAACTGATGACAAAGGGTCTGTTAATAGGATAGACTATATGCCATACCATGGAGGAATGGCCTTGAGTGATGATTGCTCTCTGATTGGCTAGTTTGTTGTTGGGTAACTCGGCCAACCATGAATGTGACTTTAAGTTACGCAGGGACTGCAGTCAATAAGAGACATTCACATTTATACTGTAGGGACTGGGGATATTTCTGTGTCTGGAAATTTGCAGCTTACCCAACATGGGGCGACATCTGTTTTGTCAGTCGTACTGCACAACTCCATTGCTTAAACTGTAATCCTGGGCGCTACTCTCCCTCTGTCAATCTGGGGAGAACCGCAAACTGAGCTCATGCCTCCTTCAATGCATGAGGAGTCATCAGGCCGCTATCACCTGACAGGGGGTAGTTTCCCCGGCACAACGTAGCACGTGGAAGAAACACGTTATTCCAACCAGTTCCTTTCTCCTCCAGCAGGCCAGGGAGAAGAAGCATAGAGATGTTTTTTTCCTTTTCGGGTTCATGATCCGGTCAGGAGCGGATGATATCGCTACGTCATTTTGTAGTCTTGTAATCATCAATCTTCCGGAACTTCCTTGTCTGTCAAACCGATTTTTCTCAATAAAAGCTGCAGGCTACGAGAGCTTTTATTGTTATTCTTCCGTTTGAGTGAAAAGGAAGTTACGTTTAATTGTTCCTGCCTGATGACTACAAAACAATACTACAACATGACGTAACGATATCATCCGCTCCAGACCGGTTCACACGGCACTTTTGTGACAGAGACCAGGCTTTCCTCCGAGGTGGAAAGCCTGGTGACGCGAGGTTACATACAGGCGCTGCATGATGATGCGGAGGAGAGAACACGCCCACAGCGTCCCCGGCGGGAATCAAACCCTTCTTCTTTTAGCGGTTAGGCAACAGCGCTACCGACTGCGCCACCTCGTGTCCCCCGATTCTGTAACCTTTGAATGAAATGAAACAGAGCCTCGTTGGAGTCATCCAGGAAGGGTGTGCCCATGTCCCATGATGACATGACCTGTGATTAATTCACTAAACTACACACACATCTGGATTTGTCTTTGCTAAAACACATCCTGACATATATGTTGGGAAACTACGCTGATTGTGTCATTTGAACATGCCTTATAATGCCTTATAAACAATAGCGTTGTTACCGTTTTTTCAAAGGACTCACGAACTGTAAAAGATCACACCTTAAATAGAATAAATCTACAGAGGTTAATATGCACATAATACCGGATTTCTTGCTGGAACTGTCCTTTTAGTCATTTCTTCCACCCCCAAATAACCCACAACTCCCTTTCTCACACATGAATAAGCTAACAACTCCTTAAATAACTACGCTTTAAACAACTACATGAGATAGATGAGTCATGGTTGAATGCCTCTGAGGTATTCATAAATACTGCCGAATTGTTTATATACCTCCACACACACACACACACACACACACACACACACACACACACACACACACACACACACACACAGAGAAATAACAGAAATGAATTAATCACTCAATAACATGTTATAGAGCACATGTGGATTTCGATATGCAATACAAAGTGAAGCAATGTCATAAACAAAAACAAAAAGAGACTTCACAGACCATAGACAGTCACACACACACACACGCACAGATGCATATAGTCACATGCATGCACGCACATACAGCACATACACACAACTTACTCTCCTTTTCCTAGTGCAATATGTTCTGTACATAGTATTTACATCAAGTGATAGCGATTGGTGTTTCCAGCAATTTGGACAATGACAATGTATTAAATAATTATTAAAATCCCATATTATGGATTATGGATGGAAGCGAAACAGTAATGGTTATGTGCTGTGACTACTACCAAAAATCGACATCTGTAAATGCTTATAATTTGGCCTAAATACAGGCTTAATTATTCACATAATTATATGGTCTCTTAAAACACTCCCCGCCTTTGGCGTGAATCTACGTAATTTGAATTAATCTGGCCCCCACGCCATTAGCGTGAATTGGTCTTTTATAGTGCTTTTAATCGATCGAGTCGTAATGCTACTCACGTTAGCATTAGGTTGCTAGCTGATGATGTTAACAATACTGGATCGTGTCATCTTGATCGTCGCGTGCACCCACGCCCACTCTGTTTCTTTCAATCGCATTATCTCCAAGTCCTTGTCCTAGATGGCATTTCTGGTCAAAACTAGTTTTATTCCACAGCCCAAAGGCACCGCTGTGATGGTCACGATGATGCTGTCAGTGCCGTGATCGCAACACTGGAGGTGATATGCGACAACATCCGGTCGCGGATTTTCCGGCTCTTCAAAATAGGGTTGAACGGGGGAAAATCCTGACAGTACGAGGGGAATTAATTAATTAATTAATCCTGGCAGGTCTTTAGATATTATATTTCATTATATTGCTCTCGTCTCCAGCAAGGGTGAGATCCAGAATACGTTGGTCGGTAACTCCCGTCCGTCGGTCACCAAGTCCCGTCCGTCTGTCACCAAGTCCCGTCCGTCTGTCACCAAGTCCTGTCCGTCTGTCACCAAGTCCCGTCCGTCTGTCACCAAGTCCCGTCCGTCTGTCTCCAAGTCCCGTCCGTCTGTCACCAAGTCCCGTTACCAACCGACTACGTCGGTCGGTATTCTGGATCTCGCCGTCTCTCCTTGTTGGGTGGAAACATCATATGTCCAAAACTGTTACTTTTTACGGTTTAATTTTTTTAATAAAAAATAATATATATATATATATATATATCATAAGTAGCAGATCTAGCTTGTATATCTACTACTTTTTATGTATTTAAGTTAAAATATGGAGGTATGAGGTTTCTGCTCGACAGCAACAATATGAGATGTCAGGATTTCAATTAAGACCCATAACATGTTTAATTTTCAAAGGACTCACCATGTTAAAGATCACACCTCAAATCACTTAAGCCAGTGATTCTCAACCTTTTTTTTCCATTTCAAGGCCCCCCAGTCTGATATGCATTAGGCCACAGACCCCAATTTGATCAAATATGTAACTATGGGACCCTAATCTGAATCTACACAGTAAAATCCTCAGTGTTCACTTAACTCTGAGAGTGTACGCATAGAACCGAATGAGTCCAATTGGTTCCATTCACACACTCTTGGAGTTACAGACCCCTAAGTCTC
The DNA here is from genome assembly GCF_963924005.1 of Protomyctophum bolini. NCBI lineage: Eukaryota > Metazoa > Chordata > Actinopteri > Myctophiformes > Myctophidae > Protomyctophum > Protomyctophum bolini. The sequence goes on along the minus strand of NC_137877.1, from coordinate 16,607,696 downwards.
CATTTGGTTCCTAAATAATCAATAATTTTAGCTGTGGACTGTGGAACCGTTTCAAGGACCTCTGGCGGGACCCGAATCCGATGTTGAGAACCAGTGCCTTAAGCGATGCTGTAAAATTGAGCAGTGCATGATATCAAAGTGATTAGCGATAATGAAGCGCTGCAACATCAAAGTAAAAGTTGTGGATATTGTGGATATTTACTGAAACTCACGTGTTTGTGAGTTCATAAGTGCACTACAACTTTAAATGTAGCAAATTTCTTTTTTTCTTTGTGGATAACTTTACTCTTTCCATGACAAACAATCTTCCAGCAGTAAATCAGTGGTGATAATTGCTTGTACATGTGGTTAAAATCACACTTTGAGTGAAGTGGGGTGGCTGTAGTGGGGTTGTTGTACTCTGATCACTGTATCCCTTGGTTTGGCACTAAGCAGAGAATGCGTTTTGTTTTTGGCAAGTCAACTGAAGGCTTTCTGAGGCATCCAACACTTTCAACCTGCTGTTCCTATTTCGGGCATGTCATTATGTACAGTAGGCAAAGATTTTCAAACATTTTCCATCCAAAATAGCAAAAATAGCCAATCAACAAGCTTGTGTTATAAAAGCTTATTTTTTGGGTAACAATGTCATATACGACAAAGTAAAATAGGGCTTAAGTGTTTAAGAATATATATATAAAGCAGTAACAGAGAAGCGATAATCTGATTACCAGAGTATATGTACAGTTTGAGACCAACGGAAGCAGATTCAAAACAGTGGACAAGAGGTTGTGTTTTGTTTCTGTCATTAAGCCAGACAGAGTCACAGTACAGTACATTTCAGTGCCCATGCCGGAGTGACAGAGAAAAGTAGAAAAATGCTTCAAGTGGGGTAAGAGCCTGTTCATAGAATCCTCTCTCTCTCCCCCCCCCCCCCTCATCCCTTATGCAGCAAAAAAAATGTTGTCAGTGGGTGGCTTGGGGGGGGGGGTTTGTTGGGAGGTCTGGTATATGTTTTCTCAAACCCTGTTACCACTGCAGTTGCCACGGTAACACTGGCCATCTTGAAAAGCGCTGCCGTCGTCGAGCTTGTGAAAGGGCTTGGGTGAGGTACGGTCTGGACAGCGCCCTGAGGGCGGGGCGGCGCTCCTCAGTTGAAGGGGTTGTCCGCTTTGAAGATGGACGCGTCGTTGTCGTGACAGCCCTTGCCGTTCATGTGCTCCGGGTGGCCGTCGATGCTGTAGCAGCCCTGCACCTCCGTGATGGATGAGGCCGTGTAGGAGGCCGAGCGCAGGGCGTCCGAGTGGGTCCCCAGGCTGCTGCCGAACTGGATGCGGTACTGGTTATAGTGCCTCCTCAAAACGGCTTGGACCTGTCCACCATACCCAACATCCAAGATAGAAAAGGTCAAGCATGATCCGGTTTTGATGTGTACAATTTGTGAATTTGTGTTTTACTGTCCCACTTATCAGACCACTGAGCACTGACATTACGCGGGCGTATAGAACCCGACTGCTCAGGATGTTTGTATGCTAAGAATTACATTCTGATATTGTTTTTTGCGAGCAGATTAAACTCACTAACTATCATCGATGTGGCATGATAGCAATCTTTGACTGCAAGAATAACTCTACAGCAAAGGCTGCATACGAAAGGATAATGACGCATCTTAGCAGCTGTGTCGCTAGCTTGGTCCCATTGATACCACTTGCCAGGGACTTGAGCTAAAATATAGCCCATATACTATTCTCGTTCCCAGCCTTACTCATCTGCGAAGAGAAAAGCCTGGTCAAAACCTAAAGCAGAGAGTGTATCGGGCTATCGGCGGAAGCGTCGGGCGGCTAAGGCCGGAACATCCGTCAGATCCGAATACGATATTTTTTCAACCAATCACAACACTTGTTTCATTCACGGAGAATGTAAACATTTTTGTAAAGCGGCAACGTAATTTCCTCGGTACTTCCGCCAAAATCCCGCAACTTACGCCTCCCAAAAACGATGCACTTCACAGCGTAGGTCTTACCCAGCGTGGCCATATGCTGTAGTGTAGGGGATCAATCTCTGTGTCTGCTGTCTGGCTGCTTGCCAGTAGGCTAAATGATCTTTAGTGTGAACAGGCTGTGGTGTGGGGAACTGGGGCTCGCTTGAAAGACTCCCCTGATCTACCAAGGAGGAATGCCTGCATTGTCATACCGGGGGAGTGTGAATATAAAGAAATGCACTCTATTCCAAAAATGTATGTACAGAATAACAGCATTTTTGAGTGGTGCAACCACTCCTACAACCAGCAATGTCCGTGCCTATCTATGTGGCTACCTATGTGGCCATGAGCACGAGTATATGACTATAGGGTACCAGTAGGGGGCGCCAGAAACAGAGAGAGGGATAGTGCTGCAATGTTGCCTGCTAATATGAGAGAGAGAGAGAGAGAGAGAGATGTGGGGGGGGGAGCTGCACCACTCAGTTCACACAGGTGCGATCTAATCTAGAGTTGCAGCCCTAATCTCTCATGCAGAGCTAGTATGGATGTTTGGTGTGTGTGTGTGTGTGTGTGTGTGTGTGTGTGTGTGTGTGTGCGTGCGTGCGTCGAAACGACCTGTTGTATAATGGAGCATACAGTGATGTTGATCAGATGAAACATGTACAGAATCTCTGAGTTTGTGCGTACATGCAGGTTAGGTTAGTGGTTAGGGTAAGGAGATGTGGAATGCAAGTTCATACAATGTCCTCAAAAGCAAACGTGTGTGCCAGAATAGAAAGTAAATATGGTAATATTACCTCTCCATTGAAGAAGCAGAAGATGGTGGCCACCAGCAGGCCCTGAAAAAGAAAAAAAAAACGTGAGATGAAATTATGATGAACAATCAACAGTGCTTAAGCTGGGAGCCTAATACATTTTTAATGAGGTTACTAAGAGGTTAGTTCCTCTTTTCCTCCCATGTTGACAGAAGGTCAACCTCTCCTCAATGATTCCTTTTGGCTAGTGATGGGAGATTAATCGGCAAACACATCGGTATCGGCCGGTTTGAGAGTTTTTAGATTAATCGGCATCGGTTTGATTAATCAATCAGACCGATTAATGAATCAGTCCGATTAATCGGTCTGTCGAGGGTTGGGGTTTGATGGGGGGAGGAGGTGCCTAGTTCAGGTATGCAGTGATAGGTCAGGCTGAGAGTGGGTTAAACAAGGGAGAAAGGTGGTTGGTGAAGAGTAGAACCCACGAAGAGGAAGAAGGAAGTGACACAGTGGGGAGAGAGAGAGAAGCCTACACTGAGACAGACAGACAGAGCAGCCTCTTTGTTATTTTCGGCACCCTCCTAACCCAGTTTTTAGCCTGTATTAAAAGTGCAATAAAACCCGGTTGTCTGGTTTAAACGTTAATTCTGTTTCCTCCCTAACTTTATGAGTTAGTGAGTCAGCTTGAGGGACGTAAACGCTACAATATTCAATATAAAGGTATTTAAGTTAAATCGAATAATTTTTCAATACAGAATGAGATCATATTGACATTGGTAATATCGGTTAACGGCCATAACAGCAATTAAATATATTGGATATCGATATCGCCCAAAATGTCTCATCGGCACATCCCTACTTTTGGTATCTGGGGAAGACGAAGAGAGAGAGACAGAAAGGGAGAGAGAGAGAACACAACACAGGTGCCCATATGTCACCTTGGGTTGCACAGGTGAAGAAAATACTGGATGACTGTGGTATGTCTTACATTTGGTTAGCCCAGAAATGTAATAACATTGACTGGTTGAAGCGAACTGTCGAACAAAGGTTGAAAGACCAGTTCCTGCAAAAGTGGCAAAGTGAACTCAATAGTATGACATCATGTGACATCTATGTTGAATACAAACAAGAGTTCAAACTAGAAAAATACCTTCTATGTGAAAACCGTAAGTATAGACAGGCTATTTGCAACCTTAGGCTAAACAACACAAGAATCCCAAAGGTCATCGGTATAAAGGATTGGAAAGAAGTCAGAGGATTTGTAACCTATGTAATGATGCCAGAATTGGAGATGAGTATCATGTTCTGTTGGAATGCAAGAATACTGGCATTATGAATTTCAGGCAAAAATACCTGCCACTGTATTTTTTTACCCACCCTTCTATGTTTAGATTAATTGCATTACTAAAATCTGAAAAACAAAAAGTAATCTATAAATTGGGTGCTTTTCTTTCTTCCACTGTACAAATAGGGAAAGCCTTCCGATATGTCTATGTATATCGTGTAATCTGTAATGTATTGTATACTTCTGATTGTATACTTTTATGAATCTGTGCTCCAAACCATGTGATCATGGTCGTGAGTTAAATAAATGATGATGATGATGAGAAAGGGAGAGAGAGAGAGAGAGAGAGAGAGAGAGAGAGAGAGAGATAGAGATAGAGATAGAGATAGAGATAGAGATAGAGATAGAGAGACAGACAGACAGACAGACAGACAGACAGACAGAGAGAGAGAGAGAGAGAGAGAGAGAGAGAGAGAGAGAGAGAGAGAAAGAGACAGACAGACAGACAGACAGACAGACAGACAGACAGACAGACAGACAGACAGACAGACAGACAGACAGACAGACAGACAGACAGACAGACAGACAGACAGACAGACAGACAGACAGACGCCGACTCACCCCTATATACATACGAGTTATACTTGGTTGTGCATGGTGTCACATTGAGGAGATACATAGCTGATCTACAAGTTCACAACGCGTCACAGCGCGTGTTATAAGCTCATGGTCCACTGCACGACACCGGTGCATAAGAGAGCATGAATCAGACCTATAATTGTCGACATTAAACCACCCACGTCAGAATCACGGACGCCACACTGAAACCTAGGCAACACGCATTTGACATTCTGCAGCCTCTCAGCCCAGATAGTAATCATGCCTTCCTTCCTGCAGCTCTTCCCTAGGCTACAACATAAACAAAGGGCTGCCAAAGGGCAAAGAGAAGGCTTGGTTTTTATAAAATCCTCAAAAGCCAGAGTTTTCACGCTCACAAGGCTGCCGCTGCATGTCTAAAAGAACAGACCTCAGTCTCTGCAATGTAAACATCATGGCAAGCACAACAGCTGAGCTGCTACCTGTGCCTTTCATCATAATAACGTTAAATTATACAAATTTTGCACAACAATGCCAAGATCGAATAGCTAAATGTAAAGTAAAGTCAAGGATAAAGGATGCACAACTACTAGTACTGTAACTTCCAAAACGCAGCAGGAGAGGCCAGCCACTTACAGTAACACAATCCTGCCCAGACCTCTAGGCGGGATCGTGAGAAAGAAGAAGAGCCACATCTGCCCTCCATATCTGCAGACTAGCCTCACCCCAGGCTGTGTACTAACGCATGGACGATTATTCGCCACGTCAGATTAATGTTTTATTATGTATTTATCCAATTCTAAGCACAAAAACAACTAATAACAGCGTGCACTAGCGTGTGCACTGGCGATCGGGATGTAGGCCGTTTCTACCATGGGAGTGAGGTGGGGTCCAGCTCCGGAATAAAATAGCTAAAAATATATATTTGAAAACTGGATTAATGCTTATTAATCAAATATCGTGTTTCTCGTGGTTGGCCAAGATGGTATTATAATTGCTTTCCACGAGATATCTTGTGGATGGAAGTAAATATTGGTGTCTATGGATGATGGTTAACAAACATGCTAATCTCATTCCAAATCACATTCCACCAATCAACATACCGGTAACTAGATTACTAGCATGCTTCCCTTGAAAACGAGATAGTTCATCTCAAGGGATTGTTCCTAATGAAGAAATTCCAGACAGCATGATGTAACCTGACATAGAAGTTTGACATTTTGCGACAAAGATACACAGTAAAATATCCATCGTTAAATACATTTTGAGTATCCAAAGTGAACAAAATGGACTGTTAAGGACCCCTAGCTGATTGAAAGTTAGGAACCAAATAGACCTTTATGGTTTTGTAACTCAGACAGGGTAGAAATGGAACTAAATGGACAAAAAAAGATTGACGTTATCACCCCGAACGCCCTGGGTTATTTAATCCATTAAATCAGAGCGCCCAGCGATTTATAGCAGCGGAGCACATTTAGCGACGGACCGGATGCTATCCCGGATGTAGCTGAAGTAGCTAGATGTAGCCAAAACACTCTTGTTGCGATCGACAACAACGGGAGGTATGATTAATTCTAACGCGACTAGCGAGGGGACCGCGATGGGCCACATAATCTTTTCTTAGAATTGGACGGAATGGGCTTGGGCCATGGCTCAGTGGTCCAGGCACCTTGGCTGGTAATCCAGTCTGGCAGTGTGCCGCGGGTTCGACTCCCGATCCCGACGGCCTTTACTGCATGTCTTCCCCCCATCTCTCTCCCCATTTCCTGTCAGCCCCATTTATGTCTCTCCATAAAAAAATAAAAAAAAATAAAGGCGAAAGCCACAAAGAAAACATTAAAAAAAAAAGAATTAGACGGAATGATTTAGATCAAGAGTTATTCACATTTTAAGATTTTCCGTCCTGAGCGTTGGGGCGTTACTAATTGATTGAACGGAGAACTCTGTCCTTGCCGCTCAGGGTGTTACAGACAGTGCACAGGTTCAGGTTGCCATAATAGGCTACTACAGAGCACTTGGATTATATGCCTGAAAGGTGCTCACTGTTACGTTCTTATCTTGCGCATGTTTCATGATAAATGCTTTTTATGTGATGTATTCCCATGCTTTTTTGTTCTTGCTTAATGTAAATCGCTCTGGATTAAGAGCGTCTGCTAAATGCCTAAATTGTAAATTGATGTGCATGACATAGTTCTACCTGGTAATGCATTAAGATGTGCATGACATAGTTTTACCTGGTGATGCATTAAGATGTGCATGACATAGTTTTACCTGGTAATGCATTAAGATGTGCATGACAACATTTTATTAACAAGAGAGCTATAACTGTAATGTATGGAAGCATAAAGCTGCCATAACTCAAATGAAATGGCAAATACGAAAAGTCAATTGAAATAAGAGAAATGCTTTTTCATTTGCGTTATGGCAGCTTTATTCTTCCATAGTAATGTTTTTTTATATAATTGAAAAAGAATGTCAATAAATATATTGTTTAAAAAAAAGATGTGCATGACATAGTTTTACCTGGTAATGCATTAAGATGTGCATGACATAGTTTTACCTGGTAATGCATTAAGATGTGCATGACATAGTCGTATATTTCAGAGGAGACCTTTCCTTCCGGCTTGTATGGAAGAAGGACAAACTGGATGCCGAGCAGGGGCACCAGAATGAGTGTGGCCCTCACAGCCTTCATGTAGAGGCTGGACTCTGCCTGGTGCGTCACCTTCAGTTTGGTGATGAGTACGCGCACAATGTTCAGCAGAAAAAACAGATTGACCTGGTGGAAAGGAAAACAAGCAGGACATTTACCACGTTTGCCTAAATGTTATTACATTATTGGAAAAGGCTTATCTACAAGCTCACAATGCATCACGATGCAACGCATTGTGAGCTTGTAGATCTGCTAGTTTCCAATATAGTAAAAGTATAAAATAGGTGCTTAAGTGATTAATAAGCGTTACATCTTTTAGGTCATAGCTATCGGGGGCCTACAATCCTGTGGACCAAATTGTATATTTTTTGCAAATAAAATGAGCAGGGAGAAGATGTGTTCTGTGACCAACCTAACAAATGTATTTTGCAATATCAAGGACTAATCAAAATCTTCATAATGATCCAAGCTACATTTTGGCCAAAGATGACTTTGAGCCTTTCTTTTTAATAAAGTATATAATACTCCTTGAAACATGCCTTGCCTGTTGATTAGCTGTATTTCTAATCTGCAGCAGGAGTCTAGAGAGGCGTGGGTGTTTATCAGCAAAGGAGGTCGACCCATTAATTACAAAATGAAGCCCTCTCACTGCGGTATGCTTCCCTGCTTGCAAACCACGACTTTCTTTCCACACCACGGAGCAAGAATAGCGGGTCATTATTCATCGCACGCAAATTACTCCCACTGCCTGGACCTGGATGTGAGGTTTTTCATACCATTGTCTATATGTGTATATATATATATATATATATATATATATATATATATATATATATATATATATATATATATATATATATTAATATGAATTAATCTAACTAATAGATAATTAACATTTTTTTGTACAGTATATTTTTGATATAGAGTAGGACAAATACAGAAAATATCAGATGTACAAGCTCATAACGCGTAATTAACAATACATTTTTAAGTAATTAACACAGGACATAAATCAGACTAATAGATTGAATAAATTCATAAACAATAATTTGTAATTTTAATTATTATTTTTTAATGCGTTGTTTGATTAATCAAACAAACAAGACACCAATAGAATAATCGCTAAGAAAAGAATCAATAGTTGCGGACCTACACATTGATAATTCAACTACTGTACATACTAGCATGTATTGTTCTTGATTTGCCTATGATCCTAGATGATGTATTATCTTGTGTTGTCCTTGCTTACTGTAAATCCCACTGGATACTATACTAATATGTTTTTTCCATGAAAATCTGTTATTGATGTTTACTGGATCTGCTAAATTGCATCCAAAATTGCTAAATTGTATTTTTAGCAAGCGAATGATGTATTGTACTGTTGTACACCAGTGGTTTCCAATCCTTTTCATATCAAGGCCCATTATTTATTTGGCATTTGAGTCACAGACCACTATGACATTTAGCCTCGCAGACCCCCCAAAAAAAGGAGTATTTTGTTATCGTTGGCCCTTCCGGGCGATAAAAAAGGGTCGATAAACGGAAAAAAAGGGTCCATTTGGTTACCAACTTTCCATCATTTAGCTGGGGATTACTTAAAGGAAGCTTACCAAGAGAGCAGCGCAGATGGGCCCATGGATGATGTAAAGTAGAGACGTGTTAGAGCTGATCCAACAGCTACAACACACGAGACAGCATGTTAGTGGTGGAAAAGTACTCAATTGTTTTACTTGGGTAAAAGTATCAATACTGCAATGTAGAAGTACTCCATTACAAGTAGAAGTCTGGAATTCAAAATGTACTTAAAGTACTAAAAAGTACTAAAATATTGGCATCAAAATGTACTTAAAGTGTCAAAAGTAGAAAGTATACTCACTATACAGAATGTCCCATTTCAAGTTTTCAAAAGTATAAAAATATTTTGAAAATAGCAGATCAGTATGTCTCTATCTCTGTCCCCACATAAATAGACCAATTACAGCTCAGCTCATATAAATAGAGATAAATAATAGATTATCCCAATGTTTACTCTGGGGCTACGTAGCTTCTTACTATTGACAGTGCTTTGAAAAATGATAAATTCGTTTATTACTGTAATTTATTGTGATCAATTTGTCTATCAATCATTGTAGGTCACGCCTTTTGTGTGCTTACTTGTCATTGTAGTAGTAGCTTCGTGCAATGGCGTGTATGGTGGCCGGAATAAGAGGGAATCCTGTGAACAACAAAGAGAAAGAAAAAACAAATATATATATATGGCTTCGGCTTCAGCCCATACCTTTTTGGCTAAATAGTCACTTTGTTGACTAAGTTGTACTGTAAATTGCTCAATAACTGTTTTGTTAAAAAGAAAATGACCGAAATAACGGTATTTTTTTATAACTATGGTAACTAACTACCTTATGACTTAACCTTGTGACTTACCCCATCCCAAAAGATAGTACCACATCAAGTGCTGCTTCTCTGCAAACACAGCCACCACAATGAGAGTATGCAGGTAGATCCCCTCACACAGCATCCAGAAATAGTTGCAGCCAAACAGGTACAAGTGGATGAATTGAGCAACCTTGCAGCTTGTCTGTATGAAAAGGAAGTACGAGATGCAGGAGCTAAATGAAAGTGCACAAAATATTTTCAATTTAAAATTGCCACAACTGTGGTTTCATTATGTGCTTAAACTAATATCATCTAGCTTAATAGAGCATGATATATTTCATTAAAGTCCCCATGGTGACGGCTATGCCATTTTCTCAACTGGGATGACAATGATGGCCCTCTCACAGAGGGTTTACGAAATCTCTTTGTCATTTTGTCTCTCACAATGAATTGTCCTACTAAAAACAGCAGATCACTGCATGACATTTAAGTTTTTGCCGCCTTGGGATGATTAATTTTAAGAACACTTAGTTTTAGACCAATTCCAATGTATCTAGAGCAACTTACTGAAGAAGTGAAAAATCAGAGTAAATGGTATGCAATGACAGGATGACTGCATACTGTATATCTAAGATCGATTCCCCCCCATGGCATCATTAAAAGTGCACACTGGTCAACAAACAACAGGCTAAACACCAACATGAGTAGAGCATAAATACAATAATGTAGTACTATTCAAATAAACTAGGACACCAGCAGAAATAAAATAAACTAGGATACCAGGTAAACATCAAATCTAGCATCTATGGTCATTTATGGTCAAGCAAAAACAAATCTAAACATTAAAAACAACCAACCTATATTTGCAGAGAATAAACTAGCATATCGAAATAGGTGACACAATAGGTGAAGGGATAGAACAGGTAGAAGTGAAGAACAAGGCACTTAGTTTCAAGAGATATTGCAGTTAGTTGGATATGTGAAGCATCATTACTCACAGGATTCCGCTGCACCAGTTCCTGGTTGTTAGCCACCGCCGTCAACCAGATAATCGTGATCACAGAGTTTAGCACAAAGGAGAAGAAGAGGTTCTTATGCAGGGTGATCCTTTGGCAGCTTAAACTCCTGCAATGGAGGGAACATGAAACATTGATCATTGTAATGTACGGTAGTGCAGTGGATCTCAAACCTTTAAAGGACTCCCAGTTTGGTGTGCATGATTAGGCCACGGACCCCCATAACTCTGAGAGTGTACAAATGGAACCAAATGGACCCATAAGGGTGAATTCCATTCCAATCTGTACACTCTCAGAGTTACAGCTCTATTGTAACTATCAACAATTTGGCCCGGCTGATACTTCATCAGTGACTCAGTCAGAGACATTCGTGTTTGTATTGTTGGCCCCGTGGTTATGGTCCAAAAAGAAAGGAATATATATATATATATATATATGTATATACACACACACACACACACACACACACACACACACACACACACACACACACACACACACTTTGTATCTGTGTACTGTAGATCCAATAGCAGCAGTAAGAAACATATTATGTTTGTTGGAGGTTATTAGAATGGATGGGCTAGTAGGGCAATACCCAATATGCAATGTGCAATGAGTGGAGCCAGGGAAGCATAAATCTCAGTTGCTACACCCCCTCCCTGAGCCTCACAAGACTAATGTTAACCATTATCTAAACTAAGCACAATGCATCATGGGTATTGTCCTGCTAAACGATCCATTCAACTTGACATTAGTTGTTTGGTTAGTCGACATACTTGAATTGAAAGAATATTCCCAGCGAGACAAACAGTGAGGTCAGCGACAGCCCATGGCCAATGAGGGTCAAGTAGAAAAGATTCATTGCAGTCTGGAAGAAAACAAAGGACATTATAATTTGTTTCCATTTTATTGACCTGGTGATGTTTGTTTAAACTTTAGTGTGTGAATAACCCATAAAAGCAGATGACTGTATTTAATTGTGCTGTAGGCTACACTATGCTGTCTCTACTATACTAATATGTTTTTTCCATGAAAATCTGTTATTGATGTTTAATGGTGAAAGGACTTATGGAAGGATGTCCTCGGAGTCCCTCAGGAGTCCATACTAGGCCCCATCTATTTTTCCTTGTACACCAAATTTGCTCAAGCATCGCAATGCGACACGTTTTAAGCTTGTAGATCGGCTATTTTCATAAAATGTTTCATAAAAAAAAACGTTGCTCCCGATCCGATTCTGATCATTTGATTTTGAGTATCTGCCGATACCGATTCTTCTTGATCGGTTACTTGAATTTTTATAGAACACTTATGCCACATCACAATAGTACAATATCCAAAATCACAGACAATATCCAGTCTAATATCATGATATGGATACTGGGGATAATATTGATACTGGGGATGTCCCGATCACCTTTTTTAGCTCCCGATCCGATTCCGATCAGTAGAAATTGACGTGATCGGCCCCGATTTCCGAACAAATGATCCGATCGGGACAACCCTATTTGAGTTAGTTGGGTATAGAGATGATATCCCTACACCATCATTCAGGAGCTAGAGTGGCCGCCTGGGAGCTGGAAGGTTCCTGATTGTATCTGTGCTGTTGTGGGGTCAACGAGTGAATGTGATTGACTGAATCGCATTAATAAAGTGCTTTGAATGGCTTAGATTCAGAACACCGTTTCCCAATTGAACAGTGGGTCGGGACCCATTTGTGGGTCAACATTTGTGGGTCAACTCTAGTAAAAATCCACAAACGTCTAATCTCTCCTTTGGGTCACGGGCTAAAAAGTTTGGGAACCACTGGTTTAGAATGACCAGATATGTGCTATATGTAAATGCAGACCATGCATTATCCACTTGGTGCAGAAGACGCACAAACCTTTTAGAGTGATGAATTAGTGTCATTCCGCCAGCCAGGTCACTCGTGAGTGGAATTCTAATGTTCCTGTTTATTGTGCCACCTGACGTCAGACGCATGACATTTTGTTTAATGTAGTATCAATATGTATTATACATAGTATGAGGCTGGTATGAAGCAACTAGGGCTGTCACGATTACACATTTAAGTTGACGATCAATTGTCACACAAATACTTGCGATTAACGACTTAATTGTGTTTTCTTTCCATTGAACTTTGGAACGTTACAATTTGTATTTCTGTTTGTTGTACAGGGCAGATATGGCTATAACAAATATACAAAGAAATCACTGACACATTCAATCATTCAATTTAATGAAATAGTGGAATAGTTCGATGTACAGGCATCACGTCACAAAGTGACGTGTTGTAAGCTCGTAGATCTGCTATTTCTGCTATTTTTGAAAACTATTTGAAAATGTATGGACATTTTTTCAACATGATAATGGATTAGGTCTAGAAGAAACACGGAAGGCTTCTGTGATCACCTGCTATGTATTTTACTTTGCCAAATGATAATCAGGAACTCTTAAATACGACATGGTTTCTGTTGTTGTGTCTGACATCAGTGCATGTTGAAAATAAAATCTCCATATACAGTATGTGCACTTGGTTTATGTTCTATCTGACATGAATGAATCTCCATTATGTGCATTGGGTGGAGGCTATAGTATGAGGATTTGACTCCATATTTGGTATGGTCGGGGCCGGTGGTCCACTGACCGTGATGTACCCACCCACCACCCATTAGGCATTTTTTATATTAGGTTAGGAATGCACCTTTCATACATAAAAGGCAATTCAATGTGCTTTGCACAAAAAAGAAAGATCATGAAAACAAGTAGCCTACATGAAAAGAAAGAAGAAATTATCAAAAAAGGAAGCATGAAAATGTTTCATGAGCAGAAACCTAAAAAACACCCAGACTAACGCATACAAAGCTATCAAATTAATCATTGAGATAAACAAGGCTAAATAAATATGTCTTAGCATCGCTTAAACATATCTACTAATCCAGCGTTTCAGATTCAGTGGCACCTAGTACTACTAGGTACTGTAGGTTCACAGTATATCTAGAAGATCGTAGCTGAAATGTATTCTGGTGCATAACTTTGAAGTGATTTATAAACATTAAACAAATAAAATAATCTTCTAAAAAGGGACACGTAGCCAATGCAGGGATCTTAGCCAGTGTGTTCTGTGCCCTGCCCTTCTGGTGAGGGTTCGTGCTGAAGCATCCTGCATCACTTGTAATTAATTGGGCAATTTCGGTCTTTGGCAGACCAGATGAAAGAGTGTTACAGCATAATGGGCATCAACACACATCACCCTATAACATAATAATAATATAAAAAACATTGAGTGGTGCTATGAGGAGCTATGTGTGTATGTATGTGTATTAAATATTCATACAACTGCCTGCGTGCGTGCGTGTGTGCGTGCGTGCGTGTCTGCGTGCGTTCACAGTGACCTACCACTCTGCCTTCGTGTGTGTGTTCATTGCAACGGGTGTAGTTGGTCCATGTGCGATTACTCTCAGGATGCAGGAACCAATGTCCACTGTCAGTGCAGATCTTGGTGACCATTTCTGCAGGCCAAAACAATAGTTTAAAAACGTCATACACAACATCTCATACATACACACAGTACAGTCAAATAATCAGCTTTAGTTTCAAGCTTGACTTTCTCGCGTTGCCAGACCGTTATTGCCTCTCGCAATTTTCGTCATACAGTCTGGAGAACGTAAGCTCTGATCATGAGTAAATATAAAGCGGAAGTGAAGTCTCCTCCCCACTTCCGTTTTGTCTTTACAGTTGTGCAAATTTATCCTAACATAAATAGAAATCATCTAAGCATAATAGCTTGCTGCTTAGCAGAAATGGAAATTGACATACATATTACTCTGATTTTGGGAGGTGTGGTTCCAGACTCGATATAGAATATTTTAGAGCATCTCTTTAGTCAACAGTGTTACATCACTGTATCATGTATGCATATTTGGACATTGTTAACTGAATGAAAAGTGCAACAAAACCTGTAACACAAATACTACAATTAACAAGCTGGGGACATATGCACGTCTGAAACTACAATATCTACAAGCCAGTGATCACAGTGAAAGACTGCATCCAATAAGCATACTGTATATCCTGTGTCTGTGTGTGTGTGTGTGTGTGTGTGTGTGTGTGTGTGTGTGTGTGTGTGTGTGTGTGTGTGTGTGTGTGTGTGTGTGTGTGTGTGTGTGTGTGTGCGCGCGCTCGCGCGTGCGCGTGCGTGCGTGCGTGCGTGCGTGCAAATCCATTTCATGTGTCTGGAGGCCAACTAGTCTAGCTTTAGTGGGAATTATTACAGTATGGCAGGCTTTCACCTGAAGGGTCAAAATCCTGGAAGTAGTCTGGACAGTTCTGCTCGGTGGTATAGCCTGCCTTGGTGTCATCCCAACACAGCCATCCATCCCAGGTGCGATTACACATGGACTCTGAACCAGGGGAAATACCAGAGAAGAAATCAGTGATTGAATACTGGTTTTTTGAAAACAGTTTTTTAAAATGTCTCCCTTCCCTTCTCTGTAAGTCAAGACAAGTACTGTGCATTGAAAAATGATACTACGGTTTTCTTTGATGGTGTGTTATGTGTGGCACACACATACTGTAACATTCATCCTTCTCTGAGGTGCTTCATTTCTGAGGATTGGCTGTATTGATCAGTGCATGGGCCTCAAACACCAGTGGTCCCCAGCTAAATGATGGAGAGTTGGTAACCAAATGGACCCTTATAGAGAGTACTGAATCCGTCTAACAGTGGAATATCTATAATGAAACTATGCGTATACACTATACACTATTGATTATAGGGTGCTATGTCTACATAAAATGTTATATAAATTAAATTACATAAGCCTTTGTATGTACGCCTGTAAGGTCGTCGAGGCTAGGGCAAGTGTTACAGCAAGTGCTACAGGCTAAGATGGAGTCTGAAGAGGTGGGTTTTCACTTTTCAGACTACGGCGGAAGACTGGGACTGAGTTTGCAGTTCTGATTGCAGTGGGAAGTGCATTCCATAGTTTTGTAGCCAGAAGGGAGAAGAGTTTGGGCCGTGTGGAGCGTTGTCCTGGCGTTTTTAGTGAATGTGGTCTAGGTGTCTAGACAGCTACACCAGCCGCCCAGGCCCATTATTGGCTATTATTTTGGTTAATTTACCTTGTCTGATGTGAGTATCGTCCTTCATTATCTTCTGGTAGCATTCAAACTGCGCCGTTACTATCTTGTTCCTGGTGACACCGATGTCATGATAGACGTTGGTTGGATGCTGCTGGGTCTCGTTGACGTCTGGGCTTGCCTCCACGTAAATCTGCAAGAATAATATTTGTATTTAACATATTATGTTGTTTCATTATTTAACCAATTATTAAGACCCGATGCCGATTCTACAAATGTCTTTGTTTTCTTTTAAAAAAAACGATTTGGTCGCAGAAACTCATACCCCCGTCTCACCGTCCCCCCGAGAAACAAAGATTTGAGTTTAAAAGGTTCCCTATAGAGCTCTCTGTCTGGGTACGACTGCTACTCTGAGTCCCTATAGAGCTCTCTGTCTGGGTACGACTGCTACTCTGAGTCCCTATAGAGCTCTCTGTCTGGGTACGACTGCTACTCTGAGTCCCTATAGAGCTCTCTGTCTGGGTACGACTGCTGCTCTGAGTCCTAGAGCTCTCTGTCTGGGTACGACTGCTGCTCTGAGTCCCTATAGAGCTCTCTGTCTGGGTACGACTGCTACTCTGAGTCCCTATAGAGCTCTCTGTCTGGGTACGACTGCTACTCTGAGTCCCTATAGAGCTCTCTGTCTGGGTACGACTGCTGCTCTGAGTCCTAGAGCTCTCTGTCTGGGTACGACTGCTGCTCTGAGTCCTAGAGCTCTCTGTCTGGGTACGACTGCTGCTCTGAGTCCCTATAGAGCTCTCTGTCTGGGTACGACTGCTGCTCTGAGTCCTAGAGCTCTCTGTCTGGGTACGACTGCTGCTCTGAGTCCCTATAGAGCTCTCTGTCTGGGTACGACTGCTGCTCTGAGTCCCTATAGAGCTCTCTGTCTGGGTACGTCTGCTGCTCATTATACAGAAGAAATTGTCAAAATATGTTAGAAATATGCTGTACGATAGTACAAGTATATATGGCTTAAGTGGTTAAAACAACATCTGGACCAAAAGGCTGATAAGCTACAGTATATGTGCTTATAAGTACTCACAGGAAAACTTGTGCCTGCACCCCATTTTGACCCTGTATTCTTACTGTAAGCCCCCCAGGGGGCTATTAAAACAGGATGGATCCCATATCCTTATTTAGACCACAGGAAGGGGAGTTGAAGCTACGCAGACATCCATTAAATTCATTTGAGCTTCATGGAAAATGTGACCTCTGTACAGAGAAAAGGCCAACCAGATGTGTCCAGTTGAACCGGCGACTTCTTTGTTATGGAACTCTTCCCTTTAACCAGTAAGCAACCATAACAGCCATTCTTTGCTCGCCGACTACGGAAACTAAAATTGTGAAATATGATTATACAGACTGGACCAGCAGAACAACACGTCTAGAGCACAGTTTACCAAACAAATGGGTCCCTTTATTTATTTTTTGTGTCCTACATTTAATAGTACTACCGGCCTACTTGAGAACGATGCAACTTGGGAACCTAATAATACCCGTTGTCAACTTGTCATAGCACTATGAGATAACTATCTGTCTGTGTCCCTTTTGTGCCCATACTGTATATGGAGATCTCTATGTAGTATCAATACCCGTTGTCATAGCACCTGCGTCCCACATGGAGATGTATATGTCTGTAATGGAGATCTCTGTATCTGCCTGTCTGCCTGTGTCTAAAGAATGCAAACTGCCTGTGAAAAGTGGACTAAAGTGGTTAAGTAATCAATTGGCAGGTATGTGTGGCATGTGTACGGTTGTAATGCACGTAACTCGAGAACCATTTGCAGGTATAACATAGCACGATAATAATGATATGATAAATGTGATTTCAATGACATATCCACCACTGTTCACCGCTGGGCCTACCTCCGCTGGAGTGCACAGCAGCATGAAGGCCGTCATCCACCTCCACCCAGGAGCATCCATCTCCCTCTTGGGCACGGTTGCTCAGTGATTGGCCCGGCGATGGATCTGGAAAAGGAGAGAGTGCAGCAAATGATGCACCTGCATATCACCCAAGGGGATGTGAGCTCTGCAGCACCTACTGTATCATCGCTCCCACATAGAACACCTAATGACCTATTATGCCTGCCCTGAAGGATGCACAATCACTCACCACTGGTATTGTGTTTAACAGAGCATGGAAGCTAGCATTGTGTTTAACTGAGCATGGAAGCTGTTGTTTGCCATAACAGTCACGTGCTATCATCAGCATATGTCTCTAGGCAACTGCAGCCTGTCATGGTCAAATGTCGGTCTCAGTCTATGCATTGTAGTTAAGACACTTTTCCTATTCACTAGTTGTCCATGGTTCATTACTCTGAATTAGTCTCTGTCTATGCTCTATATGTATGGAATCCAATCAGCCGTATAGCGACTCAGAGGACTTTTAATCCAGGGGTTGAATGTTCCGAGACCTTTTGTCACCTGCATGCCTGCCTGCAGGGCTAGGATCTGATACAGTCGGGGGATTAAAGGTTGGATTTTGCCTGGTGCCGTAGAAAAACAAAAAATGTAATGTTCATTGTCCTGTCCGTTTGTGCACTCACAATTACATTAATTGCATTACACATTTTAGTGTGTAATGCATTAAGATGCATGCTATACAACAGTTCCAACCTCAGTAAGGTGCAATACTTGCACCTTACTGTATAGTTATCTTACTTGTAACCTAGCAACAGCAACCGACACACACACACACACACACACACACACACACACACACCTTTGTAATCATAAATATTAATAATGCGACTGTTATTTCAATAATACACTTAAAGCCGTGGTATATGATATTTGTGCTGTAGTGCGCACCAGTGCAAATATCTTACGTTATTGCACCCCCTCTCATGTAGTTGCTTACCATAGTCACATAGAGATTTATGTGCATATAACATGCATAATTCATTATAATGAATATGACATTCATATTAAAACATTATTTAAAAACAATTCCCTGGTAAATGTGTTCGGTAATACCTTGAAAATGTGTTTTCATATTGATACCAATTAATACGAATTTGATTATTTGATCAATCGAAAAAGCAATGAGTAGGATAATTGCTAATCAACAGTTGCAGCCCTAACATTTGCTTTGCCAGTGCCAAAATAACCTACAGATGTGCCGTTTGAGAACTTCACAAGTCCTGCCATTGGCAACTCAGTCTGTAGATTGTCAGTGCATTGTCAGAACAACAGATAGAGTTCCTCTGCTGGACACTTCTTTTCAGTAGCAAAGCAGTATAATTGGCAAGGCTAATCAGTGAATAAAACCTGCAGGGAAAACATGCATTTTCAGAAAACCTTCAGGAATGCTGGAGGAATTTGCAGACCAACAGCTACAGTACGTATAAAAGTAGACATCAACTAGTCCGTCACTGAGACTGAGACATTCTAACCAAGTTCAGTACTGTACAGAACCAATGAGCTTTCGAGTCTCCAGTCTTCTAGGCCCATTCATCCCATTCAGCTATTATTAACCCAGGAGGAAAATTTAATTTATTCTTTAAATTGTTTTGTTTTTGTTCCTTTCCTAAGATAATTTTGCTGCTGCTCTGATGCACAACTGATTTATTTCTAATCGTGATCTGTCCTAAAATCTTACGGCTAGGTGTGCTATCATGCTCATTTCAGCACGGCTGCATGGAGAGCCTATTTCAACCAATTGCTTGGTCAGAACAATACCTGTATTAATATAAATATTTCATTCCACTTCTGACTTTTTTCTCCTTTTTTGGGCGACGTCTCTGAGTACCACCAGAGGGGGGCTCAAGTACCACTAGTGGTACTAGTACCAGTGGTTGGGAACCCATGTTCTAGGGATTACACTGCCATTACACAGGGGAGAGGAGGTTAGGTGGGAGGCAGCTTTACTGAAACTGGGATTGTAAAACATTACAGCGATGTGCAAATTGAAAACAGCCTGGAAGAAAATCAGCTACACACACACACACACACACACACACACACACACACACACACACACACACACACACACACAATACCGTGCTTGTCAGGACAATTTAGAATGGTGGTTTTGTGAATGCTCTAACCTCTCTAAAGTTCAAAATAACCGAGGTTATGTACGTATATCTGCTAGTAGAGTTGTGAGCTTGTAGACCGTGTGGGGGTCCCCAGGGGGTCCCTCTACTGTACTGTACTGTACTGTACTGTACTGCATTTTCATGCTCGGACAGACCCACCCAGGGACCCAGCCAGGGTCAGACACACATAAAAATATTTTAGGGCAGGGAAATGGTCCATTTCTCAAATTCTACTTTACTTGTGGGAACATCTTCCCTCAGCAACACACACACACACACACACACACACACACACACACACACACACAGTTGGCGCGCCACACACTCTGCCAAATTCCCCGGCTGTTTCTGGCAAGGGTTGTTTTCAGACATTTACAAACTCAACGAGAGGATACATCTGGTCATATTACAACACAGACGATGTTCCCACGGATGTAATGTACGTGTTCCTTAAAACAAAACATTTTAGTATATAGTAAATAATATTTACTGCCTGAAGCTTTGTTTTTGCAATAGCCATTATAGACAGCAGTGAGATTAAACGTGATGTCATTACAACATAGCTCTGCTAGTTAAAAAATCCACAGCACACCACAGGGACTGCTCCAGGGGGGGGCAAAGGGGGGCTTGAAGCCCCCCTGGTGGAGGCTTAGCCCCCCTTAAGCCCCCCTTCAAACAAGCCAAATTGACTGACTTCTATGTAAACCAAGATTCATTAGACCCCCCTCTAAATAACCAGCCCCTCCATAGCACCCCCAGTCACAATGTTCTGGAGCCGTCGCTAACGCCACGTCCCTCTGCACTGTAGCAATTATTACACCTGCGCTGCGATGTCTAGCACATCGTCATTGGATGCTCGAACAGTGGTGCCCCCAATCAGATCAACTCACTGACCCACACACAACACAGACACCAAGAGATACCAAGTCAAACTGAATTTGAACTTTTTACACTAATATTTTTTGTCTTGAAGCGAGCCACAACAGTGCCACAACAGTGGTGCCCCCAATCAGATCAACTCACTGACCCACACACAACACAGACACCAAAGATACCAAGTCAAACTGAATTTGAACTTTTTACACTAATATTTTTTGTCTTGAAGTGAGCCACATTGTTTCTTTAGGGACAATATATATTATATTATTATTATTGTTGTTGCTTCAATATGCTATTATAATAAACATATTGTGACATATTATTTTTATTTGTCCATTTCACCATTCCCTAAACCCATGTACTTGCAATTGAAAGACCTGATTGTGATTGTGGCTGTAACGCTTTGAGCTTGTACCTCACCGCTGGTTTGGAGAATCGATAAAATCTGTACAGTAAAACAGAGCTTAATTCAAAATCAAGTTAATACAGTATAGCCTACGTTGATATATGAACATACTCATAACATATTAAATAATCAAAAGGTTATCAATAATCACTGAGAAAATAATTGATAGGCTTCACAGCCCCATTGATCAATTTTACTTAAGTAGCCTACTGTAGGCCTCTTTACTCTTTGACTTTGAATCGGCTAAAGCTAATGTGGCTACCGTCTTCAGATGCCTTAATATTATAACCGCAAGGTAGCGATGATTGAGTAATGAGCCACTAACATTGACGTTCAATTCAAACAGCTGAATCTGAGAAAAGATTCAGAGAAAAAAGTGTTTTAAGGGGGCAGGGGCATTCGAACAACATTTTACGGCGATTTCCTTTTTATTATTTACTACTGGAGTGGTGCCCGTTGGCACTGGCCTACTTGGAACGATGCAAGTTGGAAATGCATGCCCCACCCATTTATTATGTATATATGTCCCTTTTATGCCAGAGTTCTTTGTCAGGCATGCCCAAATATGGAGTCTATGCAGATGTCAGAACATAATTGTGATGTCAGACAGGCCAGCTCCATATATGGAGAGCCCGGTCCAGAGCCCGGGCAGAGGCTTTTGTGCTGGTTTTGGACAGCGGTCGATCCGATGGACTCGACAACGGGCACTGCACTCCCTGTGGAACGGGTGTGTCCAATTTGTTTCTAAAATGTGTACACACACCTGCATGATGCTAGTGTTCTAAACATCATGTATGCAATGACATGGACATCATTCTGTATCATTACCGTTTTATTTAACCTGTCTCGCAGTACTTTCTACTTTTGGTACTTTAAGTACAGTTTCATGATACCAGTACTTTTACTCGAAGTACATTTGGAATTACGGACTTTTACTTGTAACAGACTATTTCTAAATTGCGTTATTGACACACATTGACTTTTTCCACCACTGACCGTGTGGGTGGTCCATCCAGTATCATCTGTAGTGCGTCAGAGCGGTGCACCAAAGTGGTTAGTCACGGACACTTTGCACAAGAGCGCTCACGTCACATCACCATGTCACATCTAGCAGTCAAAAAGATGCGGGGGAAAGCAGCCTATACAGTGTGCGGAACAGCTGTTGCGATCGCACCCCCCCTGCCTTCTCTTATCAGCTCCCATTGTCCCTGCATAGTGCATATAGAAGCAGTGCTATGCTTGTAAACATCCCACACAAGACCCTCTTCATAGAAGCAGTGCTATGGTTGTACTTGTAAACATCCCATCCAAGACCTTCTTCCGTCACAGGATGTTTTGCACACCTTCCTTCTCAGGTTCCTCTCAGTGGCATTCAGATATCCATTGCCATGCTTGTAACATCATTCCATGTGTGTGCGTGTGTGTGTGTGTCTGCTGTCAGGAAGAAACTTAAAAATGTTCATCTTATTTTTTTATAGCAATGATACAGTACTGTTGGTGATAGGAGAGTAGTGATGAAAGATAGTGTCACACAAAATGCAGAGGTGTTGATGGACTGTGTTGTTTATTTGCTACAGTTGTGTCCTAGTTAAGTGTGCTGTGTGAAGTCCTGTTGATCTAGTATCATGTGGCAGTGTTTTCTGTGTACGGTGTTTGACTGTCAACAAATAGGCTGGACCACAGCCAGCAAACCTCTCACAACCACATAAATCCTATAGCGCGCCTATTTTGGGGACAATCATTCGGTGAAAACAGCAGATCTACAAGCTCTCTATGCAACGCGTTGCAATGCGATGTGAGCTTGTATTGTCAGAGCGATTTTGTGTACAGGGAAATACTAGTGTACTTAGTATAGAGCCCTGGGGGACCCCATGGTCAACTAGGGTTTAAGTGATTTTGATTCTGTATGAAAAGCAACAGTAGACGGAACTACGGAAGCTAGATTAAAAAAAAAGGATTCTCCTTTTCACTTCTTAATTTTTATCCCACGATTTTGTAACCCATTTTTGACCCCTGTGTCAATTATCGAATGTGATCCTGGGCTCTACACACCCTCCGCCAACCTGGGGAGAGCAACGGACTTAACTCATGCTTCCTTCATGCATGAGTGTCCAAGTAGCTCCTTTACACCTGCCAGGGGGGAGTTTCCCTGGTTGGACATAGCGCGTGGAAGGAACACGTTATTCCAACCAGTTCCATTCCCATTCATCAGGTGCCCCGGCTGGCCAGGGGAAGGCAGTTTAGAGACCAGGATTACTGCATGTTTTTGTGAGGGTACCTACCCTAGGGGACACGGGGAGAACATGCAAACTCCACACAGAAAGGATTCTCCTTTTCAAAAGTAAAATGACATATTTAATGCTTGATGCTTGGCTACAACTATATACAAACAACATCTTGTCTCACGTAGCCAGACAACTATTTCACAATCTCCAAAATCTGGAACTACACCTCTCGAAAAATATCATAACGTTTTTCATATTTTTTCTTTCCATTTCGGCTAAGCAACAAGCTATATTATTCTTAGATGATTACTATTTATATTAGGATAAATGTCCACGACTGTAAAGACAAAACGGTGGGGAGAAGTCTACACTTCCGCTTTATCGCTTACTCATGATAGAGCTTCCGATGCTCCAGACTGTATGACGGAAGTATTTGAAAATTGTGAGAGGCAACAGTTTGACCTAACCCTCACAGAGATGTGCTCTTCCTATTGAACTATGCATACACCTAGCAACCAGACTAATTTAGGGGTGTAACGATATAGTAACTGTATCGAATTTAATTTAAAAAAAAACGAAGTATATCGAAATGTAAACGGCAAATATTGTATTGTATCGTTTGACTTTGTATCATATCGTTTTAAAATGGAGATAATCTGTATCATGGTTGGACGAGCATCAGGGCTGCTCCAATGGTGATAATTGTTGCAGTGGAACCATGGCCCACCATGGTATTTATAGTGTGCCCTAGACCTAAATAAGTATTGAACTTATCAACTACTCGCAGAAGTGACAAGAGCCAGATGGTGATTCTGCATCGTCTCCCCAAAAGCAACATTTGTTTGATTCCATTATCAGGTATTTGAAAGTCAAACACTACACACTGTCCACGTCGATACCTCGATAAGTAACTGTGTACACTGTATAAACAAACAGTAAGAGTATACATAGCAAGGGAAGCTGTGCAGTTGTTCTCAAATAATGCAGCACTCAGCACCATTAAGGTCTTGTTTTGGGTTTCACGTTTCTAAAGGACTTGCATGATTGCAGAATTTTGTTAAGCAGTTGGTGGTTGAGAGGAACTTTTTGCTCAGGATTCAGTTTTAAAGCTGAGTTGGACCCCGTTTCCTATTCCAGATGTATTTCCAGCCCAGGTTTTTGATCTATCGTGAAATAAAACGTGTCCCGATGAAATAGAGAAATAAACCTGCTGAAATGTGACCCACCATAAAAAGGATAATGCAAAAAGGAAATAGCTTTCCTTAGTATGAAGTGTATTATGATGTGATATAGTGTGGTGCTGTTGAGTGCATGTAATATATAGAGTTGATGTGCTAAACTGGGCCCTGGGCACAAATGAACAAGCGACTGCTGTCATTTAAAGTTCTCTATAACCAGCAATTTGTGAGTGATAATTCTGTGTCAATCAAATATGATTGTATTCAGTGTCATGAACAGTCACTCCGTCAGATCACTGCAGGTGGAAAGGTCCTGACGTCCTGTACACACCCAAAAATCTATGCCCTTCGCTAAACCCCACCCAAAAGCGATTGTCAAATTGTCCAAGCCAACATAGTTTAGCAACCGTTGCTAAGGATGACAAGCTTTCGTCACCTCATAGCTGTCAGTGTTATTTTGCATGGCTGTGTTGTTTCTCGCTCTAACATTTCCTGGTATTTCTAATTGAAATAATGTCATGCACAAAATTGTCCAGTGCATAGCCTACTGCAGGCCGATGGTTGACTAGATTTAGAAGACATTTTGAAGCTCTTGACTGAAATGATTGATTATTTATATGGAGAAATCCCATCATTTTACATGCATCTCAATGGGTGAGAAGAAAAGCTTGCCATGTCTCCTCTCGTAGTAACCGTTGCTAATGTGCCTATTGGACAAGGACGGGTTGGGGAGGGCCTTAGCAAAGGGCTAATTCCAATTTAGCCCAAGACCTGAAATAAATCCTAAAAATGCTATACAGGTACATCATGTTTTGTGTAATGAACTCTGCAACAGCAATCATGCCTTTCAGCACTGAAAGCATCAACAATACACACACAGACACACATGAATGGTCACATTTTGCCGAGTTGAACACGACCAATCGAGCCCACAACTTAAATGCGTTGGACATCCCTGTGCTAAAGGAAAAGCAATAGTCACAAAAATCGGTAGGGTATATCCTGGAATCTGTCCATCATATATTATGTTATGGATATCTTGTGTCAGAAGTTGATGTTTCGGCCTGGTGGAAGAGGTCATGGTTTCATTTAAATAAGTAGGGTTCAATTTGGGAACATGCATGCACTCAGCAACTTTCATGACAATCTGCCCATTACTTTGAGATAACTTGCTCAAGAGAGTCATTCGGTTCTTAACTATTCCCAAATCTAAGATGTTTATTAGCATTTTTACCACAGTTGCTGTCCCATCACCTGGCCGGACAGTGTTTGGACCTGGCTTAGGGTTGTCACAATTATACATAATTGTCTTATCCCAAATATAATTGTCTTATCCCAATTATTATTATCCCAAATATTATTATTATAATTATGTGGTTGGACTGTCTGACCTTTTTTGTGTCATGATGGTCATGGACGAATATATTTCACCTACACTGTCCTACAGTATCTACTAGCACCTCTAATTTCCAGGTAGCCTAAGGGCACTTAAGAGAAAAATCACACTTATGTGAAGTGAGGGGCACAGCAAGAGCAGTATTTACAGTATATGAGCCAGATGACATCTTACGTTGTCATTTACTGCCATAAACAAACATTAACATCCATAGACTTGGCTTGCGAAACTACATCATAACTGCTCTAAACAAACATTAAAGTCCATAGACTTGCCTGGCAAAACACTTACCGTATTGTGCCGAATATAAGACGACTCTGATTATAATACAACCCCATTTTTTAGGATATTTCCATTGGAAAAAAAACAGTCTTATATTCCGGCCAATAGGGTACATTATAACTGCCCTAAACAAACATTAAAGTCCATAGACTTGGATGGCGATGGGGAATTCATAATTAGGCTCTAAACAAAACATTAAAACATAATTTCGGAAAGCCCTCAAAAACAAGACCCTAGAAGAAACTATAGAAGCTCTCCAGCTATGGGTGATTGTGATACTGATATTCTTTCTCTCTCAGTTTGTTCTTGAATGCATTAATGAAAAAAATAAGTTGATCCTCTCTTGATGATTACAGTATGTGGACAATGAACCCAGGCCCCCAGAGCGGCTGGGAAGCATTGAAGACGCCCCACCCTACAGGCCAAAGCTGGGACTGCATGCGGGCGAAGTACATGCACGAGCAAAAGAGTGCACAGTTAGGGTTTAACACAGAGCGCTCATTCATCATGAATAGATTCAGATGCGTTCATGGAGCTTAGCTCTTCCACATGCCCAAATCAAGAACATGCCGAAGTAGAGCGTTCTTCCGGGTGCTTCAGTTCAAATGCCAGTGAGCTACTTCCATTTAAATGAATAGCTGGGACAGTCCGCCCTCTAGTTTATATATAACTATGGGAGTTCACACGTGCATGCACACACGCACACATGAACACAAACTCAGTTTGGGGTCCTATATTCTGAACACAAAATGGCTTTAATTGGCTGTAGGGGAGTGAGGGCAAATGGCACATTCTCTGCTGTCTGTCCCTGCTGGGTGTCTTCCGCCATCAGTGGTGTAAAGTAACTAAGTACATTTACTCAAGTAATAATTTTTAATATTTTTTTACTTTAGTGGAGAATGGTATTTCAAAATTTCAAAAAAAAAACACCATTGACAATAAAGAGAATGTAATGTTTGTTTTGTCTCAATGTTTGTTTTACATCATCATGTTGTAAGATGATGAGAGAAGAGGAGGCAGAGGACAGGGTGAGATGGAGGCAGAGGACAGGGTGAGATGGAGGCAGAGGACAAGGTGAGATGGAGGCAGAGGACAGGGTGAGATGGAGGCAGAGGACAGGGTGAGATGGAGGCAGAGGACAGGGTGAGATGGAGGCAGAGGACAGGGTGAGATGGAGGCAGATGACAGGGTGAGATGGAGGCAGAGGACAGGGTGAGATGGAGGCAGAGGGCAGGGTGAGATGGAGGCAGATGACAGGGTGAGATGGATGCAGAGGGCAGGGTGAGATGGAGGCAGATGACAGGGTGAGATGGAGGCAGAGGACAGGGTGAGATGGAGGCAGAGGACAGGGTGAGATGGAGGCAGATGACAGGGTGAGATGGAGGCAGAGGACAGGGTGAGATGGAGGCAGAGGACAGGGTGAGATGGAGGCAGAGGACAGGGTGAGATGGAGGCAGAGGGCAGGGTGAGATGGAGGCAGAGGACAGGGTGAGATGGAGGCAGAGGACAGGGTGAGATGGAGGCAGAGGACAGGGTGAGATGGAGGCAGAGGACAGGGTGAGATGGAGGCAGATGACAGGGTGAGATGGATGCAGAGGACAGGGTGAGATGGAGGCAGAGGGCAGGGTGAGATGGAGGCAGAGGGCAGGGTGAGATGGAGGCAGAGGACAGGGTGAGATGGAGGCAGAGGGCAGGGTGAGATGGAGGCAGAGGGCAGGGTGAGATGGAGGCAGAGGACAGGGTGAGATGGAGGCAGAGGACAGGGTGAGATGGAGGCAGAGGACAGGGTGAGATGGAGGCAGATGATTCCCTGAAGGGAAAAGCCGAAAGGAAAAGAAGAAGAAACACTAATTACTTCAGCCCTATACATTTCGACACATACAAGCTCACAATGCATCGCATCGGCTATACAAAAAGAAAATCACTTGTGAAATGGGACATTCTGCATAATAATGTTGATACCAATACCTTTGTACTTTCACTCAAGTACATTTTGAGTTCCGAACCTTTACTTGTAACAGTATTTCTATATTGCATTATTGGTAAAAATGTACTTTTCCCACAACTGTGCGCCATCACGCAGCTAAAACAACGGACCAAATATAGCTCAGGACACAGTCCCTGGGCACTTCCTACATACAGTATGCCATTATAGCGTCCCGAGTTAGACCGTAACATCTCAGGCATCTCTGTGTATGCAGAAATCATGCCAGGTCCCATGGATGCCCAGGGCACCACCAGATGTCAGGGAAAACAATAACAACAACCACACACAGATGTGAGGGAGGAGGAATCTTCACTACACGAGACACACTGAAGCACCCTTTAACCATTCAAACAATTCTCCGCTTTTAGGGTCCCTCGCACAAAACATTTTCAGATGGTCAGTCTTCATGGACCTAAAAAGTTTGAGAACTAATTTTAGAAGACATTTGTAGAATTGGCTTCTAGTCATGAGTTAATAGGGGGAACTGTTCTTTGCGTGGACATGGCCAGATAATGGTTGTTTCCTGTCAACAGACTTAACCCATTTTAGACTGAGGCCGATTCTAAAAAGCCCTCTAAATCCTGACCTAAGCTTTCTGAAAAACTTCAAATATTTATATAGCAGCATCAAAGTTTTTTTTTTTTTTTTGAATACTGTAAGTCACCCCAAGAGGGGTTCCCATCCAGAAGGGTTAGAACACCAAAAGGGGTTATGTAAAGTTGCCCGAACGGCCAAGGCTCCAAGAACAGTCAGAACATGTAGGTTAAGGGTTTTTATTCTCCCCAAACTCCTCCACCAACCTCCAGACAGTTTTCTTCAGTGCAAAGACAATCATTCACATATCAAAAGTTCAAAATGACACGCTGGCCAGAAATAGACCAATGAAATAAATACTTAGGCAGAACAAGGCCAAATAGGATGAGAACTCTCTCCAGGTTAAACCTTGGTCACACAAGGCCCTGTAGCTCTCCCTCAGAACGTGAAACCGTGTTAAAGCCCACAACCAACTGACTAGTCTGTCCCTGCTGCCTCCCTTAAATAGGAGTGGATCCTACCACAGGACAGAATCAATTAACATTTCTTCTCAATAACTACTTATAAATAAAAACTTCCATAAATAATCAATTGTATAAAAGTAACCTAAACTAAAGATGTGTTACAGTTAAAAAAATATAAATAAGCATGAAAACTCAATGACCATTACTCAAAGCATAAGAAGAATTAACACTCCTCCCCTGCACAGCACTTGGCCCCTTCCTAATCAAGGGAAATGCCACCAGCAGTGCAGGAGAGACAATTACTGTAGCAAACCCTCAGTTTAAAACATTAGTCCTTTCATGTTATAGAGAGAAGTTTTATGTACAGTATATAGGGCACAGGTTGCCCTGTGATTTGACTCTGGACAAATCCACAAGAACCAAAGTATTTACACCAGTGGTTCTCATGCAAAGGACCCCAACATTATTATTATTGTCCGTGGATGGACCCTCATCTGAAAATTATTTCTGCCAAGGAAAATATTCAAAATATCCTACATTTAGGAGGATACTCAGACTATCCCCCAAGCAACCGCATGAAATGTTAATACTCTTGGGCAACTCAAATCATCGTAGTGTGTGCATTTTGAGATTGGAAAGAACCAGATTTCAAAATCGGTTAGGATAAAAAAAAATCTGTAGTGTTAGCCCAGCTTCACTACTACACTGCACATCTTGATGGATGGGCCAAGGCATTAGGGATGGGTAAAAAAGTATTCAGTCAGGAATGTCAATTCCTTTGTATGGTGATTCTTATATCACCATGTTAACGCCAGAATACAACACGTGTATTCATATTTAGTATTAGGCATGTATTAATGGCAAAGGTTCCACTTGCAGTTCGATCCCGTGCTCCGGCCCCAGAGTTAGTGTCGAAGTGTCCTTGAGCAAGAGACTGAACCCCTAATTGCTTGTGTGTGTGTGTGAATGGGTGAATGTAATCTCTGTAAAGCGCCTTGGATAAAGGCACTATATAAATGCACCACCATTTACTATCATAACCGTATCATATCGGGAGGTCGCTGTTGATTCCTGTCCCTACAAGGGATATTAATCAAAACATCACTTCATTATTTGTTCCTCATTTCCATAGTTGTGTGTCACTCACTTTCAAAGACATGTCTTGAATACTGCTGGACACGACGGTATGGCCAGCTGTCTATGTTTATACAGTAACATACGGCAACATCGGCAAGCTCACGTTTCATTGCCATGACAATGGTCCCCGAGGTGATTTTAAAGGAGTATTCCTTTAAGAAGTTTTAATCGGAAGATCAATCAGAAAATAAATGAATTATGGAATTCGGCTGATAATTTGTATATTAGTGATGCATCCAATAAATCGATATGGCAATATATCGATAGAACATCCGGACGATAGAGAGGCTGCTGTATCGATACGGCAATGAACAGCATGAATTATCTGGGTGATCAGTGTTGACAAACTTGACAAACGTACCTGTTTAACGTTATCAAAGCCCCCCTTGCAAGTTGCAATGCACTCCCTTCCCAGACTCCTTGTTAGGATGTTTAGACATTTTTTTTTAATTTATAGATCTCATGTGGGCCTGAAAGTGTTTTATTGTTGAAGTGTGAAGTGAAGTGAGGGGTGCTCTTATCATCATACATCACATCCCATGCTCAAATCAAATAATCACAAATGTCATATTGTCATTCCGGCCAATTAATCACAATTTGCGGCTTCACAATTTCTGTCCTCACTTTTGTCTTCAATGTTTGTGTTTACACAAACACGGAAAGCTGGGCCTAGAAGGGACAGCTTGTCCGGAATTAGCCTTGAACCCATTTTAGGCGGGAACCCCTTTTGGTGTTAGCATTACGTTATGCTTTAGCTATTGAAAAATAGCAGATCTACAAGCAGGTCTGCTACATTTTTTTGAATCGAAGAACGACTGACAGAAAACTGTCAGGGAGGAAGTAGAAGACATTTTTAGAAGCTGATCTCAGGTCAGAATGGGTTAAGTAAATTAGCCAATGCACTATTTAGTTCAGAAGGAGGTGCAGTGAAACTACAGTAGGTGAGAGGGATCTGACCATAGGAAAGAATCCACATCCAAAGGCCTGTCATCCAAAGGATCTAGTTTACGCATGGGAAAATATTGTAGAAATACCCAGTTAAAAATACATGCGTTAAAAATAAAGAGGGGAACACCATGTGATGCACCTGCTGCATAGTTGCCTCCTTGGTGTCGATAGTAAATGTTTTGACGTAGCTAAGAGCTCTATATGGTTTAAAACAGTCTAACCTTGTGGATCATGTAGGCCGGGGTAACCTGAGGCACATATTATAGCCAGGAAGGTAATTGTGGCCAATTGAGGTTGTTTCCATAGTCCAGTTGCCAGAATAAAACAACCTACCTTTGCAACAGTTAATTGGACTATGAATGAATTTATATATTTTTAATTATACAAAGAATAATGTGATGCATTGTGAGCTTGTACATCAGTTAATTTTACTAGTTTTAGGTGATACCGTATGATACATTATAAGTGAGTGGCGCCCACTGTATTTATAGTCTTAGTCTAACCCTAAACCTAACCCTAGTCTTAGTGCCCTAAATAAACGTTAAAGTCCATAGACTTGGCTGGCAAACAATTAACGTCAAGTGCTCTAAACAAAGGAAAAAAATTCTGCACACTGTCTGGCACATTGTTTAGGTGCGCATATAGTGTGTTGGATTTAAACTGTAAATGGACTTACATGTTTGTACAATAGGCAACAGCCGCAACAGCATTGCTATGGTTATCTCCTTAAAGAAACTGAGATCTTAGCACACATCTTGATAAAACAGAATCTATTCTTTTTGGTTCCAAACATTCCCTCAGTAAGGTCAACGTAAATTACTTCAAGGTTAAAGTTGATGACATAGTAATCAGCAAAGACGAGATTGCATATTTGGGCTGTATTCTTGACAACAAGCTGACAGGCGAAAGCATGGCAACAAAATGTGAATATGTGAATTAATAAAAAGTTAATTAAAGAACAAGATATTCTTGGGAAGAATTTCCTCTTTTGTCAACAAAAGTGCTAATTCAGCCCTATGCTTCCACCTCCAGAATCACAATGTCACTTAAAAGGACACGTCACACCTGTTGCTGCAACCATTTCAATGATGTTTTGGGAGAACTAAGAAAATATTTGGGGTTTGTATGTGGGTAATATGCGTTTTTAGATATTTTAGTATTTCAAAGTGTCCATGATGTCATGGACACTGGGCTCACTTCCTTACTGGACTACAATTCCCATAATACACTGCTCCTCCTTGTGAATAGGGGGTGGGCTAGGGCAGTCTGTCATACCCATAGAGTATTAAAAGGATAGAGACTGATCTGGCACAAAGAAAGTCAGGTAAGACTCAGTGACACCCACAGCCATAAACTAGAGGGAGCGCAAACAACGTACCTCCCATTTTCAAAACAAATAGGCCTATGGGTAAATTATCCTTCTAAAACAGCTACCCAGGTGTGGAATACCCTGACCCCCTCCCACCAAAACAAGCAGATCACTTACATCTTTTAAAACAGGCCTGAAAATCCACCTAAATAGAGGATAGATAAATAATAGATGGCCTGAAAGTGAACTAAACAAACTAAGAGATCCTAGTCTACAATTTCAAATGTATAATTGATTAAAGAAAATGTCTGTTCTCAGACCTTCGCCAGGCGAATGTCTGTATTTGTTTAAAAGGTTGATCTCCTCCCACAACATCTAGTCAAGCATAAAAAGATTGAATTTCACATTTTGTTTGTTGCCGTGCTTAGTGGTCATTAAGTTGACATTTCGTATACTCACAGGGATTAGCTGGCCAAGATCCACCCTGGGATCTTAAATGGTTGTTTACATGTTCTTCCTCTGTTTATCTCAGGGAAAGATGTGATTTAAGTCTGCATGTTGCATCAATGTAGGTTGAAGGTTCACCTCAATTATCTTAAATGTATTTATTTATTTATTTTATCTGGGGGAATAAACACTAAAGGCAGGAAATACCTGCTGTGATCTGCAAACCTGTCTATATCACTGGCCTGAGGCTCGGCCAACTACATCTAAATGTTGTTACTCGATCCTCTCCAGTAAATGCATGACACATTCTCATCGTCGTAATGGCATTCCTATGAGTCAGTGAAGGAACATGGTGTTAGGTGAAGAAACAATGGGGTGGACAAGCGTCATATGTTGCCTTTAGCTTATTTCAACAACAAGCTAGGTTAACTTATAGGTTCCAGTGATATGTCATTTTGAGGGGCAGGTGCTCAAGTGAAAAAAGGGCACCTTGTGTGGCGTGTAGAACCGCCAGCTGCCTTAATGTGTGTGAGATTTATATTTGGGGCATAAATAATATAGGCTATTAGACCATTTTAATCCAGAATTGATCGATGTCACCATGGGCCACATAATGTACGCTGTACACAACAAATATTAAATGAACAAACTGTACAAAAAACTACATTTCAAAAGGGGACTTTGCTGTCCAGAGGAGTGTCTATCTGTGCACATCCCAGTCTGCCAGTTGGACGGTGAACCTCAGGACTTCAGGGTACTTATGTATGTGAGAGGTTCCCTACTGGCCTTGCAAAGACCAAAAATAACCCTGGAGCAGGATCAAATTCAAAGCTTTTTTAAGACGGCCCCAAGGAAGCTAAAGAATGCACGCTGTGGGCCCTAGACATGACCTCCAAGGGGGCTATTCACGTCACTGGTGACACGCTTACAGTATGTTGCTCTGCTGTGTAGGTTTCTCAGCAACACGTCGTGTGTGAGTTAACATACGGACATGAAAGCAACGGACTGACCTCATGCTTCCTTCTATGAATGAGGAGTCCAAGCTGCTTCTTTTCACCTGACATGGGGGAGTTTCACCGGCCAGAAGGAACACATTATTCCGACCAGTTCCTTTCCCCTCCGTCACGCGCCCTGGCTGGATAGGGGGAGGTACTTTAGACTAGAGACCAGGATTACTGCATGTTTTTTTGTGAGGGTACCTACCAGCCTAGGGGATACGGGGAGAACATGCAAACTCCACACAGAAAAGCCCTTTCGCCAACCCTACCCAGGGTATGGGCACTGATGACGCGGAGGAGAGAACACGCCTCCACACGCCTACGAGAAGATTCTTGAGATTCTGCTTGAATCAATGACTGAGTTGAAGAAGGTACATTGCGGTGGACAGCGGACAATAAGCTATCTTTCTAATAATAATTGCAGCAGTCACAGAATAACTAAGAAGGAACAGTAGCACAAAAGCACACAATGGAGACACGGATACACGCACGAGCACAAGGGGCAGGACCACACTACACACGCACAAATGCACTGAAACTTTGTACGAGCACACAAACCCCACTTCCCAGCCAGGGAGCTTTTCTTCTTTTCTGTCCGGCAGAAGCCCCCTCCCAGCCAGTAAATCAGGAAGGCTGTTGCTCGCTGACAGTTTGTTTAGCTCACACAAGCGCAGAATACCCGCTTGGAAACGGCACAGACTGTTTCCACTGTGTCCAATATCTTATGCAGTCTCCACTCTGCAAACATGCACCACTACGGCCCACATCACAGTGTGCTACACACAGGCAAGAGACCCCGAACTGAAGCTTTTGAAGACAGGGACATATAACAGATCTCACCAGGCATTCTACGTGCTGAAATCGTGTTAATAATAATAATAATAATAATAATAATAAAAGCCATTCATAATGTATGAGTGGAAACACTCACAAAAGGTTTCACATCCCCGAAACCAAATCCAGGGCAGCTACAGAGACAGAGAGTGATGCTTATCAACATTGTTGTCCTTTACTGTAACAGTGTAACGTGATAACCTCCGGCCTGAGGTGAGGGATGAGGGGAGGGGGCATGATGTCTTGCTCTGAGCAGATTTGAGATTCAATAACGCTCTTACAGAAGGTTCACTTGAATGCACATGAAGGGCAATAAAACATGATATATTTATAGGCTATTGATGTGGCGCCCCGGGGTGTGCAAACATGCTTGGCAGGATTTTCCAGCATACCTCGCTCACACTTATATTGTTCATTCTCGTATTCATTATACTGTTTGCTATTCGTCTACGTGTAGCCATTTATTTTAATATGTATACATTAATAGGTTGCAAAAGACACAGGCGTAGGCTGTCGCCTAATCACAATTATTTTTTGCATAAACAAAAATAGCAGATCTACAAGCTATGGGGGAAAGAAAAAATGTAATATGTTCAGTGATTTCCAGTGATTATTTGTCATATCTGCCCTGTGCAATTTGTGATTACGAAGCCTAAAGGTGTTTCACACTTTGGAGAACTTAAAGGGGAATACCACTCATTTTCAACATTTTACTATGTCATTAATATACCTTAGAGCTGTTGTGTGAAAATAATAAAAAAGAGAACTGGAGGTTTGGAAAAAATCATTAACAAACATGGTGAGTCAATAATCCATGAAGTGTCTATTTTCATATGGTGTATCAGTCATGATTGTAGTCTTTCTATAAAACGATATCAAGCGAGAAGCAAACATCGGACCACAATGGGCGCACAGAGCTCGACTTCACTCAAGTCCACACCACTCAATCACACACAGCTGGTCACTCACTCAACCGGCAATTGTAAAAGCAGAGGTGCAGCCAAGTCTATAGACTTTAATGTTTGTTTAGGGCACTAAATGACCTCCACTTGCCTCTGGTGCAGTGCGGTCGTACTGGACTGCAGTCCAGGAAATTATGCGTCGTTGCATCCCAACTACTTTACTCATGGACTGTACTTAAGTAAAATTTTGAGGTATTTGTATTTTCAATCATTTTACTTCGACTCCACTACATCTCAGATCCAAATATTGTACTTTTACTCACAAATTGTTTTTTGAAAACTAGTACTTTGTAGATTTGGATTATTATTACAAAACATACATTAACCACCACTTCAGCTCTATATACAGTACATTTCGGCCATTTGAAAATAGCAGTTCTACAAGCTCACAATGCGTCGTGACTCGCGATGCAATGCATTGTGAGCTTGTAGAACTGCTATTTTAAAAAGATCATTTATACATTTGAAAACTTTAAATGGGACATTCTGCACAATGAGTACTTTTACTTTTGTACTTAAGTTAAGTACATTTTGAAGCCAATACTTTTGTACTTTTACTTGTACATTTTGAATTCCGGACTTTTACTTGTAACAAGAGTATTTCTATATTAGTATTGACACTTTTACTTAAGTAAAACATGTGAGTACTTTTTCCACCACTGGCTGGGTTGAACTACTTTGCAAATTGCCGGTGGTGATTTTGCGACTCATAGGGGAGCTCTCGCTGAGGCTGGGGTCCACCAAAAGTGGGCCTGTGAAAGGAATTCTATTCTGTACCATCTTGGGATGTGCCTAGCATACCTCGGGCTCGCTCACAAATTTAAGCCTGATTTATGCTTGTTGCGTACCAGTGTCGTACGCCAAAAATAGCCGATCTACAAGCATTTCAAGCTCATAGGTCAGCTATTTTCTGTGTGTGACACTGGCGTGCAACTAAGTATAAACTACTAAGTAGGGATGCACCGAAAGGGAAATTCTTGGCAGAAACTGAATACCGAATATAGGAAACAGTTGGCTGAAAACCGAATACCGAATATCCGAATATTAATATTATATATTGTTTTCCGGGCCGAAACCGAATAGGCCGAAAATGCATTTTTAGCCATTTTTTGCCGAATATTTTCTGCAGGCGAATATTCGGTGCATCACTACTACTAAGCATTATTGTTCATTGCCCTATTAATTATACTTAGAGAATGTCTTAACATAACATGTAGATTGATGGATAGAATTCTTTATTTCTGTGTCATGCACCAACATGCCCAGCCCACAAGGACACAATATATAGCCTACTGTAAATCATAAATCATTGCATAGGTCTACATTATAGAACAAAAATAAAAACTATGTTTTTCAAATTCCATTTCAAATATACAGAACAGGCCTTTTTCCCAAGCCTTACACACAAAATCTGCCAAAACAAAATACCTTATCTAAAACACAATGCAAGTCTTTCATCAATCATCATGTTAACACAAATAGATGACATTTTACAACATTCATTATTATAATGGACAGTAAAACAAGAAATGAACCTCACTTTCAATTTCCTCCTAAATCAAATCACACAACAAACAAATCCTCCTCAGGAGTAGCCTACCA
Organism: Protomyctophum bolini; assembly: GCF_963924005.1. Classification (NCBI taxonomy): domain Eukaryota; kingdom Metazoa; phylum Chordata; class Actinopteri; order Myctophiformes; family Myctophidae; genus Protomyctophum; species Protomyctophum bolini. The sequence continues at coordinate 16,570,305 of NC_137877.1, read as the reverse complement.
ATGAATCTACCCGTTTCTAAAGCCAATGGTATAGTCCCCGGGCACAAAATGATCTTTGACTCTGACATAAGGTTCAGGACCATAATTATTCTTAATAAGCAAATGTTCTTAGTTTTGGTTTGTACAATAAGGCAGCAGACCTTCTCTCCTTATATTTAAAGTACATTTAAGTCTGCATGTCATGAACATAATACATTCAAATAAATGAATAAATGATGACTTATTCATAAAAAGATAAAATAAAGATTTCACTTCATTGGCCCAGGGGTAACCATTAAAAATGTCCAAATCAATGAAAAGTATTTTTAGTTAATCTGTCGTCAGGCATGCTAACAAGTCTATTCCAAAGTCTCAACATCTCACCTTTACGGCAGATTTTTACTACGCTAATAGCCAAAACTGGTGTAAGCTTATGGAAGTTGTGTTTCAATTTACATTTTCATGGAAATGTAAGCATAATCTGAAACAGGACATACACAAGATATACAGTACTTGATATAATTGCATAATATGATATCCTAAAACCTGACAAGCTTTCACCTTGTTTAGTACTGAACCCAAAGCTCTACCATCTGAATCAGTTAAAATTAGTGACAGGAGATTAATCGGCAAACACATCCCTATATTGAGAAGTTGGCATTTAAGCATTATATATTGAGAAGTTGGCTTTTTTTTCTCTTTTTTTTCTGGCCGGGCAGGGCGAAAAATGTGTGCTGATTAGTAATGCCAGGCGGGGCCTAGTTAGGGCCCAGGTAGAGCCGGCCCTTAATTTTCGGGCTTGTTGAGAACTATAGTTTTCGCCGGCTTGCCAGCTACGCTAATAACTTTGGGGCAGGAGACGGAGTTTGAATGGACAGGTATCAGTCGAGGCGGACTGACGGCCATATATGGTGGTGTGATGTGTCACGAGTGATGGACTGACAACCATACAGTATATGGAGGCGTGGCGGATGGACTGACTGACGGACTGACCTACTGTCACAATTAGCGTTATTACTCAATACCCATCATTGTATTTGAAGAAAACAGAGAGAGCTGATGGAATTATGCTTACATAGGGAGCTAAATGGAGGAAGCGTTTCACTGCATTTCTGTTTTCTATGCCTGAGTCATGTGTGATTACTGATTAAGCAGCATCGTCATCATCAGCCTATGCGCACCTGCGGAAGAGGAGAAAACCTGTGCACAGTATGAACAAGGTGAAATGCATTGTTTCCAATGCTTTGGCAGATTTTTTTCTCTAGCTTGTAGTTCAATAGTGTTTTGCTAAACACAAGACTTGCACGCACGCACACATGCACACACTTATTATTCCAAGACAAGAAACAATAATACTTCAAGTTCAAAGCGACTCCCACTGCAACCACTTCAAAATGAAACACTGACAAGCATAGTGCCTGATTAGACTTACAGAACACTGTGTGAAATTCTTTGATTTCATTGCTTGACTGCGAGAAAATGCAATTTAATGCACAGCAGGAATGCCATTGTGAACCAACTCTGAAAATAGGATTTCTCTGGCAGGCTCTTCTAAATGACATCACTTAGTAAAACCATTACCATACCAATATACCATGGAGACATGCTAGGGTTTCGTATGCTGCCAGGACATTGAAATGACTTCATATGGACTTTTAATGTTTACAAAGGGAGTCTACCAACGCGCCTCAAGCCTAAAACGGCTGCTCCGGTGCTTCACAGGTGCAGGGACATCAAAGTTGCATAAGGAGAAGAGACTGGAGCAGCACAGACATTTAGAGCCTTTTATTAAGGTGCTGAGTATACAAAACGACTAACGTTTCGACCTTGCGGTCTTCATCAGAGTCATGACTCTGATGAAGACCGCAAGGTCGAATAAAAGGCTCTAAATGTCCGTGCTGCTCCAGTCTCTTCTCCTTATGGGACTTTTAATTAGTTAATTAATTAGTTTGTTAGAGCACTTTAAACAGAGTGGTTGCCAAGTCTACGGACTTTTAATATTTGTTTAGGCCACTAAACATGACGTCACGTGACGGCCAAGAATATGGACTTATAGGGCTCCATTTCGTCACCGCTAAACCCCTTATCCCTAAACTTCTTTGCCTTTTTTTACTATTTTGAAAAACATTTTTGAATAGTTCAACTAGCCAATCTACATTGACAGGTTGTGAGCTTGTGGACTGGACATTTTAACAAAAATGTTTAGCAAAATAGTAAAAAAAGGCAAATAAGTTTAGGGATAAGGGGTTTAGTATAATGTTTGTTTGCAGCAACAACCACTAAACAAACATGTGACGTCTTGTGGCAGCCACAGTGGGTGCCCCTCACTTCACACAAGTGTGAATTGACCCCCCCGGGGAGTCTCTGCTAGTTGCCTGGACACAATGCCTGTCCATACAGGCAGCCAGTTGCACGACATTCCCAGTGCATCAGCCAGCTCATGCATTTAATGCCACTGATGTCGGCCACAGTAGATATAACCATCCCCTCATTGCCAACTGGCTACTCAACATGCTCAGAGTCGGACTACAAACTATGTGGGGTAGTCCTGCATCCCGGGACAATAAAGACAAAAACTAACTTCTTCACACATCAGGCATTATGTTCATCATACCCCCCTATCTCATTCTCTATTGGATGTTTTTCCCCCACACCAAAAATCCCTCCTATATGGTTTTGAGATGGACACTTTATTTTGCTTTAAGAGTTGCCTCTAACTATACACTCTCCCACTAACTTTTATGATTAAGCCAGTAGATCTGTCATCATTATTAACTTAATTTCATCATCATCTCCTCTCCTCTATATTCAGCCGATAACTTCCAGGCATCATGCTGCTCAGTTCTTACATAACCTGCATGCAGAATACTTAAAACAACATTAATTGGTTACAATTAAGGCTGAACAACTCGATCCATTATAGAGTTAATATGTGCTAGCTAGACAGTAAGTGAGATGTCATCTACTATGAACATGATGAAGCCAGTACAGTGTCTGACATAATTATCTCAAACCAACAGTGATATACAGATATATTGTAGTGGGCCCTGTTTACCTTTAATAAGGTGTTTGGCAATGTGGCACAGCCAGGCATTACTGCAAGAGATCCACTCTGCATGTAGGCTAAAGTCTGCAGGCAGCCAGGCCCATTCAGTCACAAGTGAAAACTGTCACTGTACATTTATATCAAATCCAAAGCAATGTGTCATAAATGATGACACATTGCTTTACATGATACATAATACATGTACAATGCACAGTGCAGGTATTATGACTCATAATACCTGCACATTGTGTATATTCCTCTGACCCAGAATGGTCTTGCCCCAAGGGACTGAAATGCATTTTTGTCCGTACTACTACCTCATTTGTAACACAATTAAATGAATAGGTTATATTATAATTGCACACAAAATATGTGTTGTAGCAATATAGCCTAGTAAGAATACAGTATAGGCTACACGGCCTATCATGCAAATTGGTCCACGCGCCCGCAGTTCGTGCCATTCACATTCAATTCATTTCACAGCACAGCTGGGGGGCGAGGCTCTATCTATACAAAATCCATCATTTATTTCTATTCGACATTTTAAACTGCTGTGCAGGCGGCGCAACTTGCTTTATAACTATCTATCTGAGATGATGTGATCATGTGAGACTGAGACACACTCTCTCTCTCTCTCTCTCTCTCTCTCACACACACACACGCACACACGCACACACACACACACACACACACACACACAGCGCGGATTGCAAAACAGAATCCACCTCACACTTCTTACCTGAGAGAGTGTATAATCCAATGTTATAGTGCACGGAAAGAAGCGATGACAATTAATGTCACAGCAATCATGGACGTTGCTTGTCTCCTCAGTCAGTCAGTGAGCCAGTCAGTCTGTGAATGTGTGTGTCCCTCTGTCCCTCCTCAGAGCTTGTGGCGGTGTGTGTACTGTGTCCCACGGCAGCGCTGCGCTCAATGAACACAGTTCAACACTGAACACACTGTCAGGTGGTACACTACACATCCCATTGCCAGGAGGAACACACACCAAAGCCAGGCTCTGACACGATCATGGACGCGACACACACGCACACACGCACGGACGCACGCACTCATTGGCTAGTAGTTGGTTGCCGCCTTGTGATTGGCTAGTGATTGATTAGTTTGTGTGATTTCTTTAATTGATAATACAATAACACAATAAATGCATAATTAGCATTATGTTGTATAAAGCAAACTAGCAAAGTGTAATTTACAGTGATGACAAATGACACATTGCAAATTGTTACAATTTATTAGCAAACTTGATATGAAATTAAAATTACAATATTGTTTCATACATTTTACATGATATACAAATACATATAATAATGCTTCAGTCCAATTTATTACAGCCAGCCCGGTGGTTTATCAGGAAGGATAGCAGTATCAGGACTACAGACGGTTAAGCAAGACCTTTCTTGTCCGTTTATACAACACTGCACTCTCCTGTTCTATATTGACAACTACAGTATACACACAGGCTACTGATGCTTCTGGCATAATAGTATCTGTGACGTTACTTGGCAAAAAAAAACTGATGTAGGCCACTAGGCCTACAAGCTAACCACATTATGTCACTACATAATAATACTAATAATAATAAGTAGGCTACGGTGGAGAATAAATTAAGCTTAAGCTCTCAGTGGTGATTTATTACCGTCTCATCCAATGTAGGCCTACTCCATTTCAGACAAATAAACACATATGGACTGTGTAGGCCTACATATACTAGGCTAATGGAGCAACAGCTCATTTTGTGAGAGCAAAGCCTATTGATTAATGTACAGCATGTTCAAGCACATGCTGTACATTAATCAATAAAGACACCACTGGAATGTAATGGCCACTATTGGAATAAAGACAGGGCAGCAGTTTAATTTGCTAAAGTAGCTATTCACACTGATTAAAAATACTGGAACCATTGCTGAGGAGAATGGGGAAAAAAGGTTCAAATGAGCCTCACTCCCTATCTGTAGTGTGTATAAGGCAGTGGTGGAAACTTGGAAAGTAACTAAGTACTTTTACTTAAGTAACTTTTAGTAAATTAACCACTTCAACCCTATACATTTCAGCCATTTGAAAATAGCCGATCTACAAGCTCACATTGTTTCGTAACGCAACACATTGAGAGCTTGTAGATCGTCTGTTTTCAATTGATTTTCTACACATTTGGAACTTGTGAAATGGGACATTCTGCAATATGAATAGTAGTTCTAAATTGCAGTACTGGTACTTTTACTTAAGTAAAAAAAATAAGCACTTTTTCCACCACTGATATTAGGGTGTCAGATATGCAGAATTCTCAGTGATGGGCTATAAACACATGTAAAGCAACACCTGCATTCATATTGTTATAGTAACTGCTATACAGAACGCATATCAGCAAAAAAAAATGTTTTTTGTCAGAACAACTGCATCAATACATCTTTTTGATATTGTAAAAAAATCTGGCAAAAAAACAAGAAAAAAAAACAGTTGAAACAAAGCTGCCAAATATATATATTGCTTCTTCACTGCTGAGGACAATATGGATACATACATTACATGTTTATTTAATATGAAATCAAATAAAACTTTATTTATAGAGCACGTTTTAAAACAACCAAGGTTGACCAAAGTGCTGTACATCAGTGGCAAAAACAGAGAACAGGCAGGAGAACACAGAATATAAATGAGAAAAACAATAATAAAAATGACAAAAATGTAAGCATGAAAGCATAAAATGGACTCAGGAGGGATTAAAAGCCAGGGAGAAAAGATGAGTCTTAAGGTGAGACTTAAAAACACCAATGGAGGGGGCAGAGCGAATGTGAAGGGGTAAGCTCTTCCAGAGTCTGGGAGCTGCAGCCACGAAAGAGCGTGCGCCCCTAGTGCTTTTGTTAGTTGTTCGGCCCTCTAGCAGTACCTGATCCGCAGAGTGCAGAGCAGTACAAAACAATATATCAATATGGAGAAAAATACGGTATGCACCGAAAGTAGTCATTACCAAGTAAAACATGAATAGATCTGACATTTTAGCACTACAAAATAAAATAATAGAGTGAAATTAAAAAAAGGAAATACAAACATAAATAAAAGTGAGTCCAAAGTAGAGTATGCTTTATTGAAATATATTGTTTTGTCTTGTTTTGTTTTGTCTGGTTGAATTGTTTGTAAAAAAGTGTCTATGTATGAAGTGTACTTTGTGAATTGTGGACCCCCTTGAAAACGAGATGGTTCATCTCAAGGGATTGTTCCTAATAAAGACATTTCAGACAAATGCCATGTGTTCAGATGGCGCGAAACGAGATGTTATTGAGGTTTTTCTTCCTTATTCGGATCATCTTAGCCCCGCCTGCAAAAAACAAACAAAGTGAAAACAGGCTATGATTTTTTTATACATTTGAAAACTTGAAATGGGACATTATGCATAATGAGTACTTTTTACTTTTGGTACTTTAAGTAGTAGTTCTACATTGCAGTAGTGATACTTTTACTTAAGTAAAACAATTTACTATGTTTTCCACCACTGGTGCAAAACATACTCTCCCCCAGGCCTTCGGCCTGGTGTAGACAATGAAAGCTGCTGGTGGTGTTACTGTACTGTATGTGTATAAATAACAGCCTTACTTCTGATGTTCATGCATGTCTTCATGCAGTGTCTCTTGTGGGAAAAGTTGTTGGCGTTTCCTCCACAGCCGCTGTAGCGGAACACGTGACACCTGTCCGTCTTGGGGTTGTAGGCAAACCTCCTCTCTGCCCCGTCACATGTCCCCCTGTCCACTGGAGTGATACAGATCCCCGGAGGACTGAAATCTGCAACGCAGCAGTTCAAAACACAAAACAATGTTGGATTCGTTTTTGAGGAATGAATATGTTGAAAATGTTGTAGGCTACATTAACCCTGGTGTCCATGTTTTGGACAGGATTTTTTTTCTTCCTTTTTTTCAATGTGACACATTTTAAGATTGTCATAAACTAAAGTAGAGCTTAAGGGTTAAATTAAACAATATTAAATGACAAAATTCCACATGCATTTTAATGTATGGATCTAATCTATTGAGATATATAGATTATTAAAATCAGTAGTAGGTAGTATTTTGTTATATGCCATATTATGTTTGAGATGATCAGTCAAAGAACCAATTTCCGCTCTCTTGTTGACTCAATAAGCCCTCACTGACTTAGGTGCGCGTTCATGTGAAGTCTGTGAGGGCTTGAAGGCTGTCCCTTTATGGGTCTGAGCACACTTTAGATTCCATGCGTGGACAGAAGAAGCTGTGTTTTGCGTAATTTCCGTTTTTTTAGACAGCTGGTGGATGGAAATGAAGCTCCACCCACGCGGCTGATTCCCGGAACAACTTGCCCCAGCGGCATTCTGCCGTGTGGGTGGAGCTTCATTTCCATCCACCAGCTGTCTAAAAAGCCGGAAATGATGTGGGATGGGGAATGGAAGGATAGGATATATATTTAATAATAATAATAATAATAATAATAATAATAATAATAATAATAATAATAATAATAAAGGGAAACATGATGAGAAATGACTAATGAGCAAAGTAAAAGAATATGGAAATGCAATTTATAATGACTAATATTACAACCCCTATCACACAGGAAAGTGTATTTATAAAACTAATAATAAAACGAACAGCTTAAATACTAAAATAGACATAGACGTAGTAATAGGCCAAGCAGATATGGACATGAAAACATAGGCCTACATAAAGGCCTACTTAAACCGATGCAGATCATGGGTATAATTGCAGATTTCTGTATTATTGGTTATCTCATGCTAAAATCTGCTGATGCCTATATTGATTCTATTTTTGTTGAACTAAGCTCTATGTGGTTTTGTTTTGTAACTCAAATAATGTAGGCATAAAAAGCCTCGGCTTCAGCCTACACCTTTTTGGTGTTGCACATAATGTTTAAAGCACTGGTTGTGAATAAGGATAAGAAAAGTGTCATGAATGGCGGACTCATCTTCAAAGTGCTGTCCCATTCCTTTCACAAGAATTTGGAGCCCTTGCATCCTCTCACCCTCAAGCACTTACAGCTGATGTGACTAAAGTCAATGAGGGTTCAGGGCTCAGGGCTTGAGGGAGGCGATTGGAATTGGGCCAAAGTCTCATCTAAAATGTCTCATCTAAATTCTCCACTCGATACACACATCATCCACAAGATGTCAGTGTTTAGCTGAGCAGAGAGTTTTCTACTAGAGTAATACTCATGTGTCTTGTCTTCTTCATTGTGGATATTGCTAAATGAAGGGGCATGCTGTTAGAGGTGCAAACTGCTGGATAGTCTATCAACCACCTACAGTAATTTCAAGGTTCGATAACATGCATTAGTATTATTCCCCCTCTCCAATTAGCTTCCTCTGTATACTCTCATATCTGCATAGATAGATAAATAGAAGCTGAATCTATCCACAAAGATAATTTGACAATAATACTAGAAAGAAAGAAAGAAAGAAAGAGTACAAACAGAATAATTATTATGCGACCCTCACCCAACCCAAAGTTCTCCCGTCTCCAGATTTTCTTCTGACTTCAATAACAGTGTTTTCTTCCATTATTCAGTGCTTCAGTATTCAGTATTATTCAGGGTTCATTCTGTAGAGCCTTTATGATATTAGTAAGATTTACTACAGGAACCATGTTTTGTTAAAAGCACCTCATTACAGAATGAAGCCCCTACATTTTGAAAACAAACACGGATGAGAACACACAGGTCTGATATTCAAACCTGTGCATCACAGAATCCCCCTTTTCACTGGCCCGCCTGTGCCTGACAGTGCTGAAATTGAATTTTAACAAATCATAACTGACTCAATGAGCTGAGAGAGATTAAATTAGCACCCTCTGGACGGGCCCATCTGTTCCAGCATGAAAGGACCTTAATGCCAAGCAGTGATCTATGAGCCCCCACGACTGAAACACACAAAATTAGTAGGTGGGGAAAATGTCAAATAGACTATGGGGAGGAGACGCTGACAGTCCTGTTTATGCCCTCTGACTACACTGCACAAGGCAATTTGGTGAGATGTCTAGCAGAGGGGCCTGGCTGCACATTGACTGGTTATGTTAAAACACCCTGCCACCACAACTTAGCAAAGTAGCTGCATTGGCTTCAGTTACTTTGAGCCTTTTTACTTTGAGGACCAGCTGACTAATTCCATTGTGATTCAAACACAGTACTTAAAGGACTATTTGTTATTTATTTCAACCAGGGTTCATGTTTTGTTGAGATGAGTGTATTTATTTATTTTTTGCTTTATTTTGATGATTTTAGCTATTTTTGACAGGGGGGCAGGGGCATTCGAACAACAAACGCAGTAACAAATTCGAGCAACAAACGTCACTGAATACACAATCATCTTTGGAGTTGTTTTTGATAGATACATTGTTTTCCCATCATGCATGTGACATGTCACAGGCTACAATCTAAACGCATAATCAGTGTTCTCACCTGGCTGAGATGCAGAGTCCAACTTGCGGAGATGAACCTGTGGTTGGCTCAAGGCAATGATCCCTGAAAAAACAAGTAAACAACTTAATTAAGTTATCAATCATTTTCAGAGGTGTTGTGAACATTGCAATGCTTTTATCTGGAGATATAGATTGCACAGTGTATGGATATTGAACTATCAGGCATAATACTGTAACTGCAAACAAATGTTACGTTATGTTATGTATTGCTTGTTTGTTTGCGTACTTTCTTCTACCATAGTTTGTGTTGTTATTGTTAATCAGTAAATTATTCATCTTTATCTTTTATTTATGAATTCACTGATACGTTTTAGTAGAGTATAGTCACACCTTGGGTTTGGTGCCCAATGAATTACAGTAGTTAAGGTTAGACACTGTTAGCAGTGGTGTACTGTAAAGTAACTAAGTACATTTACTTATGTACTGTACTTAAGTTTAATTTTGAGGGGTTTTTTTTGCCAGGCGCTAACCTGGCTTACAATCACTATTGGGGCTTGTAGCAACCATAAAAACTACTCTAAACACGACCTAGTCATTCATGGCTGTATCTTAGTGACCTACAGTAGCTAGTTATGATTGTCTGCCTCCTAAGCCAATGGGAGTAAAACCCCATACTCTGAATGCTGCAACGCGGAGCAAGTGGCTACAGCGTGTTATGCGTTAACTGGAGCTAGAGGAAAGCTATAGCAAAACACAATGATTGAACCAACAAAAGAACGTTGTAAACGAACGGCCGGGAGGTTGTGACAGAGAAACATACAAGTAAAAAAGGGGAAAAGAGATGGACATGCAGGCCAAGCAGCAATGCTTGTTGCATCTGTCAGTTATGACTCGAGTGTCATTCTTGTTTCAGTACTTTTACTTCTACTCAACTCCACCACATCTCAGAGGCAAATATTGTACTTTTACTCCACTACATTTATTTGAAAAGTTTAGTTACTAGTTACTTTGTAGATTTTGATTATTATTACAAAACATACACTAACCACTTCAGCCCTCACAATGCATCACTATGGGGCACGCACGCACGCACGCACGCACGCACACACAGGATACATCCAGACAGTAGCGTCAAGAGGTGTCAAGAAAGCGCCTAGAGCAAGCGTGCGTCTCTTCTGGGTTTTTAAACAGCTGGTGGATGGAAATGATGCTAGTGCGAGGCTTCAACTTGCGTTGACAAAGTGTTTCAGTTTTTTTGGCGACGCTACAAGTTGTAGCCTCCACCAGCTGTTTAAAAACCTGGAAGAGACGCCTGGTCTAGGCACTTGCATTTGCAGTGACAAATAGCAATGGAGCTGTGTGTTATTCTTACCAGTGAGAGGCTGTATAGTGGATTCATTCGTTGGTTGCACACTGTCAACTTTTGTTGCCGGGGTGGTGGCTCCTGCACTCAAAGGATGACAATAAATATTAAGTCATGTCATTCAGAGGAAGGTTCGATTGAGTGCACCATTATCCTAGTTGTGTGTCATCTTCAGAGCTCGGCTGTCATGCTTCTAGTCTTTCCATTCTGCTGGTGTAACACCCGGGAATCAAACCCAGGTCTCCCGTTTGGAAAGCCAACATCTAATCCAAAGGGAATTCCCTATGACTCTGGGATAATTTTAGACTCTTAGACCATCAGGCTGAGGTTGTGAGCCACTCTGCTACACTCAACCCCCTTTTGACCTCCTCCCACAGGGAAACCCAATCCGGGGACTCCCACGTGAAAGTCCAACATCTTAACGACTAAGCCAAAGGCAATTGCCCTATGACTCTGGGGAAATATTAGACTTTTAGGTCATCAGGTTGAGGCTGTGAGCTACTCTGCTACACTGGTGTTAGTGAAAAGTAGTGCTTGGAAAGCATTGTTGCAGTATGCTAATAACATAGTAAGTGTAACATATCCATTTGAAATGTGAGTTTGTAGCTGGGCCTTTTAAGTTGACCTATGGTTAGAATACATCCAATTAAATGTGCGTGAACAAGGCCTAACCCTAAACACCGCTATGATCAATTTTAATTTAATGTTTAAGTGTTTACAGTTGTATGAACATGAGTAGAATATACTAACTTTTATTTCGATAGCTTTGGCATTGTAAGAAAAGAGGATTAAGTCCAGTGCTCCCAAGGGGCATAGTTTAAGGTTGCTAATAAAAACTGACGGAAGCATTCATTTGAAATTACCCTCCACACTTGTCTACATTGATTTCAATATAACATAAGACTGTCGGCTGGAATCTGTCACAGTAGAACAACTTGCTCGTTAATGTCTTTGACAAATCCAATATCTAAGTCTTCCAATTGGAGCCAGAGTCCAGCATAATTAAATGCACTTCTGCTACTGTTCTCCAAAACTATTTAAATGCTAAATCAAATTGGAATGTGATTTCATGGTCTGGAAAAATCTATCAAAAAGTACATTTTCCAAGGTATAGCGCTATTTTGAATATGCCACATTTCTGAATGGGAATTTAATGAAGGAGCCAATTGCTCTGTGTAAGTGCAGCACTATATAAATTAAGGCCATTAAATAGTCTTTATACATGTAAATACAGAACAACAATTAATATTGTTTCTCTTTTTTGCTTTTTTTTTAGCTTTCTATCTTTTGCAGCAGCTACAAATGTCGGATGCATCCTTGTATCTTCATGTCGCTGGCTTCCATTGACAATGAATGGTAGACTGTATCTTTGCATTTGCCCGTGTGAATGCAGCATGTGAGCTTACCCTATAACCTCCATATGGGGGTTGTGTTGAGTGGAATACAAGGACGTTTTGTTTTTTTATGTCTCTAGTTATTATATTACATAACATTATATTATATTCGATGTTCTGGGGTGGTAGTGGTACAGCTGTCTTAATAATTGCCTGGGCTCAGACATGACCACAGTGGTTCAGTCGCCATACCTTGGTTCTGGCATTTTGCCTGGCACGCCACCATGCTCTTGAAGTTATTGGCGTTGCCAAAGCAGCCACCATAAAAGAAATGTTTGCACTCCTGACTCTTGCCGTCATAGAAATAGCGCGTCACCAGTCCACGACAGAGGCCAGGGGCTTCCTCCAAATGACAGGGGCTTTTTTCAGCTGGGTGATGGAGAGAGAGAGACAGAAAGAGTGACAGAGAGTTAGCATGAGAGTAAATTATAGGATAAAACAAATAAACAAACAAACAAATAAATAAATAAGAAATGATAACTAAAATTCTTATGGTAACAGCATTTTTCTAAAGTGGATCTTGGACTTCATGTGGCCAGCCTGTGACACCCCTATAACTTCTGTCGTCTATGACATTGATGACTACAAATCTGGGCACTGCTTCAGGCCTATCCGAGCCGGGCGAGCCCCACTGAGTACTGACCTCAATTTAACAAAAATACGTTTATTTCTGAGTATAAAATAAAAGTGTAAGACACATTCTGAAGACAAAAATTGTGGCCAACTGGCAGTGCACACAACATCACTCATGCTGTTTGCGAGATTATGCTGACAAGACAGGACCTATTCTAGACAGCTCACCACTGAGGAGCCGAAACGTAAAACAAGAGCTTAATTTGATCAGAGCTACTTCTACTAGCCTACTAGCCTAACCATAGTGCAATTAATTTCACCATGCTGAATTAAAGTTGAATGAATGTGTGAAGGTGGGCACCAATTATAGACCCCTGGGGGACCCTGGTCAACAAAGTATATCGGGTTGTAGTGGTTAATTAACAATAGTGTCTCATTATCCAACATACAGTAGTAGTACCTATCAGCACAAATGATAACAACTAAGGCCTGGGCCGTAATCTATAAAACAAAATGTATTCAGTCCAGCAACGGAGAGGCAGCTGAAATAGTGGCACATAGCCCTGGCTTAGACCATTTTATTTTGTGGCAGAGAATTGAGTTGAGGTTGTTGGAGAGAGAAAGATATAAATAAATAAGAGAAGAAAGGAGGACATTCAGGCGCCCAGCAAGATTGGAAGATGATTGCTGTGACACATCTTACAATGGTGGAAGAACAGAGAAAAACTAAGTTCCCCAAAGGTTATCAGATAACCCGTTTGAGTTTCCTTAAAGCCTCTCTGGGATCTCACCGACATCATCTTGCCACTATTGTCCCTCTCTGTTCTTTCTTCATTTATGTGCAGAAAATAAACAAACAAATAGTTTTTCTGAGAAAGTAAGAGAGAGAGAGAGAGAGAGAGAGAGAGAGAGAGTAGAGAAATGGAATTGTTTCAGCATACTGTATGTTCTGTACTGTGTGATCTGTGAGCACATGCATTTTAATTTCTATGGTAAAAGTCAAACACAGACATGAAATGACAAGTCCTGAAGAATGAAAGAGAATAATAAATAAACATTCTGAAAGACAGGACTGGCATCGCTGAGTAGACAAACGTTATAATCTTTCAAGGTTACACCTACAGTAGCCTATTATCACTTGCAATCGCATTAACTATTCCCTGTAACTTCACACTAGAGGTCTCCCTAAAAATCGGTCAGATGACTGTAGCTTATTCAGAAGGCTTCTGCTCAAGAAAGTGGACCATATCGCTCCAATTCTTCTTTTACACTTATATTAGAAAGAATTTATTTCAAAATGCCACTGTTGGTTAATTGGAAGGCCAAAATTCATTTTTGATCTTGTGGTATATTATGAACCATCGAGACTTCTCACATTGTCTGGGAAAGGTCAGCTTCAAGTCTCCAGAATCAGAACTAAAATGTGTAGAAACAGTGTTCAGTTTGTATGCACATCGTATCTGGAAATCACTCTCTTAAACAAAGCTAAAGACCTTTCTGTTACTAATGCTTTTTAATAATAATAATAATAATCATTTTGACTTCTTTTCAGTTTTTAATTGTATTCAAATGCCCTTTTATTATGATTTTGCACTCTGCATACTCCGTGTCATGATTTATGTTTTGTGAAAAACACTTGTTATGGAAATTGGTTATGAAAATGAATCTGCTTTGCCTTGCCTTACGTATTGGATCTGCTTTAATTTGCCTGTTCAACCATTATGAAAGACATACTGTTGAGTATGCTTTTAATGATGGGCATCATTGGCATTCTTTAATCTCTTGCTGAAGAACTCATATTCTTGATAATGGTACTGTAATCTTAATATGATACTCTGTAAACTGGACAGACTGAAGTACTTGCAAGGTTGATAGACAAAGGCATTGTGACTGAAGGAAACCGGAGTGCAGATCATTTTCAGGTTCAAACTTTCATGTTCCAGATCAGCGATCTGGAAGATTAAATTGTAATTTGAAAGTAACTTCCTCAAATTTGCCTGGATTTGTTCCAATAGGAATAACAAATGAACAAGCTGCCGGAGACTCGGATTTTGCTCTGTTAAATCCTTGTCCTTCAAATACAATCCAGTCACCTGATAGTATAAAACACAAATATCTGCCCCCTGTCAGCAAAATTGGCTCATGATACTTCTGAGATATGAGTTATGAGCTCATTCATCTTGCTGAAGTTCGTGTTAACCCATTTAGACCGTACGACGTGTGGGAACATCATAACTAATCCAACCGATGGGTTGCTACGTAGGACATGTACCCACGTCCTAGCGCATTTTCATTGAGAAGAATATTTTGAAATGTTTTCTTTTTTTTTTGGAGTTGGCCTCCAACGCCACCATACTCCTTGCTCTTCGTGCATGCGCGTTGTCGTTCACTTCCCTGTATACGGATCAGAAAGAATACCTCATATCTGCTAATCTAAGGAGCTCTCCGTGGTTTTGACCAGATGGATATGCTAAGCTTTTAATTTCTGACTTCTGACCTGCCTCTGGTCTGGTTCAAAATATGAACGATAGTGAGGTAAGCAAGCAAAGATATGTCTTTGCTTGGGGGGGGGAGGGGGGGGGGGCTTTGCAGAGTAAAAGCGGCCATATCTTCCCAGCACCCCAAGCTTCTTCTATTTTGAAAAAAATCCCGGCACTGAACGCCGCTGATTGATGAGTGTTAACCTAAGTTTTCTGAAAAACTTCAAATATTTATATAGCAGCATCAACATTTTTACAGTTTTGAATACTGTACATACAGAACCCCAAAATGGATCCCGGCCTGAGGGGGTAAAACACCAAAAGGGGTTCCCGCCCAGAATGGGTTAACATTTTGTGTCCACACACACACACACACACACACACACACACTCCCTTGAGCGATGATAACCAAGTTCATCTATGGGGCACATATGGGATATTTAGCTGGAGTGGCTGTCAATCATCTGATTTTAAGGCACTTCAGCCAAAACAGTTTGGGCTTTCTAAACCAATTCTGTCTCATAAATCTATACATGGAGTCAGAGAGAGAAGAGAGAGAGAGAGAGAGAGAGAGAGAGAGAGAGAGAGAGAGAGAGAGAGAGAGAGAGAGAGAGAGAGAGAGAGAGAGAGAGAGAGAAACCTTGAGGGGTCCTTGAGGGGGTTCCAGATGGTCCCCAGCTAAGTGATGGAGTTGGTAACCAAATGGACCCTTATCAGGCTTTAACTCTTCAGAGCATAAAATGACACAGGTCCATTTGGTTTCCATTATTGTTAAACATCTGCATACAAGAAGTCTACACAATTAGAGAATGTAGAAGAATTGTTATTTTGATCAACGTTTACCTGTTATCCTCGTACCAACATCAAATTCAGCATGGAATTGTGGACAAAATCTTATCCAACAACTACATTTTTTTGTTTTTGGCCTGAGAAGTTAATGTCATCAAATGGTGGTCCCTGGCTCAAATGCAGAATAAATAATGGGCCTTGATATGAAAAAGGTTGGAGCCAGGGTTATTATGGTTGATTTGAACTTAGTTTCAACTCAACCATGTATTACTCCTCTTAAAAGTGAAAGTTTATAAATGCAGTATAACAGAGTCAAGACCAAGTCCTACAATTACAATTAACCTAATATAAAATGTACAAAAATCTTCCATCTATCAGTAGCCATTTTTCTCCTCATTGGGTTCACCAATCAATCCCTTCCCAAATGTAATCCGTTTATTAACATTTTCGCCATGGGCTGTAATCACGGTCCCCGCAGGTGAAGAATCTGCATGAGTCGTGGTCACGTCCCATAGCCTGGACGGACAGGTCCACCCCCCACACCCCCCGGCAATTCCCACTGATCTGATCCGTCTTTTGATTACCAGCCGCTTCCCTGTGGGTGACCATAATTAAAATGCCATTACATGGTGACATCTACAAATTTCACTGACTTTAAAGCCCCGGGAAAAGAGAAATATCAGAGGGCCGTCTACACTACATCTGTTTGGCTTGGCGATGCAGTCATGAATAATCCATTAAAACCAGGAAAGCATCTGGTCATTTTAGATTTTAGCAACAGTATATTTAAACCACTTTATAACCACAAATATAATTTTTGGTGTTCTTGACAAGAAAAGCTTTGACCTGTTTTTCAAAAGCTTGTTAGGATTTAGAAGACTTTTTTTTATCTGCCTCAGGACTTAATGGGATAATTCACAATCACAATTCAGGCACTGGAGGTGCTGGAAGGGTGATATATGTTTTACTGGGGAATTAACAGTCAGCCCATTTTTATAACCCACTGAGCAGGCTGCTCTCTAGACTGGACTTGACTCAATATTTTCCCCAAATTGACATCAACAGTTAAGACAGGCCAGCGTGAGTTTGATAGAGTATCCTCCTGTGTATTTTAGTTTTCATATGTTCGCCAATACTACAAAAAAGAAGAAAAAAATCATTAAGCCCCTACAGTTTGGAAAAAAGATTTGATACATAATCTAATTATTCCTCGACATCCGGACCGTGTGCTGCAGCTGTGAAGCACCTGCCCACCACCACAAAGACTTGGTTTAGAATCCTACAGGATGCGTCCATGTCGCCGTGGCGTTCTGACACCTTGCAACATGGCGTGGTGCCTATGGCATGATGCCTTGTGCCATGCCATCGGTATTTATGGGTGGTGAATGTATGTACAATCATTGTGCCTTAGATAAAGGTGCTAAATAAATGCACCATTTACCATTACGAACACAATTGGCTGTGTTCAAGGAAGTTCTGTTCAGTAGGGCATGGACATGGGAGGAGTGTTCCTCCGAAAGCGTTATGTCCTCCCGGTCCACTGTCAGATAAAAAGCAGCAACAGGCATATTTAGAACTAGATTTGGTTGTCTACACTCGCCCTGAGACCAACAGTAGGGGTTAGCAGTGACAGGGAAGTCCTACACAACTGGGTGGATTTGAGGAAAAGTCGTTGAAGTAAAGTATTGTTATTATGGTGATAGCATGGGCACAGTTTCATAGTTTGCTCTGGCCTCGCAATTTTGGCCTCTTGTTTTCCGTCTGTAATTGGTGCAGGTGTTTTTATTTTCTTGGCCAGGTCCTCCTTGTAAAAACAAGACCACTAATGTCTAATGTCTAATAACCATTAATGAAACATAGGTACTGGAGGCGCAAACACACCTTGGTCACTAGGTGGAGACAGACATTCCAGAAGCAGATCAACAATGTAGTTTGTATAGCACTTCTGCATTCATAGTACAGTGCAGAGTAGAGTTACTTCATTATATTTTAGTTCATAAATGTTAAATAGCTTCAAAATATTCATTGCTGTAGAGTCTAGACAGTGTTTTTTTGTTCAATAACATAACATGAGTCTCTCCCATATCTCTCCCAAAAATAGGACACAATTATAACTGGAACACTATCTATAACATTGAAGCTGTTAAATGATTTATGTAGAGTTCTCTCTTCAAGTTGGATAAAGAAAATGTAGATTCTGTTTACTAAAAAGCTGGAGAGATGGGGAGACCCCTGTTACGCTGTGTCATGACTTGTGTTTGGTGTAAAACACCAATTACCGTGTTGTGGAAATGGGCTATGCAAATTAATCTGGCTTCCCTTTCCTACAGACTGGTCGCCGTTACTGAACAAACACTCGGAAAGCTCCATGCTTGTTACTTACAAACAGAATACAGATACATACAGTTGTTCAGGCCTTTGTGACCAGATTTGGCCATCAAATCTACAGTAGATGTTAGTTTGTGATGCCCACCCACTGTGATCACCCATAACCATAAGCTATTAGCTCATTTGAATGGAGACGCTGTTATATAATTCATGATTAGATATTTTGTTTCCTTTTCTTTGCATTACTCATTCTTCAGGAAACCCATCTTTATTTTAGGCCTGGCGCTGTACATGATATTGTTTACCAAATTGGAATTCATAGACCTACCATTGTGTGCAGCTGTCTGAAAAGGACATTATTCTGTTGTAATTGTAATGTGCAGTAGAACTGAAGCCGGTTATTATTTCTGAAATACATCTCTGAGCCAGCCATATACAAATATAGGTCAGCATTGTATGGGATTGACGCGGTAGTGTCATAAGGGTTTAGAGGCCCATCACAGTCGGCAGGATTCTCAGGAAGAACTGTGCTGAGCGTAATAGGTTCTCAGTGCACAGT
Organism: Protomyctophum bolini; assembly: GCF_963924005.1. Taxonomy (NCBI): domain Eukaryota; kingdom Metazoa; phylum Chordata; class Actinopteri; order Myctophiformes; family Myctophidae; genus Protomyctophum; species Protomyctophum bolini. The sequence goes on along the minus strand of NC_137877.1, from coordinate 16,551,378 downwards.
GATTATGTCCGTAAATGAACCGGGCTGAATAGAGGGAGAACAGCCCTGAGATACGTAAACGCTGTATCGCTGGTTGAAATCACTTCAGCGAGGCCCGGCTCATTCTTTTCAGTTCTGCCATCTCTATTGTACATTCTGACAGCTGGAAAGTAACTAAGTACATTTACCCAAGTACTGTACTTAAGTACAATTGTGAAGTATTTGTACTTGAGTATTTCCAATTTCCGGTACTTGAACTTGAAATTTGAAAACTCGAAATGGGCATCTGGTTAGGATGCCTCTCGGGTGTCTCCCTAGGGAGGTCCTCGACGCAAGTCGCCTCACTCACAACATTTGTGTTGTATGAGATGTATAGCTGATGAGGGGGGCAGTCGAAACACAGCCGAAAGCCATACAACAGCTTGTAGTCCAAAATGTTGTGTCAAACCATTTGACTCCCATTGGAAATGTATTGCGAGCTTGCATCAGCTATACATCTCATACAGTTAGGCCTCACTCACACCAACAGACTGATGTATGCTTGTTGTATACAAAGGGTGTGATACATCTTGCCCCAATGCATTTCCAATGGGAGTCACATGGTTTGACACAACATTTGTGTTGTATGAGGGGGGCAGTCGAAACACAGCCGAAAGCCATACAACAGCTTGTAGTCCAAAATGTTGTATCAAACCATGTGACTTCTATTGGAAATGCATTGGGGCGGCCATGACACTTACATCTTGCTTACATCTAGCATGCATCAATGTTGTATGCTAGATCGAAAGGTGTGAGTGAGGCCTTAGCGGTTGAATATGGATGGATAGATGAAACTCGAAATGGGACATACTGCATTACTTTTACTTTTGGTACTTCAAGTACATTTTGATGCCAATACTGTTGTACTTTTACAAGTACTACAAAGTTAGAATTTCCGGACTTTTACTTCAAGTATTTATATATATTGCAGTATTGATACTTTTACTTAAGTAACAAAATTGAGTATATATACTGTAAGAGACAATGTGTGACTGTGTGATTAAGCGTCTGACCTCTCACAGGTCAGACGCTTTGCTGAGCAACATCAGAGCAGAGGAATTCTTTGACAAATAATGGTCTATGACTCATGGTGGTGTAACACAAGCACAAGTGTGTCGGGGCTGAATAGAGTCTTTGCTGAGCAACAGATGTGGTATCCTGTGCTGTTACTCTGCGACGTGCTTCACCGTTCGTCACCGTTCGTCAACGTCAGATCTACAAGCTCACAATATGATGCGACACATTGTGAGCTTGTAGATTGGCTATTTTCAAATGGCCGAAATGTATATATGGCTGAAGTGCTACATTTATGTGTTAATAAAATAATAATCAAAATCTACAAAGTTTTCAAATAAATGTACAATATATGGATCCGAGATGTAGCAGAGTAGAAGTGAAAGTATTGGAAATTGGAAATACTCAAGTAAAGTACTTAAGTACTGTACTACAGTAAATTGTACTTACTTTATTTTCCACCACTGACTAATTACGTGATGTTCTCTATTTTACTGCCACATCGCCTGTAAGATAAGTTAGACACACTCCGAGAAGTGCTCCTGAACTTCTTCTTCTTGAGAGCTGCCATTGTTGTTGGTTTGTTTGTTATTCTCTGTTGCCGGGCAGCTCCACTGGAAAGGCATGGCAAGGCACAAATGCCTCATGGTTTGGAGCAGTTGAGAAGAGGGGATTTCTAGGAAAAGCTCTTTCTGCAGAGCGAGAGTACAATGGAATTTTGAAATGGGTTCTCAAATGATCAAATAACATTTCTCACAGGCTGTGATGAAAATGTAAAAAAAAAAGTATTAAAAAAACAACTTTTGCTGCTTTCTTTCTTGACCTGTTTTGAAATACAGGAGCTTATGTTGTTGTGGTGATGGAGGATAAAAAACATCCATTACAACTAATATATAGCACGCAAAAACAAAACAGCCTTGACGTACCATTACTCTAAAGTACAGACCCTTTCCTTTTCTTATTTTTATCCCTTGCAGTATGACACTAACTTTCCAAATGATGAAAGACCTTTGTGAGTTTTTTACTCAAGACTTGGCAGCCAGACTGTGTTGACACCCGGCAGCCCCATGCACACTTCAGTCACAGAACACTAACAGACGGCAAGCTTTATTTAATGCCACCTTTGCTTTATCTACCATTCCCAGAGTCACTGTAATGTAGATGTGTGGGGATGCCTTTAAAGTGAATGTAACCCTATCTCTATAGGCTGATGCCACCAGGTGCAAATTGACTGGTGATTATCTTGTTGCCTGATTGAATAATGCATGCTATGTGTGCACACAACAAACTTTACAGCAAATATTTCTCTTTACCATTGAGGAGAAAAGCATTGTGACTTATCACGCACGCACACACACACTTTGCTGAAATGGCACTAATAGTGAGTCTATGGATGCTACTCAGGCATGGCCCTGGATAGCTTTCTGGTGGATCAGACTCAGAACTCAGGGATCAACTCCAGTAGTAATGACAATACCCAGGTTGGGCTTGGTGATATGGACAAAATAAGCAGTCAGTTAAGGGGTCGAAAAATCAAGTGCAGTATTTGTTCTTATCAGTGTGGTCATGCGCCGCATGGGGCGCAGACACTGCTGAACGACACTGCTGAGACCGAGATGTGCATGTAACTGGCTGGAGCTGACTGCGGAGAAGGATGCCATCTCTTTCACGGGAGCCAAGCAGGCACCCACTACGTTTCGTTTGGAGTTAGAAAGAAGGTCCAACTCCGATTATACAGAGGAAGCTTTTCGGAAAGGACATTTTGATGGAGTGCTTATTTTTAGCTAGATACCTCAAGCAAAACAGTCTGCTTTTCTTGTTCAGTTTGAGCCACATCTTGGCATAATGGTTTCCTAAATTGGCTTTTAAGCTGCCTTCAAAATGCCCATGGTGGCAATAAAGCCTGATTGCAATAGCTTTCAAACATGAAATTGATCATTTGCTAACAATCGAGGAACAATGGCCTATAACAGTAAGTCTTACAGTAAGTAAAGAACACCATAATAATCTCTAAACGTACTGAAAACAAATGATAAAAAATTTACTTCTGTGTGAACTTTGGCTGCATGTGGTTACTAGACACATTCATCAGATTTCCATTAGAATTACAGCCTACAGTACAATAGTGATTTATTTAGAAAATGGGTCGTGTTGGTTGGGATGCACTGTAAGAACATACTGTACCCTATTCGAACCAAATAAATAAAAACAAAGTACCTCAATTAAAATAGTTGGAAATAACTGATTGCCTGCAAAAACACTTTGCATGCATTTAAAAACTCACCGGATACCAAACATGTTAGCGCGCATTCCTCCAAGGTCTCGAAATTGTTTGCATTGCCCCCGCATCCTCCATATTCAAAAGCCTCACAGCGACCGGTGTCAATATCAAAGTAGAATCGGTCCTTGATGGCCTTGCAGGGCCCTTCCATCTTCTTCAGGGCACATATCTCGCTGAAGATGAACAGCTCACGTGGCTCTCCATCTGCTGTAAACAAAGAAATATATAGAAATATATAAAAAAGAAGAAATATTACAAAAAAATGTATACGCACGCATGCACGCACACACACTATTTTGTCCTTTTGTTCTTGAGAATTTAGGTCACAGCAGAAAGCTCTTTAACCTAAGGCTTGGAGATGCCTGGCAGTATAGTTTCCACGGTTAATAGTTTGACAGATTTAAAGTTGGTAAAGCAGTTGCTGTGGGGGGGGGGGGAGTCTTGATAATACATTTATCTCTTTATAGATGCATTTTCCATGCAAGCACTCGGGAGTGAATAACGGTGACAGAAAACAAAAATTATCATTCTGGTAAAGGTACAAATCACTCTGCAGGCTATTTCACCTACTGCATGCACACAAAATCCCACTCATCATAATCATGATGACAAAGATTATGTGTGGTGAATTGTGCACGGGTCACTTGCATCGCATACAGAACGACAATAGAGCGGTTTGGAACAGCTTGCAAGCGCGTAGGCGTAATGCAGTGCCTGCGTAACCCCTCAATCACATCACTCATAACAGCGGGCGTCACGGCGAGGAAGCAGGTGACATGGAATGCTCCCCAGCTCTACCAGACACCTGTCAGAACCTTAAATCACTCGCTCGGTGTGGTGCACGCACAGAGGCTGCTCTCATCTGCCCTCATGCCTGCCTTTTATAGGTCAGGTTATAAGTCCCTGTCACACACCGTGAAGCACAGTCAGTCCAGGGCACCACATGCACACGATTAACATTCACGCTAGCCTACTTGCCACTCTTGCGAGACATCTTATTTGTTTTGTGCCACCGGGTATGTTTAATAACCACTGCAAGAGGTCTCTATTTTGGCAACCCACTGGCAATGAGTAGGCTATTGAGGTATTGTGGTAAAGTAATTTTCAAGGTTCAATATTTCTTTATTTTTATGTCTTGTGTATACATACAGGTACATAAGTGTAAAATTATTTTTTTCTGGTTCTGGCACAATAATAAATCTACTGTAGACTAACAAAGTCAACAAGCAAGGTGCTTGAAGGTGATATGTGAAAGGTCCTTCATCTATTATAAACATCTGTCTTATGTAAAAGCTGTAGTGTGACCTGTGCCAGTGTTCTTTAAATTGTTCAACTTCACGATTATAATTGTCACACAAATAATTGTGATTAACAATTTAATTGTGTTTTTTTGCATTGAACATTGGAACGTTAGCCTACAATTTGTATTTCTGTTTGCCTTTAAGGCTTCGTAATCACAAATTGCACAGAGAAATTATGACAAATAGCTTAATACACAGAGAAATAACTGACACATTAAATCATTCTTTATGATTGCCGATCAACTATTTCCGCCATTTTGGAATTTTTGGGGAAATATATTATTTTGGTAAATGTTTGAAAATGTATGTATTTTCAACATGGAAAGAATTGATTAATTGAAAAATAATTGATTATCTCAAAACATTGTGATTATGTAATAATTGTGACAGGCCTACATGCAACTCCTGACCCCAGTAGGTTTTGGCATAGTTTCTGTGTACTGTAAGTACGTTTTAAACTGTAATGATGATGATGAGTGCATTTGGCAGACATACACCACCTGGGTGTGTAAGCTTAATCATCACCCAGACCATTTATTATATTATATATTGTGATCGAAAGGCAGGCGAACAAACATTCACTATACTGCGGGAATCCTTCCCTGCAAGGTACAAAGTTCCACCCCAGCGCTCCCTTTTATTACTGCCAACCAGGCCTGACAGTCACTCTGCCAGGTAAGTAGTAGTAGGTATAATGGAAGCATAGACTCATCTCAACTATGCCTAAAGCCAGCACAACCCCCCCCCCCCCCCCCCCCCCCCCAACCATGCAATTCCAACAGACTGTATATAAAGTATAACCATGGCGGTGGAATGCAAACGAATTTCCTCCTGGGGTTGAAATCAAAACTCACTATCTCGATCCTGTGTTTGCAGGTTGGGTGTGGTGGAAATTAAATGTTTTCCCCCACCGCCTCATGATATGTTTTATTATATTTGCGTTCTTCTTGTTAGGCAGATAAGCGGCAGTACGGTCATCCAACAATGGGGGAGAGGATTGTTTGTCTTGCTAAGTAAGACAAGCAATCTCAGTGGTACGGCCCCATTTGGGATATGTAAACAAAACACACTTCCACAGCTGGAACCTTGCTGAGCAAACTTTAAAGGGAAAATAATGACAAGGCGCCAGGCAATGATTACTAGTTTCTTTCACGTCGTAGGCCTCACGTCATGCTGCGCTGCAGTGGAGCCATTTGTTTGCAAGGAAACGGCAGCACTGGCTGGTGTAAAGTGTGATATGTATTTTATTGTAAATGAAAGTATTACATTAAGCTAGGAATTTGTTTCCCAAGGATGTGAGGATAAACAGGATGTTCCTATTGATTTCTTACCCCCTTCTTCTGAGACACACAGAAGTACAATAAGCGGTACTTATCCGCTCTGAATTATTGAGCCGTGTCCAGCTTAGCTCCAAAGACAAGACTACCAAAGACAACAATGTGAATTTCCCAACTAAATACAAAGTTCAGATATCACCAAGGGGCTGTCGGTCTCGGACATTAATCAAAACATTGTGTCTGTGTTGCAGCCAATCCTCCAGGAAGGGGCCTCTAAGAAAACAAGAAAAACAAGAAAATGTGTCATGCCAAGACACGCATGCATGCACACTGTCCAACTTTGATGCAATAATAAATGATTGAAATGCTGTCTTGGTATGTGCGACCCATTACCGTTATTTATATGGAACATAATCAGGCCATCATCTTAGTTCAGCCAGCTCAAACTAAGAAAGAACTGTTAGTGAACCCACATTATATATCCTCTGTCTAGATAAAACTTCACCGGTTAAATGGTCTACATTTCAATCACTGATTGATTGATTGATTGATGGAATATTTTATCAGACATAAATGTAAAACATTACAAGTATAGGACAAGCACAATTAAAAGGATTTCACCCAAAAGGTCCTTGCGGTCTTGTTTCCATTGGGGTCCAATATATCCCATTTATCAACAGCTGCTGGATGCATGAAACCATGCAAGGAGCCAACCTGCTTATCAGGAGCAGTTTTGGGTTCAGTGTCTTGCTCAAGGACACAAAGCCGCTGCAAAGCTGCTCTACCTCCTGACTGCAGCAGAGGTGGCAACATTAATAATGAGTTATTCAAACCAAGAATCCTTTTGGATATATGCAAAGGCCATAGCCCCTGATTAAATTAAACCAATTAAACATGTCTCTGATTTACAGTTTCTGGCAACAACTGTAATAAAAATATAATAACTGATAGCAGGTTGGTGGTGTGGTAGGATACTAAATGGTCTTAAAATGATGATCTTTAATGAAAACATTCTTGGCAAATGCTTTCGCTTTTGTCCGCCATGCGTCGGTCCAAGAATTTCACCTCTAGCGGCGCAATACGAATGCCCCCGGCCGTCCCTCTTAATATATAATGATTTCACATTGAAGAAAAAAGAATACAACATAAAATATCTATAGAATACCACAGGCGTGACACCACAAATCAAGGTTCAAGGTTTCTATATTGTTATATATATTATTATTTTTGTACGGGTACATAAGAGTGACATTCTTTCATTCAGACCATGTATTACTAAATTGTACTCCAGTTCTCTTTGTCATAATTTCAAAAGATATGTCTGGTGCCACAGTATTTCTCTGATAACTGTCCAAATACAAATGCCAAAAGAAATTGCACACACACACACACACACACACACACACACACACCACACACACACACACACACACACACACACACACACACACACACACACACACACACACACACACACACACACACACACACACACACACACACACACAGTCTTTATTTTTTTAATAATTTGCTAGAAATATAAACAGCTCAAATCATCATTAGGCAGTATTGCCAAGATATTTTATTTGTTTGTTGATTTATTTATTTATTTAAATAATGCATGTTTGTCAGCTTAAATCTTGCTATCTGGCTATTCTCTACATTCATCTGTAACCATCCCCAGCTTCATAAACTGTCATCAGTAATTAAGTACGGATTTCTATGCAAATTCATAATCCTACTCACACAATGCACACCAAGCCTAACAACAAATCAGCATTTGAATCTGTCCTGAAATATGTACGATTTTAAATTAGGCACATTTTGGATTGCATCAGACTTGGAAGCTGGTTTCATCTGGCTACAATCTTTGCCTACAATCTTTGCCAAGATTCACACACACACACACACACACACACACACACACACACACACACACACACACACACACACACACACACACACACACACACACACACACACACACACACACACACACACACACACACACACACACACACACACACACACACACACACACACACACACAGGCAGCCCCCAGGTCTCAACTTGTACAGGTACAAAATAAAAATACCAGCTGAAATATCCATAGCTATTGTATTATCTTATATCTCTTGCCAGGATTAAATCATACATTTTGTGATGTCCTGGGAGAGTTTCTGATTGGCCAATCAAAAGTCAAACACTAAAGGTCCCTGCAGACTGCTGCCAAAACCCAGAAACAACGCAGCAGTCTTCGAGGACCTTAACTGGCATGCTGTGCTGGACTATGAGAATAACAATTAATCACACAAATCAATGTAATCGATTCCAAAACAACTCACCACATTTAATAAAATAATTGGTTTTACAAAAAAAAAGGACTGCTAGGACTGCTGCAGATAAAGGGAGCGAGAGAGAGAGAGAGCGAGAGAGAGAGAGAGAGAGAGAGAGAGAGAGAGAGAGAGAGAGAAAATTAGATTGCCCATACAGGATTAAATTCATAAATCCCCAAAGTGTTGTGAAAATTATAGCCCATACATTACTAGCTGAGGCTTAAATGCTAAACTAGTGTAAGGTACAGTGTATTACAATAGTATTATTGCCAGAAGCATATTACAAAAGGGGTTTGAGACGCAGAAGTCATATACAGCATATCTGCATATATGTCACCAATGCTCATCATTCTGTAAAACATCCTTTGGAAAATGGCCACATTCCTGTAGAGTCGTAGACAATCTCCAATGAACTGGCTCTGTTACAGTAAGCTTTTTCTAACGCATTTCCGGAGAGCTTCAGAGGCAGAAATTGTGACAGAGGGCCTCAGAGATACAGTAAAGAAAGCGATAGAGAGCGAACGTCAAAGACAGATGCGGAGACAGTTTGCTGAGAGGGCAGTCCAGAGCCATGTCCTGGACAGCTTGACAGCTCCCATTGGTTCATGGCGACTATTGTGGAGGGGAGGGGTAGGAATAGGATGGAATTTGTACAGTATGAATTGATTTGTCAAAACGGGTAAGGAACCAATACTGCACTATACTGTACCATACTGTACTGTGCTGTACAACTCATACTGTACTGTGCTCTACTGTACAACTCATACTGTAGAGTACTGTACCATGCTGTACTACTCATACTGTACTGTACTGTGCTGTACGGTACTGTACTACGCATACTGTACCATATTGTACTGTGCTGTACTGCTCATACTATACTGTACAGTAGTTCTCATACTGTACAACTCTTACTGTACTGTGCTGTAGTGCTGTACTGTACTGTACAACTTTGCATCACAGTAAAATAACATAGTATGTCATTCAAATGCAAACTGTATGGTAAATATGCAAGTTGGAAGCATGCAATGTATTGCATGTGGTTTTCCATCCATTAGTGTTTGTGCATGGAGAGATTTGTGAAAACAGTTGGTTTGGTAGAAGAAGAGGAACAGATAAGGATGCACTGACTGCAGTGGGCAAAGGGTTGAGGTTATAAGCCATTGTGCTTTTATACAGCTTGCCTCAAAGTTGCACCCATCTATCAAGGTAACATATATGGACCACAGTGCCCAAAGCTGTTCAGCTTTATTGATTTGCAAGGATGCCAAGGGTTAATAAGAATGATCAGAGTTATGGTGAGAGGCATCATTTCTAGGCGTTCGCATATGCACATGCATGAGTGTGTGGGTGTGTGCTTGTTTGAGTGACGGGGAGTGGCAGTCAAAATGAGGTAACAGAGATAATGCCAGCAATAACAAATTAATCCTACAATCATAAACCAATTATATACTGTACTATGAAACAATAACAACTGTGGTTTATGAGTTTTTCAAAAGAAACAGGAACGCCTTTCTGTGGAGGTTGTAACTGAGGCCAACGCCACCTGACATGTATCGGTGAACGCCATTGGAAACGATAAAGACACGACACAAATAATGATGCCCCACATGACGGAACATGTCACAGCTTGTTAATCCTAGAACAGTAAAGACAATTATATTTTTGGTGTGATATATTGGGGCCCTAAGGATGAATACAAAATCAATATCAACATCCTAATCCTGTCCAATAGGGAGGGGGGTGAAATTATGACAGGCTGTTTCTGCTGTCATGACTCCCCAGTCAAAAAAACCTTTTGTTTGAAATAGACACTCGTATTTTTAAGGTGTGATTTGGGGCCCTGAGGATGAATACAAAATGAATATCAACATCCTAATACGTCCAATAATTAGTTTCTGCTGATGTCTGAGGTGGGTGGGTCTTTCAGTAGGCTACCAGTAACGTCAGTCTTCATGATGCTCAGTGACATCATAGAAGGTAGGTTTGTTTCCCTGCCCACATCCCTGTTTATCTTCTACAGGCAGATGTTCAGGTGAATTTCACCTGTGTTTAGTGAGTGGCAGTCAAAATGAGGTAACAGAGATAATGCCAGAAATAACAAATTAATCCTACAATCATAAACCGATAATATACTGTACTATGAAACAATAACAACTGTGGTTTATGAGGTTTTCAACAGAAACGGGAAGGCCTTTCTGTGGAGGTTGTAACTATAAGGTCAATGCCACCCGACATGTATCGGTGAACGCTATTGGAAACGATAAAGACACGACAAAAAGAATGACGCCCCACACGACAGAACATGAGTCAATTATATTTTTGTCATTTTCATAATGTTTGAAATAGACACTCGTCCTTTCTAAGGTGTGATTTATTGGGGCCTTAACCCATTCTGAACGGGAACCCATTTTGGTGTTTAGCATCATGTTATGCTTTAGCTATTGAAAAATAGCAGAGGTGGCGCGCTACGAGCTTGTAGGTCTGCTATTTTTGAAAAATCGAAGAACGACTGACATTTTTTTAAATCTGATCTCAGGTCAGAATGGGTTCATCAGACCAGTGTGTAGTCCAGTGGAAACCTCGTGTGAATCTGATCTCAGGTCAGAATGGGTTAAGGATGAATACAAAATCAATATCAACATCCTAATCCTGTCCAATAGGGAGGGGGGTGAAATTCTGACAGGCGGTTTCTGCTGTCAAAATATGACTCCCCAGTCAAAAACCCCTTTTGTTTGAAATAGACACTCATGCTTTCTTAGATGTGATTTGGGGCCCTAAGGATGTTGAATATAAACATCCTAATAATGTCCAATAATTAGATAGGGAGGGGGGTGAAATTATGACAGGGAGTTTCTGCTGATGTCTGAGGTGGGTGGGTCTTTCAGTACCAGTAACATCAGTCTTACCCAATAGCCAATATTTCTGTTTTATGAACACAAGGCTGCTGTATTTTATATACCTCATACTAAGCATTTAAAGTATGAGGTATAAAATACAGCAGCCTTGTGTTCATAAAACAGAAAGATTGGGTATTGGGTAAGACTGACGTTATGGATCTTTCAGGACCTTTCACTGCTTCGTCTCAACCACTACTCAATGGCTCTGGTCTCAGCCACCGCGGTGGATATTTTGACATTCCGTTTTTATTTATTTTTAATGTTGCCACTACTGTTGAAGCAGTCATAAACTACACAGGTTCATCCCGATGTTCTGGGCATCTTTGTAATTCTACTTCTACTATAGTTCACTATAGTAGAAGAGGTGTGCCTGGTGAGGGTTTAAACCCTGCAGCTACGCCGAGTCCGCCTACAGCAAATACATAAGCTGCGACAATGAGACCCGTTCCTGGATTTGTCTATACAGTATCTAGGCCAGACCAAAACCGTGACATCTTGTCCTCTAATATTTACTACCACGCCTATCATAGGGCACTTATACCGCACAATTGGCCTTTCTGTATAACAAGCAGCAATCTAGCTAACACTGCAGAGGGGGGAGGGCTTCTTAATTATCTAAAAGCTCCCAATGAGAACCACACGTTTTTAATCAGAGCAGTTGTGTTGGTATGGCAGGTGGTGGGGGAGGGAGAGGATGCAATGAAGGAGCTAATTGTCACTCTGCCGCTCAATAGCTTATGTAGAGCTATTTGTCCGAGCCGTGCTCGACTTCGCATTCATCACGGCTTGTCTTTTCCGCCCTCGACCTCTGAAGTTTTGTTTCTTTTTTTCTTGCTGGAGGGATTGGAAAGTAATAAATCAAACTCTCCCTCTCTCTCTCTCTCTGCCTCTCCATATTAAGCTCACTCTCTTCCCTGTATCTGGCAGCAGAGATCTCCAATGGCTGGTGTTTATCAGGGAAAACTCAGTTTACCCACCAATGCTGGCTCGATGGGGGAAAATCTACCCCACACTCCCAGTCTCCCACTAACCAGTGTAACCACCCTCCTATTCCTAGGCATTCGCATTCTATCTTTTCCTGGCAATATCTGCCATGAGCCTCTACCTGATTTCCACCTGGCCTCGTACGATAATGGCTTGTGTCAATCCGTCCTCGCGTGGATTCCTCTGCAGATCCCTGGCTCTGGGAGTTTACAACGTCCAAGCTCTGGTGAACCAAAGCAATCCCCACTGCTGCCAATTAGAGACCAATACATTCAACAGGTGCGTTTTATTAGCTCAACCTGCAGGATGATGACGCATCTCCTCAAAGTCGGTCAAGCTTTGTGTTAGAAACCAAACAACATGCATTTCTCGCTCATTTATTTGATACAAAATGGCCACTACTAAACTCAGAAAGAGCATATGGCGAATGCTGACGCAAACATAAGTTTGCCATACGTTGTAAAGGGCTGCAGGGAGGGATCTACCAAAGCACCATCTGCTAGGTTCAGGGAGTCCCAATTACACAACACTCTTGAGTTATTCAAAGTATCACCAACAACCCAACCAAATGATTTACAAAGGCAAAAACACAAAACACTCAAACGTGGTAAAATCAAGGGGTTATCATTACAAATATAATATAATATAATATAATATAGGGGTGTAATATCATTAATATCATAATATCATATCATTTGTCTAGCAGCCTAGAAACAGAAAGAGGCACTGCATTGTATTGCATATCTGACTGAAAAATGATTCACTTCATTTCTAAGAAGGTTTTTCTACAGGGAAAGGGACTTTAACATGTAGGTTGAAAACAATAGTATCCAAGAAATGACAATTATCCAATATATGCATTGTTTTCTTTTTTCACGGTTGAAAAAAAGAAGTAATCACAGACCCCAGATTGGTAGTGTACTGTATATGTCAATAATAATAGGGGCTTGTTATTTGAAAGTCAGTACTCTTGCACAGACTATAGGAGGAGGAAAACCAACAGGACAATAACAGAGCACATCAAATGAAGAGCTCGGGTGGGTCTTGATTTAACCAATTAGATATAAAAAATAAATCAATTATAATAAAAGAAAAACACTTTCACCTAGGCCTAGCAGGTTGCATTACTTTGGGCATGTCGTTATAGGCGAACATTCTCAAAAGATTTCAAGAATAGTGAAACCGTGACCCGTTGCGAGCTTGTAGGTTCAGCTATTTTCACTATTTTTACATGACACTGTTGTACAACAAAGGGCTTAAGTGGTTAATCACATAATAATAATCAAGCCAGTCAGTTATGAAAAATCTACTCGAATTTCTTCTTGCCGATTCATATTATAACAAATATGCATACTGTATACACACACTTCCCAATATTCGATTAATCATAAAGTCATGTAATAATAATAATGACTATACGAAAATAATCAATATAGTTGCCCTAGATTCTACCCAAGGCCAAAAGGCTGCTTCGGAGCGTACAGTATATGGGGTGCGTACGCCATCTCTCTTGGTGGCATGTGAGGTCTTGAGTAACCAACAAAACAAAGGTTCCACCTGTTTGTACTTGCTTGCATTTGCTTGGGAGGTCTACAAAGCTCCCAAGTTATATCTGATACTGAATATCTGGGGCACGTTATTTCAACTGAATGCCTGCTCATGTTTGTTTCGCCTGTTTACACACTGTGAGGTCTACTTGACTTAACTGAACTCCCTCCCTGGAGACTTGCAAACTTGCCTGCTTGGCTTTAGGCAGAATTTGCTGTTTTGAATGCAAAATATGCCATCCATGTCAATCGTGTAGATCCAAAGAGATTTGAACTCAGGGAAGGCAGCAAGCGATGAGTGTCTAGTGCAGTGGTTCCTGAACACTGCATGGGTCGGGACTCAGGACCCATTTGTGGGTCACAGACACATTTCTTTGGGGTCAATTTACTTTTATCGTACTACAAATACATTTTTTTAAAAGCAAAAAAGAAACATGAATTAAAGAAGAATTCAATGTTTTTTTTCCAGTAATTTCATAAAGAAATCAATGAAACATCTAAGAAATTCCATAAAGTAGAAAAGAAACGTTTTGAAATGACAGAAATTGAAAAGTTATTTATTAGCCCTGATGTCAGGAAGGGTCATATTTCAGATATACGGTATATCATATACTGACTAATATTGGTACCTCCTCCTATGACTCACTGAGACGAGTATGGGAGGAGGATATTGGGGTGACGTTTGACCCAGAAGAATGGATCTTCATCTGTAACAAGATATTTCCTAAATGTGCCTCTATAAACATCCATGAATTAAATTTCAAATTCTTTCACAGAACGTATTACACACAAATGTGTCTCTATAAACATCCATGAATTAAATTTCAAATTCTTTCACAGAACGTACGTATTACACATCTCTCCGTCTTCATAACATGTTTCCCAACACCTCAGAACTTTGCTTCAAGTGTCATAACGATGTAGGCACTATTATGCATGTCTTCTGGAAATGTGATCTAATTCCGCAAAACTGGAAGAAGGTCCATTTTCACACTCAGAAAATCCTAATTTTACTCCTGGTCTATATTTATTGCATCATGACAGTGGTTTGACCTTGGACCCTGACTCCACCCGTTTATTAGACATGTTGACATATCTTACAAAAAATGTATTCTGTTGTTGTGGTCCACCCCCCCCCCCCCCCCCCCCCCCCCCCCCAAGTACTGTAATGTCATTACAGTAATGTCCTGTAATGTCATTCAAGTCGAATGTCATGTTTTTATGTTCTGTGTGGACCCCAGGAAGATTAGCTGCTGCTATGCATCCTAATAAAACTCTAAACCCTCAGCAACTTTCTTGCCTTTGGAGAAGCTCACCTATGGCCTTCACCAAAAGACAGACACATTTTGGAGCATGTGGTCACCCCTATATGGAACTATATAGGACATTTGGATGCCATAGAATAGACAAATGAGAATATCCCACTACTGGATGCGGGGTAACTGGTTATCTTTATTTTGAACGGTGCAAAAACATAAACAAAACAAAAATATATTTCTGTTAACACAACCCAAGGACCCCTCTTTTTACTTTTCTTCTATAATTTTCTTTTCTTTTCTGTTTGTTTATTATTTCAATTTTAATGTTTTTAGTTATCATTCTGACGCTGATTTAAATGTTCTCTAGATTTGTTTTGGCATACACGTCCCAATTTTGGAAAAAATATTTGGGAACCACTGGTCTGGTGCAGTGCACCTTGTTCCTATTGGACTAACGGCAAGGCTATAGCGAGAAGCACCCTTCTCTATCAAAACACCAATTAAACAGATCAACTCAAAGCTATCCCACGGGAATGGTCCTTTAAAGAAAATGACCTGCAAACCCAGGTCAAAAGAAGAAGTGTTGTCTGAGGAAGTAAATTAAGAGTTGTAGTCGTGCCTTCGGCAGACATAGCCTCGCGGGCCAAATGCACGGTGAAATGTGATATACAAGAGAAAGACAGAATATGTCTACAATGAGAATGTGCACAATTTGCCCATGAAGAGAAACCCATGAAGAGAAACAAAACAAGATAACGGAGAGAGCACTCTGACACTGACAACACTGAATACGTCTCGCTCTCACGCACGCACGGTCGCACGCACACTATATAAAAATGTAAAATATAAAACTACTATATATATATATATAGCTTGTAGATCTGCTATTTTTTTAATATTTTTATTGAAAACTTGAAATGGGACATTCTGCACAAGGAGTACTTTTACTTGTAACAAAGTAGTTCTACATTGCTGTATTGATACTTTTTACTTAAGTAAAACAAGTAAGTACTTTTTTCACCACAGATTTTCACTTCAGAATCAGAGCGGCTGATTGGTGTTCTCAACCTGTCTCAAACTGGTGGGCCGTGAGGAAATTAAGTGGCCCCCCAAATAAATGGCAAACACTAAGATTTTAATGATAATATATCAATATTAAAATAATTAATGTTATTTTAAAAAAAAAGGAAAAAAGTGACTTTTCATTGTGTTACTGTTAAATCAGAACTGATCCAAGCCGGACCAAAATTTATATATTTCATTGCTGTTTGTTTCTTTTTTTCTTTTTTAATAGATCAATGCTGTTGGTCAAACTTTACATCTCTGTGTGTTTTACGATAACTAAGCAAGATGCTGTTTGTTGAAGCAGAAAAGAGGAAGAAGCTGTCGTATGTCAACATTCACACGACACGACTAGTCTCGTGTCAGTGTCCTTGAACAAGAATCCCCTCACTGCTCATGATGAGTGCGTTGGTGCCTTGTATACACACACACACACACACACACACACACTAAAGTGCTTTGGACAAAAAGTGCAGAACATTTACAATTTTCTTGATGGAAGTGGATATGATTATAGTGCCAAATCAATGGGGTGACCAGAAAGCGAGAGCCTCCTCGTCTCTTCCTCTGTGCAAATGCCACGCCTCAAACGATCCGTACTGTAGATGCCTGGCACTCAATTGGATGGGCGGATCAATACGGGAGTCCTTTTCAACGATGCAGGTTATCATCGTTCAAAACAATACAAATGAGACAATGGCAACACTTCTTATCTTGGAGGCAGGCGAGCGTGCATGATCTCATTCAATACCACTCATTTCCCCTGGGGGATTTGCTCTTGTCACGCTGGAGATCTCGTCTACCGAAGCAGACAGTTATTGCACATAAAAGGCCATGTGAAATTGAACCAAAAGCTCCAATTTGCTTTTGCTTAATCTCTGAAACAAGTCCAAAAGGGATTTATATCATTCAGTGGCGTGTCCATTATTCCACTGTGCTGTTCCCAAGATATTACTACGCTCTAACACAGAAATTAGAGTGAGTGTGAAAGAGCCTTGGACATTTTTACTCACACTCACACATTCCACACACTTCAATCAGTCACAGTACAGTAAAATCCACTAGTTAATTTAACTCTTATAATGTACTAATGGAACCAAATGCTTCTACACTAAGATTTTTGGACTTAAAGCTGTATAAAATACTTGCCATTAATTCTTTGTGTACCGCTAGGTGGTAGCATTAGTGTAGTTAACCTGTGCCAGCGCCTGCGTTCACTTTAAGAGGATCAGTTTCATCCCTGCTGTAGCCCCCTGCACACTCTCACTCTAAGGATTGGCTATCATTAGTGCACAATGTTTACCTATCGCCAGAAACGTTTACATGTCGGGAGCAATGCGAGACAAAGTCACAAATGACATCCGAACTTTGGATGGCTGACGAACACCAGGGAAATCGCTCATAGTTTCAGAGTTATGGAGCTTTGAAAATCCTGCTTTGAACCGAGGTAAATGAGAGGACTTGTAAAGATCCCACAGCTGGTGGTGACGGAGGCGTTGCATAGCAACCAGACCAATGTTAAAAGCTGCTTAGGGGCTCAACCACAATAAAGTAACCTGGGAGCTTCAGAACAGTGTGTGGACTGCCATCCTTTTCATTGTACGTATTTTTTGTTCAGCACCTGTGGAATTGTTTTGAGATGTGCGTGCTTGGATCCCTTTGGGCTCTACTGCAAAAATACTTTATTTTAAACATTATTTAAAACAATTTGTATGGTACATATAACTATTAATCTGGTATATGTGCTGTGGTTGGAGAATGTTTCTTGACTTACTGGTTGATAAGCTCATAAGCGCAATAATATCTCCGCTGGCCAAGCAGGAATTCCCTCCCAGGAGCCTGGGGTTTGAATCCCACGTAGGACGCAAGATTTACAGATTTAACACTGGAGATCTTTGCGTGTACTGTAGGCCACTGGACCAACCGCACTCCCCTGCAATGCAGCCTAATTGCGGTTTCTAAATTCTCAGAACAGGAGATTAGCCGACACATTCAACAACAATGAACACAGCATGGCTTTAAGACTGCAGCAAATTCCATCCTCCCACCACTGATTCAAAGATGCTGATTCAGAAATGTGGGCTCACGCCAACGTTTGTTTCTTGAGGTAACTCCCACCAAAACTGGGCTCTCAGCTGGCAGAGCACGAAACTCTTGTTTCACTGATGTTCACAAGGATCAGCAGAGGACACATGAGAAGTGCTTAAAGTTAGCTAGCAGATTGCTGTGGTGATAAGAGTACAGTACATAAGTCTATAAGGCCTCCATAAAAGACCTTCAACAATCAAGTCACAAGCATGCCATTATCTCAGTATTATTCCAGATACTCATTCCAAGTAGCCATGAAAATACCATATTGCCTTTACAATATGCAGGATATACACACGTTTTTCAAGTTTCACAAAACAGCAATACCACAGCTTGAATATGACGGTAAGTATATTGCTGTTAAACTATATATTGCAATATGCTTCCGCGTGAATGTTTGGGACATCATGTTAACTGTAGCATACATACACACAAATATTTGGGCATGTATTAAGAAAATGTCCTAACCAAGAACCAGAACAAGAGATGATGCTGGGATGCTGCATGTCAACTGGGAGCGAACCCGTGGCCAGAATGAATATTACATCACACACCCTCACACAGCCACGAGCAAAATAACATCACTTTGTAGTGTGTTGTGTTCCAAACTTTGCTCATGCAGGGATTAAAGCAAAACAAATCCCAATCTGCCAATCTTTGTGAAACAGCATGAGCCACATGGGTTAGTGTTGATTTATGCTTGGTTGATTAATGCTTGGTTGATTAATGCTTGGTTGCGTGCTGTGTGCACACACCATAGCAGATATACAAGCTCACAATGTGTCACGCCGCAACATGTTGCAGCTTGACGATCGGCTATGTACAGTATAAGGCTATAAGCCAAGAGTTAGTCGACCTGCTGGCCTCTATGGGATCCAAATGACTGATATCAGTCATGGCGACTGAGAACTTTAATCCATGGATAATGTCTTACATGCAGGCCTTTATGGTAGCTCTGTCTTTCTGAATCACACTACCTAGAAGTGAATACAACACATAGGTTGAGCTTAAATTCCTGTCTGTTAGTTCATGGCTTTAATACTTTGTTTGAGTGCAACTTGAACAAGTACAAACTCAGTCCACCGCCATCTGTCTTTAGCCGCACCTTTTGTACACTCCTGCAATGGGATGGATGAGTGCAAAAGCAAAGAATCGCATAACTTCACGATAGGATTTCTTAGGACGTTATGCAGTTATTATTCTGTTAGGACGTTATGCAATTATCTTTCATTCCAACAGAAGGTCACCATCTCTGCGAGGTAGAAAATACACCCGATTATTAACCTGATCATGCAGCCTCATATTCCATTTTACAGACTCAGGCTGCAGCGATGAGAAATAAATGATAGCATTCAAATAAATTAGGGAAATGGGAAACTAGATTGATTGTAGAAAGACTGAAGAATTTTGGATTATGAATGTAATCCCCAATACTTAAAGGTTTATACTGTCATGACTGATGAGACTGCAGTGAAATGATTTATCAGGTCATCAATCAGTGAGCAACATGTCACTGAAGAAGATTTAACAGTGATATTAGCCAAAGCTACTTAAAACGCACACTCTTGAGCCCAAACCACACCAAAGGGTCGGGTCGGGACGAGGAGGTTTTTAAGGTCAACCGCACGCACACACACGCGCACGTGCGTGCGTGTGTGTGCGCGAGCTAAAAAATATTTTGAATATTTTCTCTTTCACTCAGAACAATGGGGGGACCCCCGGTCAACAAAGTACATTATACTTGTAACTTAACACATGCCTCTCTGAAACATTTTCAACATAATTGCATGACTCTAACAGGCAAGCTCAGAGGCCTCACACACTATCTCCCTATCTCCCACTGGTTCAGTATCCTGTGCGGAATGCGCAGCTTCCTCACGCACTCCCCAAAAATAATAAGCGTAGGCCTATAAGTCATTTTCAGTATGACTAACACAGGAAGTCATGCCACCATAGCAGCCATATCCGTTTGCAGATGACCCGGCCTATCGCCTCTTATAGAACCGCTAACGATGTTCTATAAGACACGGGGAAAAGATACCGCTATCACGCTGAGCATACACAAGTCATCAGTGAGTCATGAATCCATCACAACGGCTGACAGCCAACCCCAACCAACCCCAACACCGTTTCCGCATGTGTCATTTGACCCCCCCCCCCTCCCCTGCACAAATTGGGCAACGGCGTGTTAATGTTTAACAGCAATAAAATAATATCCTATACAGAGATGGAGAAGCATACGGATGTTGCCCTCTGACATAAAGTGCTCTACTTGAAAATTAAGTATTTGAAATAACGTACAGGTCTAGTTTGAAATAAAGTACCACACATCATTATTGGAACATATACTGTATAAAACTATACAAAATATCAGTTTGTGCTCTCATTTCCCAATAAAGAGGCAAATTATATCCCAAAAAAGTAGCCTACTACTTTCAACCACTTTCATCTTGGCATCCCTATTCTGAACATGCCATTATGGGCGAATTATGTTTCCCACAAATATTCGAAAATAGTGAAAATAACTCATCTGCATGATCACAAATTCACAACGCGTCACATCACTGCGAGACTTGAATGCAGGTATGCCTTGAGGTTTTGAATTGCCCATTTGTGTGCTCTGCTGGGCACACATCTAAGAGTCATCTAAAAGTCTCTGACAGGCATCCCTTCAAAATATAATGTGCTGTAAAATCTAGGTCTAAAAGTAGCATTGTGGTAAAACCGTGCTTTGCCATAATTCATTAGAGGTATCGGGGATCAGAATGCACTTGCATTGTGCCGTTCTTGGCAGCAGTGCTTCAGCAACTGCACGGACACAAACCGGAATATAGAACTTTACATTTTCAGGACACTATCAGATTCGGCCTGGATGATATCAATGTATTATCAGCATACCAGGGTATTTTACGAAATATTGATGCTCTTAGATATAGAATTATGAAGAATATTGCCACGTATAATTTTATCTTGAAATTACTTCTTCCAATAATAAAAGCAATCTTTTAGCCGCATGATTCTATTCAACTGCTAGCTGTCACCACCACCACAAAATAGCAGATCTACAAGATCACAACGCTCAGGAGAGAGAGTGGAACTGAGTGAGAGAGGTAGGGATATTCAATGTTCTGACAGACAGACAGACAAGACAGACATGCCTAGATGGTTCTCCTGCTACAGAGCCACGCTGTAAAAAATAGATCCAGGGCAAGGCCTTAATGCATTGTGTCATTCTTGATGGCAGTGCTTTCAAACTGAGATGGCAGCTTTCAGGACACTATCGGATCTAAGTAAAAAAGACTGCGATGCCGACCCTGACAGAGTAAACACCCTTTAGATCCCATCAAGGACATCGTGATGTTCCAACATCTGTCATCATACATTCAACGTGTTGATAGTGCAACATTCTGAACCACTTACAATGTGGTGTCCCTTACTTTGGCCATTTCATTAAAGGCAAACATTTTTAATGTTCTGCTTTCTTTAATTTCTTGTAAAAACAATATATTAAAATATAAATAAACGTGAATAGCAAATGTAGATTGTCTATTTTTGTATTTGTTTAGTAGCACAGCAAGACAACTCACTCGCTTAGGTTGTTTATCTTCTTCTTCAAATCAGTCAGGGGAAAAAGCAGATTTTTAGCATGACCAACTTTCGATTTCAGGGGTGATGGGAAAGTCAGCACGTTTGAGATGAAGAGGAGGCATCACTTCTCTCGGTTACAGAACCCAGAAAATGTCAATTCAACAATTTCCTTTGAGGTTTACGTTTGCCGTTTAGTTCATCCTACTGTCTGAATGTAGTTTTGCGTCACTTGCCGAAGGCAAATCCTTTAGAAGTGTTTATTATTATTATTCTGACATACAGTGCTTTCGCAAACATGGAACTGGATGGTGTGGTAGAATAAAAATGAATACTCATTTGGTCAAACTTTGGGACACACTAAACCATCTGCCTTCATACTACTACTACTACTACTACTACTACAATTTTTCATTTCGGGGCTGACAGGATTGTCAGCAAGGTTGACATGATTGAATGAATTGATGGAGCAAGAGGAAGCATTGGCTCTCTCTCCATTTAGAACCAACGTGGAAGTATCCAGCCAGTCAGTTCCTCCACGAGGCAGAAGCCTGGCTGAAGCTGCGGCGAGTACATTACTCATCCTCTCCACCATGTTAGGCTGAAGCGGCCGGGAAGTTTCTCAGCCAGGCCAACATTTCAGCAGTGGTGGAAAAAAGTTCTCACATATTTTACTTAAGTAAAAGTAGCAATACTGCAAATACTGAAATACATTGTAGAGTGCCCATTTCAAGTTTATATGTACAGTATTAAAACCTTTTGAAATTAGCAGATCTACAAGCTCACAACGTGCCGCATTGTGAGCTTTTAGATCGGCTATTTTCAAATGGCCGAAACATGTACCTATAGCCAGGACTGAAGTGGTTTCTGTATGATTTGTAATAATAATCAAAGTAACTAGTAACTAAAGTTTTCAAATAAATGTAGTTGAATAAAAGTACAATATTTGCCTCTGAGATAGTGGAGCAGAAGTCAAAGTATTGGAAATTGTGGAAACAAGGAATACCTCAAAATTGTACTCAAGTACAAACCCATTTTGGACGTGAACCCATTTTGGTGTTGGCATGATGTCATGCTTTAGCTATTTAAAAATAGCAGATCTACAAGCTCATAGCGCACCACCGAGTGGCGCGCTACGAGCTTGTAGGTCTGCTATTTTTGAAAAATCGAAGAACGACTGACATAGAAACACAGCTTTTTCAGAAAACTGTCAGGAAGTAGAAGACATTTTTAGAATCTGATCTCAGGTCAGAATGGGTTAAGTACAGTACTTAAGTAAATGTACTTTCCACCACTGCATTTCAGAACTACATGCTCCCTCGTCTGGAAGTGGGCTAATGGCACTTCAGAATGTCGACAGCACAGACGTGAATCCCCTGAGATCTGTGTCTTAGGGGGACTTAG
Source organism: Protomyctophum bolini (assembly GCF_963924005.1). NCBI lineage: Eukaryota > Metazoa > Chordata > Actinopteri > Myctophiformes > Myctophidae > Protomyctophum > Protomyctophum bolini. Next base: position 16,528,325 of record NC_137877.1, on the reverse strand, counting down.
GATGGACCATCTGTGTGTCACGACGTCCCGTCCCCATTCTCCTGTTTACCAGGCGTCCTACTGTATGTGTATAGAGAACTAATTGAGGTTAACTCAGTGCCTGCAATTGCACATTTTGATTCAAGTTCCTATAAAGTATCCTAATTTTCTTTTGGCATTTTCACTTTTGCTCATCTGCTGAAATCTGCAGAATGTTGCTGAAATATTTTGATCCTTTGATCCTGTTTTGGATTTTGAAGGCCTCTTTCGTTTTTTTTTTTTTTTTTCATCTCACCTGTCAGTCAGTCAGTGTTCAAAAATGTTTTATTTTTTCCCCAGTGTGTCTTTTATGTAAACTCCACGCATCGCTAACCCTTATGAAACTAAAACTCAAGAGCTACAGTTGTGGCTGAAATATAGGCTCAGCAAGATACGTGTGTTGGTGTTTGAGCTTAAAAACAAAACAAATATTATCTCACTGGAGATGAGCATCAACCTTGATAAAGACTTTTGCTATTTTGCTTTTGCTGTAATACAGTTTTCATCATAGCTGTTAAATAACTACACAAAAGTTCCCAGTCAATAATGCCACAGAGAAGTATCAAGTTACCTGTAGCTGGATAAATAAATGGATGTTGAATTCTCCAGAATTCATCATCCATTTATTTATCCATTTATTTATTCATGAATTTAGTAGGGAGACGGTACGCTATATACCGTTTGTTATTCTGTTAGGACAGCGGGCGCCAGAGAGCGAGACAACAAAGCCATGCATGATAACAGGTGCTACGGAAGGTAGCTGGAGGCTCCAGCAGAATTCAAAGCTTCACCACCGGGATGTATGGAAATGAGCAGTGGTGGAAGGTAACTATAAGCAGATTTACTTAAGTACTTTCTAGACTCTAGAGCAGTGGTTCCTAAACTTTTTAGCCTGTGACCCAAAAGAGAACTTTGATGTCTCCCCTGGACCCAAACTAGTGAAAATAGCAGATCTACAAGCTCAAAACGTGTCGCTTCGCGCCTCATTGTGAGCTTGTAGATTGGCTATTTTCACTACTGCTTAAACAGTTGTTCTCTAATTTATGGAATTTATTCGATTTTTCTTTGATTTCTTCATGAAATTACTGGTAAAACAAATGTTCACCCCCAGAATAGGGACGCTAAACTTGTGAAAATGATCAGACTCACAAAAACAAAATTCAGAAAAATCATTGACTTGGAATCGTCTAGACTTGGCTCAAGTCTTGAAAGCAAAAACGTAAATGAGATTACAGCAGTTTGGTAATAGCTCACTTAACACATTAAGACCGGCAAAGTTTGTGTCATTTTAGATTTGAGCTAAAAAGCATTATTTTATACTATTCAAAAATAGCAGATATACAACATAACAACAAGCTCATAGCATCTGGTTAGGATGCCTCTCAGGCGTCTCCCTAGGGAGGTCCTCGAGGCACGTCCCACTGGGAGGAGACCCCGGGGCAGAAGGCACAGTTGGAGGACTCACTAGCCTTGGAACGTCTCGGGATCCCCTAGGAGGAAGTCACTAATTGCTGTGCTCTGGAGAGGGAAGTCTGAAGCTCTCTGGTGGAGCTGTTGCCCTGCGACTCGACTATGGATAAGAGGTTGAAGATGGATGGATGGATGGACAAGCTCATAGCGCGTTACTTTGTGACGTGCTTGTAGATGAATCTTGTAAATGTGCTATTTTGGAAAAATCTTTGAATATAATCTTTTATAGCAAACCTTTTTTAACTAGAATCATTGCTTCTGGGGGTCACTGGAATAAAATATTTTGATATGGGGGTCGGCGGCCAAATACATACAGTACAACATACAAATACATTTTGGGGGTCCCGACTCCTTGACATGAAGTTTTAGAACCACTGATATAGAAACTGAAAACCAGAATCGGCATTTGTAGAATCAGGTCTTAATGGGTTAAAGAACAATGCAACTTTAAATATATCAGTCTCATCTCAAAGGTTTACTCTAGTGAAATATAGGCTACTACTTTACACACGTTTCAAGTGCCTCGTATAATGCCCCTTGGGCTTTTTTGCCTCAGCCTAGCACCTTACCTTTCTCATATTTATATGTTCACTGTGTTGTTTTTATACTGTGCTGAATAAATAAATACAATAAATACAAATGTAGCGCTCCTTCCCCCTACTAGTGAATAAGGGCAGGGCCCTGAGTTCCTATAATTATGTTTTTAAAATACGTAATACGTTTAGATTAATTTACCTCTTGTGTTTCAGGTGTATGCTGGTAAGTTATTAACAATGAAGTTAACTCACAGTCCCTGTCTACTGTAAATTCAACTAATATTGTTACCAAGAAATAGATGTCCAGTCAGCTAAGTATAATAAAATAACAATATTTACTTAGACAAACAAATAAACGGACAATAACATACAAATGGCTCTTTGAAAATGCAAACACACAATAAACTCAAAAATCACAACCCTAGTTGTACACCTTTACGGTCAGAAATAATAATCAGAAAAATACCTGTTTTATAATATCAAATAGTGTAAAACAATGTACCTTTGTGAATTAAACCCTATACCGAAACCCTGTTTTTAGAATACTATTTTAATACTAATTTAAACCCTTTTTAGAAACTTTTTAAATGTAATTTAAATCCTATTTTAATCCTAATTTAAACCCCTTTAAAGACTAATATAAATTAACCCGGTGGATTACCTTAAATAACAAAAAACACTTTGTTGAAAGACTTTAGATTTAAACCACAATGAAACAACTGGTAATACTTAAATGTGGGCCCACAACCTTTCACACCTTACACCCTGACGATAAGGAATTAATCACTATTAAACCCCGTTGCAGGCCTGTAGATGCTCGGGTACGTGGTGGCCTAAAACGGAGTGGCCCCTTCACTCTCCTGAGCCAGGAAAATAAAAAGGTACCTTACGTTCGTGTGACGAGTGTTTGTGGGTGATGCAATAGTTCAGAGCTCCTCTCCAGCAGCAAACCGGTCCCGACGTCCCAACGAAAACAACAGAAGAAAGTCCTCAGAGCATGCAGGCAGGCAGCTCACCGCAGAAACATCTCTCCTCCCGTCCCGACGTTAGCAGAGACTTGAAGGCTGACGGTCTCTAGCCCAAACAATGTCTCTCTGAGCTAGTGAGACGTGCGGCTAAAAAAAGTCACTTGCCCTCGCTGATTTAGCAAGCACTGAATATCACTTCACACGCAGCCTATCACGGTATAAAACGTTGTGTAGACGTTCAGTCCGAGTCCACACGTGATCACTGCAGCTTCACTGTAGTTGTCGAGCAGACACACACAGAAACCACAGCTAAAATACTATTTTACATCGTAAAGTTAAAACTTTAGATCGCACAGCAAAACGGACGCAGCCTCTGTGCTCCGCTGTCCTTCTCTCTCTTCTTGATTGTCCAATCCCAGGCACCTGTACACTCACTGACTCTGGTTCTCTGAAACTACCCAATTCCCCACATCTACCAATCACACTAGGCAAGTTATAATTGACACAATAATGACATCATCATTAATTCAGCTTTGACCAAAACATAAGACCCATAGAAAATAAAAGCACCAGTCAATGTTACTAAATAAAACACAGTTCCACCAGGTTAATACCCACTATATAAATATCCACCGGGTTACACCCTCCCCCTTCTAAATGTCTGAATGCCCTCATTCGACTTAAAAGGTTTCGAGTTTTACCCAAGGGTCTAAACTACTGTTTTGACTCTATTTAGCTTTGCCTATTTTGATAGTGACACCTCTATGCACTATGGTAATAGGTTCATCTCTGGCCTTGCCTGGTTCATCGTAGGTCAGTCTTATAACTGGCTTCACTCTTCTTTTGGTCACAGGCGGCGGTTCAGGAATGTCGCTTTCCGCAGCGCTGCTGACGGAATCCTCTTCTATTACAGACTCGGCTTCAGAATCTGAATCATCATCAGGAGCTGTGTCCTGGTCATCCTCTTCGGCATTGTGCTCATCCTCTTCTGCACTGTGGTCATCCTCTTCCACTGTATCCTCTCTTGCAGCTTGAGGTTCCTCATCATCAAGTTCCTCTTCCTCCAAGACGACAGCAGGTCCAGTCATAGACGACCTCTTTTGCAGGATCCCCTCCAAATAAGTTCTGTAAGGTCTATGTGGCCTCTCAATCTCAAACTCTGAGTCTGTCGACACTTGGTCTTCTTCCTGTCCACAGTCAGGATGAGGTGTTGCAGTGGTCAGGTTCTTCCTAGATTCTGCTCTAGTTCTAGGTCTCACAGGTAAGTGGGGTTCACTCTCTACCCTTGGCATTCTCACCAGTTGGCCAATGGGTAAGAGATGGTCTCTGTGTAGTGTTTTAATGCCTCCATTTCCTTCCTCAGGTTTCATTCGGTATACAGGTAAGTTAGGCATCTTTCCTATCACCACATAAGGAACTGGACTCCAACGGCTCTGAAGTTTATGCTTCCCCCTGAGTCCCAGGTTCTTCAGCAACACTCTGTCCCCTGGTTCCAAAGTCTGGAAGATGACTCTTTTATCATAGTTCTTCTTATTCCGCTGGTGAGTTTGGTCTGCAGTGGCAGAAGCTAACTTGAAAGCTCTTTGCAGGTCGTCTTTCAGCTTTGACACATACTTCGAGTGATGACCCCCTTTGTTTCCATCTGGAGACGTCCCAAAACATACATCTACTGGAAGTCTTGCTTCTCTGCCGAACATCAAGAAGTACGGAGAATATCCTGTTGCATCACATTTGGTGCTATTGTAGGCATGCACTAAATATGGCACATGTTGGCTCCATTGTCGTCTCTTCTCTTGACTCAGAGTGCCTAACATCGACAGTAGGGTTCTGTTAAACCTCTCGGGCTGAGGGTCTCCTTGAGGATGGTATGGGGTTGTTCGAGATTTACGTATTCCCATCATGTTCAACATCTCTCGGATCAGATGACTTTCAAAATCTCGTCCCTGATCTGAGTGGATCCTTGACGGTAGACCGTAATGGACGAAGTACTTCTCTACCAGTATTTTGGCAACGGTGAGTGCCTTCTGGTTTTTGGCTGGAAAAGCTTGGGCATAGCGTGTAAAGTGGTCGGTGACCACTAACACGTTGCTTATCCCTTTGGAGTCTGATTCCATGCTGAGAAAATCAATGCAGACCAAGTCCATTGGCCCATGGCTCCTGATCTGATGCAGTGTAGCAGCTCTCTGACAAGGACTTTTGCGAGTGACACAGTAGCCACAGTTCTTGACATACTGCTCTGTGTCCAAGGCCATTTTTGGCCAGTAAAACCTGGTCCTCAACAGATCGATGGTTCTCTCAATTCCCAGATGACCAAGCTCATCATGCATGGACTTGAGTACTGTTCCTCTGAATTCTACTGGAAGAACCAGCTGAGAGACTTCTTCTCCTGATGGTCGTTTGCTTAGCCGATGGAGTAGACCATCCTTCATCGCAAGCTTTCCGATCTGGTGTTTCATCAGAACCATCTCTGGACTGGAGTCCACCACCTCTGTCCATCTTCCATGTTTCACAGCATTGACGGTTGGCCCTATCACTTTGTCATTGGTCTGGGCAGCTATCAGCTCTGACCGGGACATTTGGCCTAGAGCGCTGACATCTAAGCGAGTGGGAAAGGCATAAATATCTGGAACACATTCAGGAGGCGCTCCTAGTTGTTCCACAACTGGAGAGTTCTGGGTCTTTACTCGCTTACAGATGGACTGAACTCCTGTTTGCGATATGGTCTCCCATTCCTGTATGTTCTCTTCCCCAGGCGCCTGTCTTGACAGCAAGTCTGCGTCGATATTGTTCCGGCCGGGTCGGTACAAGATATCGAACTCATAGGTTGAAAGGGCAGCTAGCCAGCGATGCCCATGAGCGTTGAGCTTGGCTGTCGTCAGTACGTAGGTGAGGGGATTATTATCAGTACGTACTGTAAATCTTGCTCCATATAGGTAATCGTGGAATTTGTCCACGACCGCCCATTTGAGTGCTAGGAACTCCAATTGATGAATAGGATAGTTCCTCTCCGACGAACTCAGCTTTCGGCTGGCAAATGCCACAGGCCTCAATCCTTCAGGGTACTCCTGATAAAGGACGGCACCTAACCCAGATAGACTGGCGTCCACATGTAGTACATATGGCTTGTTGGGGTCCGCAAACGCCAGTACTGGAGCTTGGGTAAGGCAACTGATGATCTGTTGGAAGGCAGCCGTACACTTCTGGTCCCATCGGTCACCAAAGGGTTCTGACTCTTTCAGGTATGTTTTCTTCGGGTCTTTCTCCCATTTCTTGCCATGTTGTACTGGGGCGTAGCCTTTGGTCAGCTCGGTCAGTGGTCTGACAATTGACGAGTAGTTGGCAATAAACCTTCGGTAATAACCACAGAAACCGAGGAAGGATCTCAAGGTCTTCAGGTCGGTGGGCTGGGGCCAAGTGGTGACGGCCTCGATCTTCGCCGGATCGGTAGCTATGCCATTTGCCGATACAATGTGTCCCACATATTTGACCTCAGTCTGGCAAAATTGACACTTGTCAATGGAGATTTTTAGTCCAACCTCTCGGAGTCTGTCCAATACCTTCAGGAGCCTCTCCTCATGTTCTTCCAAGGTTCTCCCAAAGACAATCAAATCATCCAAGTAAACCAGTACTTGTAGGAGGTTCATGTCACCGACTGCTTTCTCCATCAAACGCTGGAAAGTCGCTGGGGCTCCCGTTATGCCCTGTGGCATCCGGTCAAACTCGTAAAACCCCAGCGGACAGATGAAAGCGGTCTTTTCTTTATCTGCTTCTTTCATTGCAATTTGATAGTATCCGCTCCTCAAATCCAGGACACTGAACCACCAGCTTCCTGACAAGCAATCCAAGGCATCGTCAATGCGCGGGGTTGTGTATTGATCGGGAATGGTCCTACTGTTCAGAGTACGGTAGTCGATACACATGCAAACTTTTCCATTTTTCTTCCTAGCGATCACTATGGGTGATGCGTAGGGGCTTCGAGACTCCTTCACTATGCCAGTAGCTACTAGCTCTTGGAGATGTCTCCTTACATCATCAATGTCAGCTGGCGCTAGACGTCGAGAGCGTTCTCTGAATGGTCGATCGTCAAACAGCCTGATGCTATGCTCCACGCCTTTGGCTAGACCAACGTCCCATTCGTGCAGGGAGAAAGCATCAGTTCTCTGCAGCAGCTTCTCACGGATCCTCTCCTTCCACTCCTCTGATATGGGTGAGTCACCGAAATCAATTTTGCTTGCATCAAACCCCTCTGAGGTTAACTCGGCTTTGGACATGGATGTGACTACATCGGTAGCATACAAGTAACCAAGGATGGTTCCGGCTGGTATCACCGCTTCTCTCAGTGACTCGTTCTGCAGCCTGACTACGAGTGGGCTGGCGTCAATTGCGTAGCATGGTACTACCATGGGATCTAGCAGCACACCTGCTGGGAGCGGGTTAGTGGGAGAAACATCCAGCATCAGGATTTCTTTATCCACAGGCTTATCGAACTCCACGCAGCAACTGACATTACACCAGGCTCCAGGGGACACAGTGAGTGAGCCATGACCTGACCACTTCACACACCCAACTTCCTTATCTTCATCGGGTAGTTCACTGGTGCTTGTCTCTGTCTCTTCAGCAATGCAGGTCAGTGTGTGAGCACTGCCTACACCAGCAGTTTCTTGGAACAGCCTGGCTAAACGCTTGGGCAGACTTGCCTTGGCATTAGTCCCAACAATTATTGGCGTTTGATCTGGGCCTCTTGGGGTAGGGCAAATCAATGCTAGGACAGAGATAGTTGCTGGCGTGCTAGTCACTTTTTGTGGGAATTCCATGTCTACCACAACATAGCCTCTATAGGGGTAACTTGAATCTCCAAGGCCCCATATGTCTAGGCCTCCTACTGGATAGATGGGGACATCTGACATATGTTCTTTGTACCATCCCTCGAAGATTATGGTTACCTGTGAACCACTGTCTAGCAGAGCATTACACAGGTGTCCGTTCACCTTCACTGGTTCAATGGATGGGGGCCCTATCAAGCCTTCGGGGATGCCTCTTTCTCTGTGCAAGTCTAGGGCACTTTTCTTGCTTGTACAGACAACATTCTTCCGTGACTTGATTAACTTCTGGATCACCTTGCTTTGGTTCTCTGGGTTCTTGCATTTTACAGCGTAGTGCCCGCCTTCACCACAACGGTAACAGAAGTTCTCATCAGAATCATTGCGAGACCCCCTTGGAGTGTCAGACACAGGACGTGTAGTCTCCACTGCCATAGCAGTAGCAGCTGGAGTCTCAGTTTGGTTCATCTTCTTGGAGTTAAGTTTTTGCTCCATTCTTTTGACTTGTTTTTTCAAGGCTGCCACTTCAGGGTCAGTACTTTCTTGGGTTGGCCCTGTACCGCTGACAGGCACTTTCTCTTCCCTCTCTTCTGCTTTTGGAGGAGACTTGGTTGTCATACTGGCAAACATTGACTTGAGCTCCTTGATTTCAGATCGCAAACTTTGGATCTCAGCCTGTTTGTTTTCTCCACCCTGCATAACTTGGACTGCATGCACAGATGGGTTTAGTCTGGTTCTGGAAGCTTCATATTCTTCCTCCATGCGAATCTCACTGAGCAGTTCTAGGAAGGTCGGGGGTTTGGTTCTTCTTTCCCTTAGTCTGAGCTGGATTAACATCAGATCAGCTTTCACAGCACCACGCAGTAGCTGCTCTACTCGTGCTCGAGCCATGCTTTTGGCTGACAAGCCACCTCTCTGGACCACTTTAGTCAATGACTGATCTAGTCTCCTCAGGAAATCGGACAGCTTTTCTCCCTGTTGCTGCTGCATCAAGCGAAAAGAGAAATACAGGTCTTCTCCTGATTCTGCTGTCCCGAATGCACTTTCGAGAGCTTCTATGCAGCCCTCTGGACTAACATTGGGCTCAGACAACCGCACTGCCTTGACAATCTCCAAAGCGGGTCCCTTTAGGCTTTCCACTATCCTTCTCCTTTTTTCTTTTGCATGGCAGTCGCTCTCTTCTACCATCAAGTTTGCCTGTTCAACCCAATTATCAAATTGCTCTTCACTGACTGGAGTTGGTATTGTCCCTGAAAAGATACGCAGGCGACGATAGCCACCACTCTCAGAGGGTGATTTGGCTGTCTTGTCAAGCAGATCTCCCACAGCACGCAGAATGGCTTCGGTGGATGACTGTGGTGTGGCTTGGCCAGTCAGTAATGCCTGTAGGTCCTCCTGTGTCTTTCCCTCTGCCTGCAGCAATGCACTCAATTTACTATTGAAATCCTTAGCTGCAGCAGCAGTTTCCCTCAAAACGACTAAGGTCCATGACTCCAGTCCTTTGAAAGGTGACACTTCTGAAGGGACTTTGTCCGCATCTACCGCCTCTCTGGTCTCACAAAACACCTTCATCTCACCAAGTTCTTCATTGAACAGTGTGTTTCTTACTTTAAAAGGTCCCAGTATCTGTAGCTTGTCAAGAGTCTCTCCAATGTCGGCACGGTCAATCTCTTCTGTTGTTGGGATTAATACCATCAGTGCGTGGTCTGTATCCACTGTGTTATCCTTGCACCACCTCTTCAGCACATCAGCTTGGGTAACAGGCGTGGTGGCCATCTTGTTTGAATTTTGAGTTCTCAATCAAAATCTGAATACTTAATTTACTTTTTTTTTTTTCCACCTTTAACTTTTTTCTTTTTCTTTTTTAACCTTTAACTTTTAGTTGGAAACACAAGAGGATCTCAGCAGTGCCTCCATTTTATGTAGCGCTCCTTCCCCCTACTAGTGAATAAGGGCAGGGCCCTGAGTTCCTATAATTATGTTTTTAAAATACGTAATACGTTTAGATTAATTTACCTCTTGTGTTTCAGGTGTATGCTGGTAAGTTATTAACAATGAAGTTAACTCACAGTCCCTGTCTACTGTAAATTCAACTAATATTGTTACCAAGAAATAGATGTCCAGTCAGCTAAGTATAATAAAATAACAATATTTACTTAGACAAACAAATAAACGGACAATAACATACAAATGGCTCTTTGAAAATGCAAACACACAATAAACTCAAAAATCACAACCCTAGTTGTACACCTTTACGGTCAGAAATAATAATCAGAAAAATACCTGTTTTATAATATCAAATAGTGTAAAACAATGTACCTTTGTGAATTAAACCCTATACCGAAACCCTGTTTTTAGAATACTATTTTAATACTAATTTAAACCCTTTTTAGAAACTTTTTAAATGTAATTTAAATCCTATTTTAATCCTAATTTAAACCCCTTTAAAGACTAATATAAATTAACCCGGTGGATTACCTTAAATAACAAAAAACACTTTGTTGAAAGACTTTAGATTTAAACCACAATGAAACAACTGGTAATACTTAAATGTGGGCCCACAACCTTTCACACCTTACACCCTGACGATAAGGAATTAATCACTATTAAACCCCGTTGCAGGCCTGTAGATGCTCGGGTACGTGGTGGCCTAAAACGGAGTGGCCCCTTCACTCTCCTGAGCCAGGAAAATAAAAAGGTACCTTACGTTCGTGTGACGAGTGTTTGTGGGTGATGCAATAGTTCAGAGCTCCTCTCCAGCAGCAAACCGGTCCCGACGTCCCAACGAAAACAACAGAAGAAAGTCCTCAGAGCATGCAGGCAGGCAGCTCACCGCAGAAACATCTCTCCTCCCGTCCCGACGTTAGCAGAGACTTGAAGGCTGACGGTCTCTAGCCCAAACAACGTCTCTCTGAGCTAGTGAGACGTGCGGCTAAAAAAAGTCACTTGCCCTCGCTGATTTAGCAAGCACTGAATATCACTTCACACGCAGCCTATCACGGTATAAAACGTTGTGTAGACGTTCAGTCCGAGTCCACACGTGATCACTGCAGCTTCACTGTAGTTGTCGAGCAGACACACACAGAAACCACAGCTAAAATACTATTTTACATCGTAAAGTTAAAACTTTAGATCGCACAGCAAAACGGACGCAGCCTCTGTGCTCCGCTGTCCTTCTCTCTCTTCTTGATTGTCCAATCCCAGGCACCTGTACACTCACTGACTCTGGTTCTCTGAAACTACCCAATTCCCCACATCTACCAATCACACTAGGCAAGTTATAATTGACACAATAATGACATCATCATTAATTCAGCTTTGACCAAAACATAAGACCCATAGAAAATAAAAGCACCAGTCAATGTTACTAAATAAAACACAGTTCCACCAGGTTAATACCCACTATATAAATATCCACCGGGTTACACAAAATACAACTGTTGGCATAACTGATAACTGCAGCCTTGGTAACTGACTGGGCACTGTAAAACGTGTTTGAAATCGATAATGGGGATGGGCAGAGATGAGACCTGAATAATGTCATATAGACATTCATCTTATTACATTACTCACTTGTACAAATAATCAGGGAGCACTGATTAGCACTGAAGTGAAAAGGGATAAATTGTTACAGATCCACACACAAACCAGTTACACTTCTGACATGCACATACTCCCTTCCCCAACATTAATATTTAATGTAAAAACTTACAACAGCACGAATCTATTTAAGAACATGTAACCCGTCTTCATTTAAAACATTCATGATGACAAACAATGCTGCTTAATTGCGTCTTCTGTGTACGCTGTACTGCATGTGCGTGTGCGCGCGCGTGCGTGTGACTGTGTGTGTTTTGCAAAGAGCTTGTAAATCAACAATTGTTCTTTAAATCTTTCAAAAAGATATTCAAGGTGTTTTCTGCTGTGATATACACACTGCAGACTGCCGGAGTTTCTCAACGGGGTGGACGATCACTTTTGTGAAGTGCACTCTTTATTGCAAAAGCTAATTATGTAAGCTGGCAAGAGAGACAAGAGAAAAACTCTTGTCTATGGCCCAAGGTTGCCACACACTGTATAATGGGACCACTTCAAACACTGCGCGTATCTAATTAAATTTCCCCACAAATTAATGAGACACATGCAGTGCACTTCTTTGCGAGACAATTATGAGGACCAGTGATGCTAATGTTTAGTTTAGATTCTAGCAGAAGCCCAGCAATTAAACAGATGTTCACTGTTTTCCATTGTAAGTGCACCATGCAATTACCAAATGATGTTTTAATTCCCATCAACAAACAGCATATAATGACAGTAATGACATCAAGTGCTCTTGTCCTGTGCATCTAGCTTGTATGTTACTTCCTAAAATGTGGATGATTGTGTGGAGGAAGAAAATAATGCTTGATGGGGGGTTAGCTCTACCCAATTTCACTTATTATTATTATTGGTCAGCCAATGTTCAGAAAATGGCCTACTGGTTCCACTCCCCTCTAACTGACTGGTGTTTACTAGAATTTAAATCATGCCACTCAATGTCTCTCCCAGTAGTACTCTACTCTAAATTACCTTTCCTTCACCATCTAAATTTACCCAAAACCCAGTAGTGATTGCCACCATTAAGATTTGGTCACAGTTACGCTCCCACTTTAAATTTAAGGATGGCTCTATAAATTGTCCCATACTTGGCAATCACCTATTCCCTCCCTCTATATCAGACTTAGCTTTCAAACAGTGGAAAGATAAAGGTCTTGTCAAATTCTCAGATCTCTATGAGAGAAATGTATTCAGTAGTTTTGAGAGAATTCGTACCAAATATGATCTACCCCACAATAATCTCTTCCGATACTTTCAAATTAGAGACTTTGTTAAAAATGTCCCTCCTACCCTGAGAAACCAGCAAATAAACCATGGGACAACCTCCTAATACTGTATCCTGGGCAAAGGGGCCATATTTCAGTGATTTACCAATCTCAATTAAACATCCTCCCTATGGACAAAAATAGGAATAGGTGGGTGACCGAGTTGGGTGAAACATTTCTTGATGAGTGGTGGGATGTGGCTATTGATCGAGTCAACACATCAACATCATGTGCTAGACTAGGCCTTATTCAATTCAAAGTCTTTCATAGACTTCATTACTGCAAATCTAAACTTGCTACAATATATCCTGGAATTGATGATAGATGTGATAGATGTGCTCTCTCACCAGCTAATCACACACACATGTTCTGGTCTTGCCCCAAGCTGGTACATTATTGGACTAAAATATTTGAGATCTTGTCTGATATATTTGAAGTTCGTTTGGAGCCGTCACCCCAGATTGCTATTTTTGGGGTACCATCAGATTTTGAACTTCTAACCCAGAAACAGTCTAATATGGTAGCATTTGCCTCACTGATAGCAAGACGTAGAATATTGTTGGGGTGGAAATCCCCAACTCCCCCCTATAGCTATGTGGCTTAAGGATATTATGGGATTTTTATAATTGGAAAGAATTAAGTTTACAATTAGAGGTTCAACAGAAAGGTTATTTTCTAGCTGGCAACCATTCATTACCTACTTTGAGAATCCAGGGCTGCCATGTCTCACCCTTTGAGCGTGACAGTCACGCAATTTAACCCTTTACCACGCACCACGCCACACATGCCATTTCACACGCATTATAAATAACAATTTTCTCCGCGGCTCCGCCGCGTAATAACGCGCGCTCATGTGTGCGTCCTCACAAACGGTAAAATAGCCGATCTGCATGAGATCTCATGCAGCATATGCAGTAGGAGGGTAAACAGTGGACCAAATCACCATTTTTCATGGAAGACAATATAGACTCCACAAGTTACAACAAGTTAGGTGTTTGGCGTCTCTTGCGTGATATGAGGAAGTGAAGTGCCAGTAGCCCGTGCGTGCACATTATAGGGACAAAGTCGTGTGTGTGTGTGTGTGTGTGTGTGTGTGTGTGTGTGTGTGTGTGTGTGTGTGTGTGTGTGTGTGTGTGTGCGTGAAGTGAAGGGGGGGGGGGGGGGGGGGGGGGGGGCATCGCGACTTGTTTCTGTTCAGAGAGAGAGCCCACAGATGTGTTTGAACTAAGAAAATGTAAAAATAAGGCATTTTCCCACATTCCAGTTTTCTGACTTTTTATTTCACAACATACCCCAATTTCCACTGAGATTATGGGGTGAATGAATGTGGCCACTGGCCAGACCCATCTTCTCTTTCTGTCATAGTGACATTGTCCTCCATCAGATCATGTCCAAATCAGGTTATCCAATCTCCAGTAGCCTCTTCAGTTTTTTGAAGATTTTTTGAGTGGTGCAACCACTGACCACTCCCTTACGGAGCTATGTGTGTGGCTGGCTGGGTCTGAGCACTATGTGTGTGGCCTGCTGGCTGGCTGCGGGTCTGAGCATATAGATAGATAGATAGATAGATATCTTTTTCATTTCTACTTTAAGCATGAGGAGGCTGTCAGTGCAGGGAGAGCAGCTGGCATGGAGGTGAAGACATCAATGTTAAGGTTAAATATCAACGTTAAAACGGGACAAATCCACATTAAAAAAGGCCAATTATTTTCGCCGCTGCTCTTCGGACGGCGTCGAACGCATTAAGACACTATAGAGTCTCACTCTTGACATTTTCTGAAATATGGCAGCCCTGGAGAATCTGAGGGTTCTTCCGACAGACTAATTGAACCAATACTATGTGTGTTTTTTTGCTTCCTCATAACGATAGAACTCTGTATAGAGGGTGCTGTATGACAACGTTCCGATTCAACACAATATTTTCCAACATAACTTGTAACTCTTTTGAACTCAAATAACCCAACTCATAATTGTATTTGTTTTGTTTTATTTTTTGTTATTTATATTGTTTTTGTTATCTGTGCTTAAATTATTATTTTTGTTTCCTACTGTTCATATTATATGTCAAATATACATGGTTGTTTTTGTATGTCTGTACTCAATTGTTATTGTTATTTTTTAGATTGTTTAATGATGATGATAACTGTGGGGGGGAGGGATGGGGTGAGGGAGGGAAAAAAAATTGTATGTTCAAACTGTACTACATTGTTGAAAACTACTACCAATAAACATAAAACAAAAAAAGAAAATAATGCTTCCCATGATATTGCTGATATTTCTACTTTCCTATTACTCCTTGCACGTTAAGGTCATAGCTTTGACCTTGTGTTGTCTGTGAAGAAAAACATCAATAATAATGATCCACTAGCTAGGGGCAACTATATGCAATTAAAATGCAAATTGTGTTAATAAATGCTTCGACATGCATAATACTCAATACCAAATATGGCAATTTCAATTAAACTTCAACATAGACTCATCTCTTTTTCCATACATCCTTATCTGGACAGACACACAAAACTTGAATGAAGCAACTTAAAAAGACATTAGATGATAATGTTATGATAGTGCGGCTGTGGCATTAACGGTATGTTCCAACTATCAACACTTTTCTTCTTAAAACTTTTTGTTGTTGTTACTGTATTGTGTGTGAACTAAGAAATCAAGGAACCAAGTAAAATTCCTTGACTGTAGGAATGCACATCCAAGTCAACTACAGTACTCTATGCAGCGCTTTAAAACACGCACGTCGTAGGCTACTACAGCACGGCTCCAAACCTTCCTGGGCTACCGTCCAAGGGCTTAACAAATTCCACCTCCCAAATAGTGTTTTAATTATGTCAAGGCTCTATGCTGGGGGACACAGATAACAGATAGTTCAGTCTGTTTCAGACAGAGGCACCACACACACACATAATAACAGAATAAGATTGATCAGCAGACGTTATTATTGCACACTCCTATTGTCCTCTTGCTCACAGCACCTTGGGGACCGCTTTGGCCAGTGTCACAAAAAACTCCTTCAACACCCTCCCTTTTTCCTTCAAATAGCATGTGACTTAACATGTCTGGAATGAAAGCTCTGTTCTTTCCACACTTATCCATGGGTTTCATTTAGTGAAGTTATAATCAGCGATTGCTTTTACAAATGGACAAAGTGAAGCAGGGAACGAGAAAGCATATAGTGGGTGCTAGTGGGTGGGTGTCAGTTTTGTCTGCTTGTTGAGTCTGTGACTGTGACATGCTGACACCCGCTCTCCCCAGTGGCCCTATTACCACCTTTGAGATACCAGTGACATGATGACAGACAGTAGTGGGGGATCCCAGGGTGGGGGGGTGTTAAAGCTATGTACACTGTCTGTGAGCCGTCTGGACTTTAGCCCTGAGGCAATCATCTAGCTGTGTCTGACTCTCACCTCACCAACACTAACAAGGTCCGACTGCCCTGTCAACAACAGTGCCACTCTACTGGACCAAAACAATAATGTGACTGTGTGCTTACTGCTTAATAATGTGAATATGACTTTGGTTATAGGCCTCATATAGGGTCTTTGTTGAAACAGAATGATGAACATTTCTGACATTCATGATGACTAGACTATTTATTTAGTCATTATGAATAGTCCTATAATGCTTAATAACTGTGCGTGCGTTGCTTGTTAAGTAACATTAAATGTGGTTTGTAAACACTGACAGTGTTTAGGCTACACACCACATACCCTAATGTTGCTTAATTAACTTGCTTACAGTTTATGTTGAAGTAGGCTATACACATTACAGTCATTACTACAACAGTTTGTGTTCATGTTGCACTTGCACAGCCAATAAATAATAACTAAGACGCAAGGGAACCCCATATTTATGTCGATGTTAAACAACCAGTGAACTATAGCCTACAAACAAATTACAGGTTATAGCACTGCGGTAAACTGCCTCAATGAAACAGTTCGGTCAGATCCATAACGTGAGTATTGGCGACCCCAATTACGCACGGATTTCAAGACCAGAATATACAGTTTATTAACACGTCGACCTCATCTCGTGGGTGGACATAATAATGACTCGAAAGCAGAGGAATGCCACTTCTATCAGTCACCTTACCTTCATTTGTAGAGACAACGAGGGAGACACAGGCGAGGAGCGAAAGGGCGCACGAAATCCACCTCTTGGTTGTCATGCTGAGTGAGTGAGAACCAAGGAGAAGGCTGAGCCAAAGTGAATGTAAAGTTGGAGAAAAACTTCATCAACTTATGTACAAGGGCTGAAGTTGTGTGTGTGTGGCGGGCGCGCGCGCGCGCACTTCCGGCTGATAAGCCCTAGGGGATGTTTCTTGTAGCCTGGGCTACACCACGGAATGAAATTCCGAAGAAAATTAAGGCGGGGACCTTTAATGAGTATGTATATAGTAATTTCACAAGAACTATGTCTAACTCAACTGTATTTATTATCATTACTGACTGGTAATGAGTAATGACTTACCAGTCAGTTTACATTTCTCCTAATGTGTCAGGTTGTCATTATTTATTTTAATCAAGCCTACCTATATTTTATATTGTAATGACCGGCTTAATATGCAGGCAAAGAGCTCGAAAAACTCATCACGTAGCCTATAAACTTAATCCACATGAAAGGGGATGGGAGAGGGAGCTAGAGTTTATAATTGCAACACTTGTGTCACTGACTCCATTAGCACATGGATAACATGGCACAGCATAATGCAACACAACACATAATTAACCCGGGTTCTGCCAGTAGAAAAACCACACAGATCCTGATTTGATGTCTGTCCCTACATGGACCATCGGGGGCAACTTGGGATGAAAGTAGCTCCGGTCCATATATGCCTATATAGTATGGTCTTAACTCTTAATCTTAACTTAAGGCTATGTTACTCTAGACTTCCTGCTGCCACATGAAGACTGCATCTGCAAAAATAAAAAGATCAATTTCGCTACTCACCAATTCAAAGACGGTTTTGTGGCGGCAAAAGCCTTTTCCCTAGTAGAGGCACTCTGAGCCCCCGACCACATGGATAAAATGTCCAGAAATTAAAATATTTCACCGGAAGGAAAAATCCTTTCAATGGGATTTTCCATTGAAAATATTTGTAGAGGGCGCAGTGGAGTAACTGGTGGAAAAAATATATATTCCCAAAAAGTGCATTTTGTGTTCTCAGAGTGCGTCCACTATAGGTAAAGTAGACTTTCCTTAAGGCCTTAAATATGGACCAGAGCTGAGAGCTATAGGATGAAAGCAGAAAGGCAACCAGAGCTGTCAAATGTGTGACACTTTGTTTGAACATGGCCAGGTCTCTCGGCCTGCACTTACTTTTCGTTACATGAATATAAATGACACTGTCGATGTTTGTCCAGCCATTGAGTCCAGCTACGTCCTGCACCTGGATAACATGCCCAAAGAAGAGAGGTTTCTTTCCATCATAAAGCAAGGCAGCTCGAGACCTCCTCTGGATAACATCAAGCATGCCATCATTGAAGCCTGACGACAGGGACCCATGAGCGAGCACTGTGCGTGTGCGCACGTTCATGCCTATATGGCCCAGTGTTGCTCCAGCTGCAGTACCTACTTTCGGCCGGGGCTTGGCAACAGGTGAATCTTAACTGGCCACGCATGTGTCGGACCAACGTATGCACCCCAATCTACTTCTTCGAGGTAGCGTTCAGTGGCATGAGCTTTTGTACCTTTGCTCGGGAGCCCTCACAGTGGTGTACTTTCTGTCCCTAACCTCTCATCTCCTCTGGAAGCACAGGGGGGGGGGGGGGGTTCTTCGTTCTGCTGCCTGTCACCAACTTAATGACTAGTGGTTTGCTCATTAAAAGAAGGAGACATGACAACACCATTTGTATAGGAACACACTTGTTTTGCGGCAACAGCTTGCATGAATCATCACTCACAGATCGGGACAGCCTTAGCTGAATGGGTAGAGAGGCTGTTGGGGAGTCAGAAGTTCCCCTTCAGTGTGGCCATTCAATTTGTGGAAGTGTGCCCAAGCAAGACACATAACCGATAACTGCTCCCTGGGCGTGAATAGTTAGAGTGGGTAAATACAGAAGACAGATTGAATGCATGTGAAATTGTACAGTGGGAAAAATACCCCAAAGGGAAAGGGGTCCACGTCTTATATTCAACCCATAATATGAATGACACAACACATAATATATCTATCATTCTCCCAACGCTTTATTCCCATACATGATAACAAGATACTATCACAACACAGTTGTGGACAACACAGTAGCTAGTGCTGAACAATGTGAAACCTTCCCAGCCACTAATAGCCTGGGACGTTACAATATGACCCCCCAATTGGGAGCTGATGAACTGTGACAAGACCTGACCATGATTGTGTCTTTTCAGGCCCCTCAACACAGCGTCGACACTTTAATCTCAAACTATTTGTCTCCCTGGGATGAAAGGATTTCTTCCGGAGCACCATTACTAGTCGAGCCTTTTGGCAGAAACTCATCAAAGTGTCTCTTTCATTCTGGAAATTCACACTTGAATTGTGGGCTTTGAAGGAGATCTGAAACCATCTCGCTTCATCTGTCTCGCGTTGGTGACACCTAATTGAGCTTCACTATGGAAATGCTGGTCTGTCTGCGTCTGGACATTAATTTTAACCTCCATATTTGGAATGCATGCCATGTGAAATTGTCCAGTGAAATACAGTCATTCACTAAGCAGAGTGTTCTGTAATATGGTCAAATTTAATTTGCTAGTAGCAACCTTACCCAAACTTTATTTTAATAGCATGCAAAGCATCCAAGTGTATATAATCACAGGCAGAAACCTTGTATCTCCATACCTTTATTTTCACAATTTAATGCTGTATTTTAGACTATCGTATGACATTGTCACTCAAAAGTAGCAAAAATAGCTTATCGATCAATCTATCATATCAAGCTCACAACATGAGCTTAATTGTTGTTTGGAGATTTTTGCTATTTCCGGCATTTTCACCACACACACACACACACACACACACACACACACACACACACACACACACACACACACACACACACACACACACACACACACGACTAGTCTAGCTGTCCAACTCTGTGCCAGTAACAACCTGTGTTACACTTGTTTACCTCTGGGCCACAAGTCCATTCCCCATCTGTGGCGTCTGGTAATGTGCTTGTTTAATTTTTGGGAAATGGGGCATAAGACATGAGCTGAAAGGTAAACCCCCAGTTGCAAAAGGCAAGTTGTGAAAATGAGAGAAGTTTGAAAATATGACATGTCCAAAATGGGGACACCAGGTTGAAAGTCTGTCTGTGGGTTTTATCACAAAAAGTATTAACAAGACCTTGACTAACTACATTGGTTTCATCAGAAAGCATGTTATTTTTTTCCCCTGAAAAGTAATAGTTTTGTAGTTTGGACAAGTTTACAATCCACAGCAATTGTGGAGTGTAAAGTGGTGTCACAGTTGCAGCCGAGATAGGCTAAAATTGTATCTACCAACCCAGTCTATACGGTAGCCTGACTTTCATCGTTTGAATGGAGCCACTAATGTATGTGAAATAGTGCGTTGAATTTGCATAGCCTGCCCTGTACAACACAAGTAAATCACTGCACTATCCCCGCCAAAGTAAGCTGATATACTGTAGAGACACCTGAGGTGATGTAACACCTCACTACACCAGGGATTCCCAGAGAGGGATGCATGGCTGCATACATGCCTTGGGTTGTCTCTGTCTTTTTCTAGGAAAAAAATCTAATGGTGGTTTAATGGTTGTAATATATATATAATATATATATATATACTGTATATTAGGGGTGTGCTGAAATATCGATATTGCGATATATATCGATACTTCCTCCCGCGATAAATAATCGATACGCCGCTGGCAAATATAATAATAAAAATCTGTGAGGAAAAACGGGCCTACAGCATGGAATTGTGGACAAAATCTTATCCAACGATAAAAATACTATTTTGGGTCTGAGAGGCTAAATCTCATCAAATGGTGGTCTGTGGCTCAAATGTTGAATAAATAATGGACCGTGATATGAAAAGGGTTGAAAACCACTTTAGGCTATGGTTATTGTACTGTTTGCACTGTTGACACTTGTCATTTTTCTTTGCATTGCACAGATTGCATTGAACAGTTTATCACTGACACTTTCTTTTGTTATTGGCGGGATGTGAAGCAGTCATTCCTACACTAGCCTGGGCAGCACACCCCCCACCCCTCCGCCTCTGCGCTCTTCTGCCAAGTCAACACACACACACACACACACACACACGCACACACACACACACACACACACACACACACACACACACACACACACACACACAGAGACGTGAAGGCGGAGGAGCAGGGCTACGCTGCCCGGGCTTAGTGCATGAAAGTTGTGTTGTATGCTGTTATTGATGGTGCTTCTTATTATTATTGTTATTTCTTACCTTTGTATTTCTGGTACTCTGAGTACAATGTCATGGGAGTTTTACTTTAATTGAGTATTTCCATTTGTTTATACCTTATACAGTACTTTAACTGTTACTGTGAAGATTTTGATTAATAATAATAAAAAAATAAAAATTGCCCAAAATAGCAGATCTGCGGGGGAGAAATTGAAGGAAAACGTAGAATTTAGAAGCAATTAAAGGCAGCTGCAGGAGCGCTAAAACGGTGAAACGTGCTGGTGAAGCAACACTTTTCGGAGCTGACATCCACTGTTGCCTTTGATGAGACAACGCATGCCTTTTTAAAGATATTTTATTCTGCATGTTATCTTTAAATAGTGACAGTGATCAGAGAGACAGGAAAGGCAGGAGAGAGAAGGAATGACTTGCAGCATGAGTACTCACTTTAAAAAAGAATTGTCAATACTGCAATGTAGAAATATTCTGTGACCAGAATGAAAAGTTTACGTGAGTAAAAGTACAAAGGTATGGGCATAAACATATACTCAAAGTACCAAAAGTAAAAGTACCCATTACAGAATGATCCATTTCACAGGTTTCAAATGTATATAAAAAAAATAGCAGATCTATTATCTATACAAGCTCAGATCAGCTATTTTCAAATAGTGACAGTTTAAATATGCCAGTGGTTAATGTATGTTTTGTAATTGTCACAATAACATATTATTGTCACAATATTGAGGTATATGGTAAAACATATATATTGTGATATTAGATCCATTTCACCCAGCCTTAAATTAGTCACAGGCAGCTATGGGCTACTCTTTGGAATCAAAATGTGGAAGTGTATGAAGCAGCAGGGTGGTGCACAAAGGCGTCCTTTGGCAAATAAGGATTGGTTTACATAGAATATCTTGCAAGTTGCAATACATCATAAAGGTCAGGTCATTACTTCTGATTACTACATACTCAAATAAATGAGTCAGTCCATCAGCACTATGTCAGCCATGACAGAGTCATAACATTCTTTACCAGCTAAAGAATGTTAGACTCAGCTAAAGCTCAGCTAAAGTGTATCTGCTGGTTGCATTCCTTGAGACTTTAGAAGAATTTCAATTAAGTGACACCGTGGGACCTTGTAGACGAGCTATTATTTTCGTTGTTCAACAAAGTACAGTGTGTTTAGATAACGTCAAACATTCACTGAAATACTGAATATTGACACTGAGGGCATTGATGTTCATGGCTCATAGATATGACATAGTATTTGCAGTGTGAGTCCAGGGGGGGCATAATGTATTTGGCTTTCAGTAAAGCAGCAAATCAGTAGAGAAACAAGAGCATCTGGACATCTGTTCCTCACAGGTGTTGGTAGTTATGCATTTTGTAAGATAACATAAGGTAAGATAAACCATTATTGACCCATAGAAGTAAATCCAGGAAGCAGTAGTGGGGTGAATTTGCAAACACAGTGACAGGACATGTGCAGGTTAGAGTTAGAATCAAGAACCAAACACAATAAATAAAATAAAATACTGATGGCCCTGGATATCGGCACTGGATCTTTAAATTAATTTATGAATGAACTAGAAAAAGTGCCCCTTCTATTAATTGCTTTTCCTTTGTATGTTAGGAAAAGAATAATTGCTCAAGTGTTACTTCCTATTATAGACTATGCAGATGTTGTGTATCAGAACACCAGACTCTCATCTTAACCCATTTTGGGCGGGAACCCCTTTTGGTGTTAGCATTATGTTATGCTTTAGCTATTGAAAAATAGCAGATCTACAAGCTCATAGCGATCACTGTGGCGTGGCGTGATAGTTTTCCCAACTATCTATGGTCACCTTATCACCTAAACTGGAGTAGGCCTTTAGGAGTTTGATTTTAATTTAAAATATCACTGAGGATTCTACTGTATTAAATGAGTGTGAATGTACAAATACCTGTATATCATCACAAGAATCACTGGACAAGATCGAATGTCCCTGTGTTTCTGTGAGACTATAATCATGCAGTACAATTACTCACTTTTCCTACATGGGTGAACTCAAGTTCACACTTTGGCCAGCAACCTCTGCAGTGGAACAGAAGGCCATGCACGGACATAATCTGCTTCAAAGCACAGATGGAATTTCCTGTGTCCTGCCTGGCGACCCCGATATTCCTCGGTTGAAAGACTGATATCGTAAATGCAGCCCCTCTAAGGAGAGGATTTCCAATAACGCTTTGTGGAAGTTAATGGATGATATGATGAAATCCAGTTAGATATTCCATATTCATGGGACTGTTTTGTGAGCAGTGTGCAAAGCTAATCTGCTCTGAAACGCACGCACACACGCTGCACGTGCACGGCTGCACACATGCATGCACGCACGTATACACACACAGTCACACACACACACACACACACACACACACACACACACACACACACACACACACACACACACACACACTCTCTCTCTCTCTCTCTCTCTCTCTCTCTCTCTCTCTCTATTACTGCACCAAGAGCAATTATCCTGCATTCTGCCCCCAAGTTTGGCTTGAATTCGTACTACCATTTATATCCCTGCTTTATAATAAATGATTCTTAAACATCTACTATAACTTAAGTCCAGTGCTTAAACGGGTCTCCAAAAGTCCACATCTCTCTCTCTCTCTCTCTCTCTCTTCTCCAGCCTTCCCTCTCTAGCTATGAGCACCAGAGTTGAACTAATGAGGAGCTGTATAGCCTACTATAGGAACAAGTTTACTTTTTCAAAGCCACCATTCTTTGCCCATGTGTTGGAGAGCCATAACCATGTCACCTAAATGGGGCTGGGCCAGTTAGCTTGGATTGGAATTAATTTGCCTTAGTTCAGATGAATGG
The DNA here is from genome assembly GCF_963924005.1 of Protomyctophum bolini. Taxonomy (NCBI): domain Eukaryota; kingdom Metazoa; phylum Chordata; class Actinopteri; order Myctophiformes; family Myctophidae; genus Protomyctophum; species Protomyctophum bolini. The sequence continues at coordinate 16,504,378 of NC_137877.1, read as the reverse complement.
TTGATTCATTCATTTTTGGTCAAGTGGTTGTCAACGTGGGGTACTAACTCTAAGGGGGTACTAGACCCGAATTATTGCGTCCATTGGTCGCAGATAACTATGAAAACCTGCAGACCGTCAGTGACGACGTCACGCCACCATATAGGGGAGAGAGAACGGGGTAAGATGATTTTGCTAAGTCTTTGCTAAGTGGATTTGCTCAAATGATACTGAATTACCTTAAAATTGCATGTACATACTCATTTAAGAGAAGTTTGCAATATTGTATTAACAATATTGCAAATATAAGGTTCTGAATAACAAACTTTATTTAATTTTCTTAATATCTTTTAAATAATAGATAAACAAATAAATAAGACTATTTGCAAAAGGGAAAACTGTTATTATATTATTATTGATAAGTGAATACATAAGCTTTTAACATTAAAATAGCATGTGGTTCGACTTGCCCCTCGACTTGGATCAACTTACCTACATGGGGCAAATTGAGCCACCACTTTTTTTAAAAGGGTAATATTTTCATGGCCCATTGTCATAGATGCTTACTCATCATTTCAATTGATAGAAGACATCCTGAAATATGGGTAGATCATTAGATTTGGCTGCCATCTCATTTTGCCTTGCTTCCAGGACAACTTAAGCAAAAAGTGGTTCATCTTACCCCGTTCTCCCCTATGGTACCATAGTAGTCAGACCGTCACGCCTTGTGACAAGTCACGCCACTATATATGGTCATAGCAATTTTAAAATAGCCGATCTACAAGATCACAATGCGAAATGAGACATTTTGCATTAATCTTTAAAGGTGTAGGGCAACGGAAATGGTGGACATTTTATTTTGAAGTTTTAGCTGGAAACGCTGACGTTTCTGAACCAATCATTGCGTCGCATCCCTCCAGGCTATGGGGTCTCAAAGTCTGTGACTTCCTGCACGTGAATTTAGTTTGTAAACAAAGTGAAAGGGAGACATAAAAAAAAGCCAGCGGATTATTTCTAACCTGTAGCCTACACAACCTATATACATATTTTAGCGTGATGATTAAGTTTAAAACAAGTAATACACTGTCTGGATGTCATCTTGAATCATGAGAATAAAAACAGAGTAGTTCTTTAATCAAAACCAGCTGTGGAGGAGTAGTAATGAAGCATGGGAAACAAACTGGTGAGCTTCATTTATTATTGGCTTTTATCGATGTGTATATTTTTAACAATATATTTATTGCATTTTTTTTTTTTACAAACAGACAATACAACAAAACAACACATAATACAGACAATACAATACAACTACTTAAAAATGAAAAACAAACGAAACAAAACAATAACATACAGTACATACATAAGTACAGTATAATAATAAAATAATGGCACTTGAATGGTAACAACAACAGAGTCAAACAACAAACAAGACCAAACAGCTGCAGAGAGTACAATTAGACAATTTCAGTTTCCACCATTAAATAAGATAAATCATTAACCGTAATATATTGGATAAACCTTCCCCATATCTTATCAAACATCTTCTGTTTATTCTTCAAAGTAGGATACGTGATTCTTTCCAGAGGAAGACACAATGGGTTTTATGGACTTTTGATTTTGCCCATTTTTTTGGCATCCATTGTTAGGTATGCCCATATGATGACCACAGATATGGTCTAAAAGTGTGAAAAACGTATTTTTCATTTCACTACGCCTTAAGTATTTCTATATTGTAGTACAAAATGTGACTACTTTTTCCACCACTGCATGCAGGCATGGAAGGCAGGCAAGATGGTGATGACGCAGTACGTCGCTCTTGAATCACTACTGCAACACGTACCTGCTGGCTGTGGTATGATACACACACACACACACACACACACACACACACACACACACACACACACAAACACATGCTTGCACACGCACACCATTACTGGATTGCAAACACCTGGCGTATTTCATCATGTGTGTCAATGTAATCTCTGTTATTGTGGCTGAGTGCTTGGGGCTATGGTGAATAATATGCAGTGCGCTCTGACCTAAAACAGTGTAGTGATTATGGCTCAAAGTGTTCCATTTGCCCACCATAGTGCTGTCTGACTGTCGATCACATTTATTTTTTGATTGCTGCCGCTGCCCACAAACACTCATGCATGGAGAGACACACATGCATGAAACCATGCACACACATAAACACACACGCACATACACACAAACACACACGCACAAACACACACGCACGGACACACACAGAAACACAAAATACGAGAAGTGTCTCACATCAGTTAAAGTGCAAGCTAGTATGGTTGCTTATACTACATGAACACCACTTAAGCCCTACAGTTAATCGGGGTCCCCCAGGGCTTTAAAGGACAACTTTGTTTTTTTCAACCAAGGTTCATGTTATGAGAGAAAGTAAAAGATGATTTTTGTTTTGTTTTTTTATATTATTACTACCTTGACCAGAGGAAGTGGACACAAGAGGCTATCATTTCACCTAGTGGAATTTATCAGAAGACAAAAGACGGACCAAAAGAAAACCAAACAGACCCATATGGGTCAGTTAGTTTTTTCTTAGAATTACACCATTTCTCCATTTCTAAATGTTCCTAAATATAAGTTTAGAACATGTGAACTAACTCATTCATCTAAAGAACATTTTCCTAATAACTGAGGCAATTTTGTTTTATTTGTACTAAACTGTTATTGCTTCTGGCCTAACCTTCTTGAAAGTCAATTTAATTTCTTCATTTCTGGGTCGGTTGTATTGCATACTGTACATAGCCTACATTACAAGTGAAATTAAATCTGATTAATATGGATTTAGGTACTAATCTAATGTCGAGCAAAGAAGCTGAAGGGGATTCCGACTCACGCAGAGATGGAAGTACAAAGGCTTTGAGCCTCAATTAAGTTTCTTAATTATGTTCCAAGTTATGAATATCTGATCATGTTTGCAGGGTGAAAGTAAAAAGTAGGACAAAGAAAACGGAGATTTGAGAAGGCACCCATTTTTTCCAGTTTTCCAGCCAGCACGTGTACGTTGTCTGCTTGTTCTAAGTCCAATTCTTGCACGTAGAGAACAGCTGGGTTCCTAAACTTTTTCACCAAATAGAGGTTTTGTGTCTCCCCAGAACCCAAATTTACAAAAATCCATTATGTATTAATCACTTGAGCCCTTAGGAGACGGTTAGGAGAAAAAAGATCACACCCGTGTGAAGTAAGTGGTGCAACTCTGTGTGGGGGTCCCTGGAACATCCGGGCCGGGCCGGTTTCCCCCCCACCCCCCTCCCACATGGTAGCCTCGGATACCCAGACATTTTATTTCCAGGTAGATTTTTTTTTGGCATACGATAGCGCAAGGAACCACACTGAAGACAACAATTCCATAAAATGATTAATGGATGTAATAGGGCCCACAGAAAGATCTCTAAAACAGCCCGTTCAATAACAGCTAATGCTTTTATGCAATAATCCACTGGTGCATTCAAAGAAACAATATTAACTTATTTGTTGACTCATGATCACAAAACACAGTCCAGGAACATCTGTTTCCATGTAGGGAGCAACTGAACCTTTTCACAGTTGAGCAGCATTGTTCAAGAATGAAATATAAAGAAAGAGAGAACAAAACAAGACTGTGATTTGACACCTTAAAGAATTAAACAAATTCAAACTGAATACTAAATGAAGAAAGCTTTGGTTTCTTGTGGTGAAAATAAATAAATAAAATACATTTACTTTACTGTAATTAAGTGCAATGGGGGCACTTTTACTTTACTTGAGTATTTACATTTTTGCATACTTTATCTACAGGCAAAACTTTCTACACAATGATTTGCTTTACTTCTTACTTTGCATATTTAGATTGTTGTCAGAAAACATATAATAGCTGCTAAGTGATGATGTATTCTATTCTTATAGGTTAAGCCAGAGATGTGTAGGGCAGCGCGGTAATGTGACCCGGCCATGTAGCACTTGAGACTGGAGTATTAAATACATTGTTTTCATTGAGGGTGGTGCAAATATCAGCAATTTTAGGTAGGTGTGCAGCATGACAACAGTTTTATTTTTATTTTTAAGTATTGTACACTGTACCGCAGGGGTGCCCAAAAGGTAGATCACAATCTAACAGTAGATCACAAAGGCTGTGCAGGTAGATCACATGATATGCCCCTAAAGAATATTAAATTTAAATATGTATTGACATCAAAAGGGCCTGTCAGCTCAAACCCACAATGCAATATTTTGTTTTCAAGAGGTTATAGGTTGCTGTGCACAAAAACGTTTGTAGCATTACAAATCAAATACAAACAACTCTCCCCCTCTATTTCCCGTTCCAAGTGCATTGGTCTTATATACGCCAGCTCCGCTATTCCAAAGCCCCCTCAGGTACATATTGAAACTATTGTTGAGCTGGTCATTTTGAAAGTTTTTTTTGTTTTTGTTATACTATTACAAAAGCAAAAAAAGGAAAGGTTGGGGTTCATGGCTTTGGGAATTTTCAATTTTCATTTATTTATTTTTCGCTTTTATTTAAGATGTGATGTGAGCCAATTTCAGCCGAGCCTGGCTATACAGTATGTTAATCACACTGATACCTCAGTGGACACAACGTGATTTATAGAAAGCCATTGGAGTGAAGATGATCAATAGAAAAATAATGCAATCCCCCACAGAAATTAGACATGGAGATTATAACGTCTTCCAGTTGAGTAATTAGTGCGATTTTTCAGTGAGATTCACTGAAAAAGGATGCAGCGATTTCATTTACCGGCTTAATGCAATTGAGACAGACAGACAGACAGACAGACAGACAGACAGACACCTAATGGATGAATATGTGCAGACTATCAACAGCGTATATGAGGCTGATACAGTGTATCATCCGGCCTACAACAGTGCTATTGTTCGTATTATAACTGAGTCTTTGTCCTTGTGCATGTGCAGTATGTTATCATGTGGCTACTACAGCAGTGGTTTTCAACCAGTGGTCTGGGGAACACCATTGGTCCAGGCCAGGGGTTCCAGGTGGTCCCCAGCTAAATGATGGAAAGTTGCTAACCAAATGGATCCTCATGGGTTCATCTTGAACGTTAAACTTCTGAATTACTGTTAATTTACAAGAAGTCTACACAATTAGATAATGTACAAGAATTGCTATTTTGATCAACGTTTGTCTGTTAACTCTCCTCTGGTACTACATCAACACAGCATGGAATTGTGGACAGATTCTTATCCAACGATAACAAATTATCCCTTAGTTGTGGGTCTGAGATGGTAAATTTCATAAAATGGTGGTCCGTGGTAAATAATGGATCTTGATATGAAAAAGGTTGAAAACCACTGTACTGTATACAACAGTATGAACACAGTACAGTGTTCATACAACAGTATGAACACACTACAGTGTGGCACATGACTTTCCAACCAGCAATCACTCTTCATCTCTCTTTTGCATAAATTCACTCCCACTCCCACTCCCACTTTTTCCCCTTCCTTTTTTTGTGCTAAATTCAATCAGACCATGGCACACGTTTTTAGGGTATGAAATGATTCACTATTTCCAGACTCTTCATATTTTAATAGTCAACCACAACCACACGCTATTTTTGAATTAGGGCTTAAGTGTTTAATGTGAGTCATGGTCAAAGAGTGTCATGTTCATACTGCATGCACATGACACTCTTTCACTGTGATTTTATATACCAGCTGGCAGCGTCTGTTCTTTTTCCTTTAACTGCAATGTTAAGATCTCGCATACATAACAATTTTACTCACACTTTGTGAGTGTGTAAAATTACATTGATTGATTGATTGATTGATTGATTGATTGATTGATTGATTTAAACAGTGGTGGAAAGTAATTAAGTACATTATATGTGGTTACTGTATGTTTTGTAATAATAATCAAAATCTACAAAGTAAATAGTAACAAAAGTTTTGTAGTGGAGAGTAAAAAGTACAATAGTTGCCTCTGAATTGTAGTGGGTGCCATGAAATGTAAGCCCAAACCACACCAAAGGGTTGAGAAGGGACGAGACAATTTTTGCGTTAGTCCCAGCAGTCTGATATGTCCTGTTACACGTCGACCCACGTCGACCCAAGTGTTTCAACTGGTTATATTCAATGGCCCAAACCAAACCACATCATTGGGTCCCCATGCATCTACTTGCAACCGTTTGGTTGCAAGGAGTTGTACGGCCACCCATTGGTGTGGTTTGGGCTTAAGGATGACACATGCTTGGACAATTCATGAATGCAATTGGTTGCAACAGCTGTTCAGTTCGTAGAACTAGTTTTGTTTGTGTTCACACCAACTGTGGCTGCACTGTTGTCGCTGTGTGGTCCAGAGATGCATGCTATATTGAAGAAAGAGGCATGCACTCAATGCATGAGGCAGTATTTCCACGTGCCAAGATATACTTTTCATTTTCATGGGGATCAGACACGGACAGATGGGTCCGTAACAAGAATGGGCTTGACTGCATAGTAAGCACTAAGCAGAGCTGCCTGTTGAAACACCTGAAGGGGGATTGCAGCATACAGTATGCACCGCCAGGGGATAGCGATGTGCAGTAAGCAAGGTTACAGAGAACCGCATAACTTCACCACTTTGGAATAAACCCCAAGTCAAGTTGTTGAGACTTAGTGGCTGTGGATTGCAGAAAGCTGGGCTCAGGCATATACGGTAGGCACCATGCTTCTGTGGACTGTAATGATGGTGGAGAGCTATACGGTTCCCAAACTTTTTCAGCTTAAGACCCGGTCTCCCTGGGACCCAAACGTTAAAATGCAGTATGCATTTCCAGTACTATAGACGAATAACAGTTTAAGTCCACACTAATTATCCATAATATATAAATGATGGATAAGGTGTCAGGACAACTAGGCCTTTTCGTGGAGGGGTCAGAATAAAATTTGAACTTAGACTGTTATTCGTCTATGGCAGTGGCAGTGTTCTACTTGGAAAGACCCTTAAGACATCCTATTTCATGATCCATATTTCATTGAAAATATGTTGATCTATTGTGTTTTTTTATTATGAAATGAATGAAATGGCAATATACAGCCAAATGTTCTGTGGCTGTATATAGAATGCATGCAATGCATTATGTATGGAATATTAGACATTCTAGGGGTAGAAAGAGACTCAGAATAACATGTTAAAGTAGCCTATATACCTGAAGAAAGCAAAGGCAGACAAAACAATGAGCAACATTTCTTTTTAACAAAGTATGTTTATTTATTTTAACACAGACATTCCACACACATACATAATATAAACATGAGCAACATTATTGACATTGTAGGCTGTACTGTAGGTACGTAGGATGTTGATATTGCATGGTGAGCATTCATATGTGTAGACTAGAGGACGGTTTAATGTCTGCATGCTCCCCTGAGGTTCAGGGGGTGACCGAGTTGCATCACCAGGTTCAGGTATGTGTACAGGGCTTTCTTTTATTACATCAAACAACATATCCAGTGGCAAGATCCGGTTCAGCAACACTAGAGTAATCTCTTGGTAAGCTAGAAATAATAACTACTCCTCTCTGCTGCCAAAAAGCGACGAGCATTTCAATCCAGTGGGAGACGGGCAGAAAACAAATAACACATATGAGGGTGAGAGGATGAGGGCTGGGACATTTTTCACCATCATTCCTATGACCCTGCATTTCTTAGTCAGTGTTTTAAGTTCCAATGATATTTGAGGACTAGCAAATGAAAAACCAATGCCTGCCAGAAGTCAGAACTGAAAAAAGCAATTCTTTGTCATCCTCAAGTGTTGCTCTAAGAGACAGCTGATGTACACAAATCTGATCGTTATTTCATTGGTGTCATTAGGAAGCAGTTTGTCGAAACAATTCATAACGTGTTATTCTTGTCAACATGTACAGGACATCCAACAATCCATAACTCTAAATGATGAAGTCTCTCTGATTCTATTTTCTGCCTTTGGGTTGAAAAGGAGAAAAGGGCCCAGAGGGACTCTCCCATCATGCACCTGTCACAGATAGGCAGGCTCCAGCAAAATGACTAATGAAGTCAATAAATTACGTTCTCCACTGTGCCCCCGACCACCCCCCCCCCCTCTCTCTCATGCACGCACGCACACACGCACAATCCCCATTGTGTCGTCCATAGTCTTTTGATTGGATGACACAATAGCATAGGGATTGTGAGGTTCACATTGATGCAAATTCACACAGCGCCTGACAGTCAAAAATATTTAAATTCTCTCATAATCACTGCATAGATGGAGGATCATCGGCCTGGCCGAGCGAGCCCTTGAGAGATGTCCTTTTAAGTAAAATGCGCCTTTTGTCTGAATGACCCTGCGTTAATTACCTCAAACCGAGCTGGCCCGTGGGGGGGAGTATTTTATAATTGACATGCAGCTTTTAAGGTACTTGGTATCATCTCCATGCAGTTGCCTCGGACTACACTAATTAAAGCGCAAGTCCTGGGGAACCAGAGGCAGCTGAGCAACAGCAGTGTTGAATATCGACTTGTAATTCCGAGAGGGTACAAATGGAACTAAATGCGACCCGTAAGGGTTCATTGAAGTTCTGCCATGCAGAGTTAAATGATGACTGAGGATTTTACCGTGTTCTCCCTGCCTCTTCGTCTTCGTTTCATCCTATATCCGGTGAATGGTTTTGCTGAGTGCACATAGCACTTTATCAGTGGCTTCATGCTTCATGTGTTTTCATTCACGCCTGGGAGCTACTCAGTAGAACTGCAATCGCCTACTGTAAAGTAGCTGAGGAGCTCCAACTGTAGCCCTAAGGAGGTCATGTTTTTGTTTATTTTGCCTACACAGAAATTGTGTAGGCAAAATGTTTAATGTCAAAGTAAAGTTTTGACGTGTCTGCAGTAATATTGTATCTCCGACTCCCATGTGTAGCCTACAGTACATGGTCATTCCGGAGTAAAAACTATCAGTTTATTAAACTCTACCCTGAAACAAACCATCATGCTTAACCTCTACCTTAAACAAAAGAACCATACCTAACACCAACCACAATAACTGTGTCCAGCCTTCAGAACTCTGCCTAACCCTAACCAAAAGAAAACTACCTAACCTCAACCAAAAATAACTTTGCCTAACCTCAACCTAAAGAACTGTGCCTAACGTTATCCAAATAATTATAATTATAATAGTAACAGTAACAGCATGAAAACGTTAATAAAGCGTATTATTCAGGAAAGTGAAAAAAGGGCTTGGCAGTTACAGTACGTGCATATGGTACTGGTCAATGTTCATGGATGTGCAAACTCAGATCGATTGGTCCAGCTAGTGAGGAGAAGCAGGATTAGGACAGACAAACCTTTCACATGCATTCCGACGTCTGGCAATGAATAGCAAATTAAAAAAGCACATTGTCAATTGTCATAGGCAAATGGAGCCAGCCAGGGATAAACTTCAAAGAGCTTCTAAAAATGTGGACATTGATTGAATTTTTGTTTTTGCTAAAGCTATTTTGCCCACAGTTCTCCTCATACACATTTCTTGAGGATGTGGACTGGAGAATATGATGCAATGAATGTGCCAGTGTAGATTCCTCACCATGTCAGCTTGGCAGCTTTGTGCAAACAGATTTGTAGAAGGAAGTTAACTGCCTGTGTGCAGGGATTCAGCATTGACACACAAACATACATACATACATAACATATTCACTTTGTTGATCCTTCACAACACACACACATGCACGCGCACACGCATGCACACACACTCACACACTCACACTCGAACACTCGACCTCAAAGACTCCATACTCGACTCGGACTCGAGCTCCGAGACTCGTGGGTATCTCTGCTTTCTTGTTTAGGCCACACACATCTTCAACTGTTATGCAAACATTATTTTATAGTTGCTGTGGCAAAGTGTGCAGAGTGGCGCGTAGGCCTTTTGTCTGCTGCGGATCATATACAATTATGCATCATTATTAAAGACTCCTAAAGACTACTGAGAGTGCAGATCTTATCCTCCTTCTACAGTGTGAAAATAGACAACTCTCAACTCTATCATTGTAGTGACTATGGCGAGACACTATGAAGAGTAGTAGTTCACACAATAACGCACTCACAACCTATAAGCATGTCCTAAAACTCACACGTGTGAAGTGAGGGGCGCCCAGATCTTTTGGTGCATGTTGATGTTCTGAAAAATGAAATAAATTAATTATCATCATTCATTTATATTAGCGAGATGACATCTTACATTGTCATGTACTATCCTAAACAAACATTAAAGTCCATAGACTTGGCTGGCAAAAACCTACATCATAACTACCCTAAACACGCATTAAAGTCCATAGACTTGGCTGGCAAAAACCTACATCATTACTACCCTAAACAAACATTAAAGGTCATAGACTTGCCTGGCAAAAAAGTACATAAGTACCCTAAACATAGACTTGGATGCCACATGACATAATTTTGTAAAGCCATGCATTGGAGGGGCTAGCGCCCCTCAAAAAAATAAAAATAGAAGTGTGTGTGTGTGTGTGCGCGCGTGTATGCGTGAACTATAACCATAGTACATTTTGGTTGACAGACATAATATCCTGTAAAACAAAAACATGAAAACCTACAGTATACGTAGGTTTGATAGATGGTACAGTAGCACTCCATATGAATGCAATAGTTCCGGCATTATTGCATTACACATGGGTCGAGTATCACTAAAGCTCACCAATGGTGACTGACCTTTATCCATGCTGGGGCTCTGAATATATCAGTTAATTTAAAACATGTCACCTCTTTCCTCTTCAAGCGCCATCCTTTTCTATTCTCCCTCTCTTTCTTAATGGGAATTGGGTCTATTGATAATAAACGTTGCTACTTTTGGTCTTGGAACGGAAAAGCAAAACACACATCACATTTTGATTCTTCCTAAAAAAAATATATTACTGATGTTTTGACCAAGTAGGTGGGTAGTTCTCACCTCTGCCCAGCCACTGCTCAATGCAACTTAAAAAGATCACACTCACGTGAAGTGAGGGGCGCTCTTATCATCATACATCATCACATTCCGGCCTCACTTTGTGTCCTCAATATATACTTCAATATATATAGCCAATCAAATCATAGCTAAAATTCACACGCACACAAAAAGCTGGGCATAGGAAGGGTTATCTCCCCTCAAAAATAAAATAAATAAATAAATATATACATATAATATTTCATGTCATATATGTTTCATGTTCACTGATGTGGCCTTCTGTCATTAACCTGACTCTGCCAGATTGCAGAAGCTTTCTTCACACTCGTTTCAAACTACTTGCATCTGGTATCTCCTGCCCGTAGCTGCCGCTGATTGGTCCGAACGGCAATCCAGATGGAGGCTGTGTTGTGAACTTGTGAATCAATGCCGCCCCCATATGGCAGTGTCGGGTTATTCAGTCATAGCAGTCCTGGATGAATAAAAAAAATGTGTCCTTTGTTTTAACAGGCTATGGCGGCATACCGCATCAGTGGTTACACAGGCAGACTATTGGGAAATGTCCTGAATCTTCTTATGGCCAGTCTGGGTGGCAGGCCCAGTCTTTCCATTTCTTCTGTTCCTTTTGCTTGGAACTTGTTCGCTGCTGTCATCTCTTTTTCTTTTCTTTCTGTTTCTTCTGGCAGTTTTCTGTTCCTTCATGGCTGCCAGTTCCCACCTGATGTCATGTGGGAGTCCTGACTGTTTCAGACTGTACTGAATAACTCCTAGCTTGCATAAAGTCCTAAGACTAGGACTTAAGTCTAAGATGAACAGTTCATCGGAAGCATATCTGTATCCTCCAAAGAAGATGATACGATCTTCAACCATGCACATCCAACAGCACATCCTTGCTATCAAATATGGGCCATTTCCTTTGGGATGGAGCTCTTTCCAGGAGAAGGTCTCTGGATTGAATTTCCACAGGTCATTGAAGGAACAGCGTTTAGGAAAGTTGGCACCACCAAATATGTACAACTCTCCATTGTAGGCAAAGGCTGAATGACCCCTACGTCTTTCTGGGAGAAGTTTCATAGGAGGTGTGCTCAGCCAACAGTTGGTTTCAGTGTCAAAGACTCTAATGTTGTTGTAGTTGATCTCATCCTGGTCCCCTCTGCCCCCAAATACAAACATTTTGGTCCCGATGATGGTTGCAGAGTGACATGCTGAAAGTTGTGTTGGAGTGCCTCTGGGGTTAATTAAAGTCCAGACCATTGTTTTCAGCTTGTAGATGTCCTTGGTGTATCCAGTCGTCATGCTGTATCCTCCAAAGATATACATGACATCCCCCAAGACACAGGCTGAGTGGCCGGCCCGCCCCCCTGGAATGGTCCCAGAGATCTTAGGCTTGAACCATCTGTGGGTGGCAACATCAAATTCATAAAGCACATTGCAGTTGTTGCCCGAAATGGTAACCCAACGGGTATCCTCCACTATCTTAAAATCCACTATCCCCCCCCAGACGTAGACGATATCTTCAACCAGAACAGCTGTGTGGCACATGCGCGTTGAGGCAACCTCAAGGGCAGGTTCTCCTATTCCATTTATCACTGGGGGCAACGTTGTCCAGCTCAAAGACACAGAGTTGAAGACACGCACATCAATCTGATCCATGTACTTATAGCTCTTCTTCCCGTGACAGTACCCTCCAAATGAGTACACCTTATGCTTCACTGCCACAGCAGCATGATAAGCTTTCCTTTGTCCTTTCAGATGCACTGTCCAGCACAACATTTCAGACACTTCGATCAATCCGGACTCAGCTGTACATGCTCTGTAAATGAATTAGATCATATAGTGGACTACCAGTTATATTTACACTACAATACAGTAACTCACACGTACTACCGGAGCTTGGCCAATCCGCGAAGCCGATGGGATGGTTTGGCCAATCAGGCAAACCGATGCTTGTTGATCTGCCTAATATGGTAAATTCATGCTGGGTGAGCATAACTGCCTAACCAGAAGTACTGGAAGTACCACCCAAGGAAGTTATGTTTATGCTTATAGAGCTGTTTCCTGATCCCTTGTGCATGAAATCCGCATTGTGATTGATGGGTTATCCTCTGGGAACCAGGCTATATTGCAAATTGTAGAGTAAACTCAGTCCAAGCACTTCTTAATTAATTATTTGTATTTTCCGGCAGATTAAATGCTATACATACAACCATGTTAACTTGCTGCTCAGGGCAGCTTAAATGCCTACAACCATGTTAATTTGCTGCTCTGAGGGCAGCTTTTGAATTCTGCTCTCAGAGTTGGTTTCAAAATGTAGGCTACCTAAAATAGAAAGTACTCAATGCGCATTGTGAGCCAGTTTAGATCATCTATTTTCAAATGGCCCAAAATGTATATGGCTGAAATGGTAAATGAATGTTTTGTAGTACTAGTAATAATCCAAAACTACAAAGTAACTAGTAGCAACTAACGTTTTCAAATAAATGCAGTGGAGTAAAGATACAATATTTTGATCCGAGATGTAGTGGAGTAAAGTATTGGAAATACTCTAAAGTACAAATACCTAAAGATTTTACTTTACTGTAATTAAGTAAATGTACTTAGTTACTTTCTAACACTACCCATATGCCAAATAGTCTCGAATAAAGCGAGCACAACAAATATGTCGGCCTAGTAGTTTGTGAAATTAGCTGCAGAAAAACACACAAACACTCATGTATGCAAACTCTCTCTCTCTCACAGTCACACTCACACACACACACACACACACACACACACGCGCGCACTCTCTCTCTCTCTCTCTCTCTCTCTCTCTCTCTCTCTCTCTCACAAGACTCTCATTTGTGGTGAAAAAAATATACTGAAAAGGGAGAAGACAACTTTTAAAGTCAGGTCAGGTAATGGCCAACCAGCCAGCAGGATGGTATTAATGGCTGCATGTAAATGATATCAGATATTTATGTTCATGACAGAAATACCACTTTGAAAATGGAAAGATGCCAAGGCAATTATTTTCACAGCATATTATTTATTGCCCCCCACAGAAATAATCAGACATGCAAACAAACTAGCACTCACTCACTCACTCACTCACTCACTCACTCACTCACTCACAATTACAGAAATAATCAGACATGCAAACAGAATGATACGTAGCTTGCAGAGTTAGTTCAGTGAGCTATACTCGAGGGGCTCATTCAGCGTTATGCAAGACCCACATGTAAGTCGCTGACGTGGCTATCAGCTGACCAATTGGGCGGGGTATTTAAGCTCACCTAAGACTGGATTCTTCCTGCGTTCCTTCCTCTGCATAATGTATTCCTGGTGTTGTTATGCACTGTTTGCTCCCACCGCCACCCCAGCACTACTGGTGGGCTCTGCTATTCCTGTTCCCCACGGGGAATTCCCCAGGGAGTTGATGTATATCCATGGCTGAGGGACGTATTGTTGGGGGGGCTGGAGCACCCCCTCCCTCCAGGCACAGCCCGCCCTCGGACAGGACGGCAATAATAATAATACTTTTAATCAGAACAGATTTCTGTTACTACGCCTAATACATATGCTATATCACAGTATCGGCGCCTTATCCTGGTTAATTGTCTGTTATTTTGCTCATGCGTGTGGAGAGGGAAAGTTTAAGCCACTTTTCTGCGTGAAAATGCGGGTGCACAAGGTGCGTGCAGACACATGCGGCACCCCCTACTGTAAATATCTTCCCACGGCTATCTATCTCCCTGCTCTTAATGGTTAATGATGGTTGTATAATTGTGCCGAGCAGGGAGTCAAATGTAGCAGAGCCGAACGCCAAGATAAAATATATGCACAGTTGCACACATTCTATAATAATGAATATTTGTTCATTCCATTCGTGAGTTATCTGACTGAACAAGCACTCACTCATTCAGTCACTCAGTCACTCCTCATTCACTCCTCATTTCGGCTCATTAAATGTTTTCAGGGTGTATGTTGTGCTTTCCACTTCGGGGGGGGGGGGGGGGGGGGGATGAAGTGGAAAGGAATGCACTTTGTGGGAAATATTACAATTATTTCAATCTATGGTATGGCAGGGCCTTGCACGTTTCTATACAGCATATTTGGCACTGGCAGGCAGCACATCCTAAAATGGTTCCTTTGCCATCTCCTCTGGCTGTCAGGACAGACCTGCTCCACGCACTTCCAATATACGCTCATGGGAGAACCTCCATGAGCGGAGCTTTGGAAGCAGTCATGTATCAGCCAGGCACTGGAGTGATGCAGTGCAGTGACTCAATTAAGAGAAGTCTGACGGTGAACTTTCAGCTGAGGGATCATTTTCTGGTGCGCTCGCTTTTTAATCGGCACCATGCAGTGCCAATGCTCTCTCTCTGTGTGTGTGTGTGTGTGTGTGTGTGTGTGTGTGTGTTGGGGGGGAGGGGGTCGTTACTCAAAAAACCTGAGGGAAATGTCAGGGGCGGTAATGAGATTCTCAGCATGCTGTTGCTCATACACCATTAAATAACATGGAGTGCTGATGGGAATGAGGTGTGTGCGTGTGCGTGTGTGTGTGTGTGTGTGTGTGTGTGTGTGTACTCACGGCATTGTGCACACGACACAGGTTCCTCAAAAATAACATACTGTTGGTCACATTTTGGACATTTGATAATTGATATCAAGACGGCAGGCATGCATCAGGAGTAAAATATTCTGACCAAGAACGGTGAGACTGGGGTTTGAATCCAGCATGACTCATGCACTCCAACAAACACATTTTAGGGTGTGTTTGCAGGTGGGAAGCTGGCAAGGGACGGCATTCTCCGTCGTTGAACTACAGTAGTGATCCCTACAGTGGAGCCGAACTGGGAGGGATAGCGTCTCCCTCAGCATGCGCATATCTCTTACTGGTGAAACTCCTCACTGTCATGGTGAAAAGCAATGGCTATTGGCTGGCAACTGTGTATCGAAGGAGATGCGTTTGTCTATACATCCTCTGCAGAACAACCAGTATGGGTTAGCAGTGACAGTGCAGGGGCTGCATAGAGCATAGGGTTAGAGAGCCTGCCTATAGGAAGCAGGAGCCCCAGGTTGTCCCAGGTTGGATTCCAGGCCTGGCTGCAATGTGCCAGCAATATGACTGGTTCAAGTGTCCTTGAGCAAGACCCCTAACTGCTCCGCGGGCATGAAAAAAACCAGCTAAAAAAAAATATATATATATATTTTATTCGATTCATGAAGGAATAAGCCGCTGAAATGCCACCTATGGTGCGCGAGTCAGAGATCGGATGGGCGAGAGAAAATGGCAGCATTTTTCAATGGTGATTAGTCTACTTGCCAGAATGTGAACCCGGACATTTTGAGTACCCTAGGCCTAGGTTTTATGTTCATGAAAACCCCCTAGTTTGACCCGTCACATGGTACTTAAAGCATAATGAAATTTTGAAAATGTTGCTTTATATTGGTTGTAATGGTACCCCAGCTTATTATGCTGATTCTGAAAATTGCCCAACATATGCAAGTTAGCATCCGGAAGTTTTAACATGCTGATGACCCATACTCCGGTCCGGGTTCACAATGGGACTCTATGGGCTGGCAAGTAGAATATAGGAGGGGTGGAGTGGACGGCGTCGCTGCACGGCACTTTGCCGCTTACGGGTTTGGTCCTCCATTATCCAAAAGGTACACTGAAGCTCAACAAAGAGCCCAAGGCGCCAGTCATCAGTGGTGAAAAAGTACTATAACATTTTTCACTTAAGTAAAAGTGTCAATACTGCAATGTAGAAATACTCTGTTAAGTAAAAGTCCAGTAGGCCTAATCAAAATTGACTTGAGTAAAAGTTTACAATTAATGTTTTGGCAAGTTTTCAAATGTATACAAATCTTTTGAAAATAGCAGATCCATAAGCTCACAATGTGTATAGATTGGATATTTTCAAATGGCCAAAATGAAGTGTTTTGTAATAATAATCAATATCTACAAAGTAACTAGTGAGTTTTGAAATAAACGTAGTGGAGTAAAAAGTACGATATTTGGATCCGAGATAAGTATAAGTATAAGTATAAGTAAAAGTATTTTAAAGTACAGTATTTAGAAATTGGAAATACTCAGAAGACCCTCAAAATGTTATGTTACCCAAGTAACAATACTTGAGCAAATGTACTTAGTCACTTTACACCACTGATCGCATCCACTCGAGCAAATGCACTTCATGTACAATCGGCCTGCGGACAAGTGCGATCGCCTCATCGTGAAAAGAGAGCAGAGCGGCTTGGCACGCATTGTCGTTCCCTCTGAGGCTTGCCCTTGTGCAGATGAGAGACGTGAATGCATAACAAGTTGACGGGGATCCATTTATCTCCTTCAATGAGATGTCTCATCCTCAACCCACCGCCTAATGTCTTAATCAATGTCTGACAAACACACACACACACACACACACACACATACAGCAAAACACAGGTTCAGCACTTAAACTGATTATTTAATCCACACAAATTTCTTAGAGGATGACCCTCTTAGTTAAAATGTATATTGAGAAAATGACAAAGAAAAATAAAAGGCAATTTTTTATCTAAATATTAGCCTGATTCTGTTAGACAGACCTACTGACGAACAGGGTGTGTTGCTTAGCTTAATTCATTTAAAGGTGTATTCAGTGATTTCACTTAATTCAAATATCACTTATTTTTTGTTTTAGATTAGATACATTTATTGTCACTGCACATAGTATAGAGTGGCGTCTAGCCAGAGTGCAATACAGTAATGCAGTAAATGAGAGAATAAATGCAGAAAATGTACAGTCAATATCAATGATGGGATCGGCGGTGCGTTGTAGGTGTGAGAGCCAACCCGAACCTCTAGTTAAACAAGTTTATAATGTAGAACATGTAGGAATAGTTACAAAAAATTATAATAAAATAAATTAATAAACTGTTCTGTGACCCAAAATAGGAAACACTGTATTCAACCCATTCCAAAAAAGAAAAAAACAATAATTTGTATAGGGAAGAGAAACATATACACACACATATTTCATGGATAAGATCCTTGCTCTTCTCTCTGCATATTGATACAGCATGTGCATGGGAAAGGGCTGCCTCATTCAGTCACTTCCTGGCAATCTCTTCATTTTATTTGTCATGTTTTCTGTCACATTTTTGACATTTCCAAAAGCTGCAGCAAAACAAAAAGGCTTATTTTCTTCACCCATGCAGTCTCATTTGCATCCTAGCCTCAGACAAAAAGACTTTAGATATGCTTATGCTTATATGAACTCTCCATCTACAGTACTATATATAGACCTATACTCCCAAACAAAAACACAGTGTATTAAAATGTGAGTTATGTCATGTGCCAGAAATTGGGCTCAAAATGCCACAATTCCCCTTCCGGAATAGTGATAGTTGTATAGTGAAAAGAAGGTGACAAGAAGTATGAGTTTTCTACTCTTACTGGGAGAGAACTTCATATACCGGTATTCACACATGCAGACACGCACGCTCTCTCTCTCTCTCTCTCTCTCTCTCTCCTTGTAAAATGAGTCGTGTTGACTCATTTGGGCTCATTTGAGTGTTTTTTTTTACTGTAAAACCCCCTGCATTTGACCTGTTGTCCTGCATTTAGGTCCTATACACCTCCTCCCTTGCACTGACAGTTCACAACCCTGTCTATATACCAATGACATCACCCATGTGAATTCCAACTTAAATGGCTTTCTCTTCCAGGAAAGTTCTCATGCTGAAATAGAAATTGTTAGAGATGACCAAACCTGCCTAATGATCTAATTGGTATCTTATCCCCCTAATGAGCATTAGTGGGGACCAATTATATAAACATATGGTTGAAGAAAATGGTTGTAGTGGTTGTTTAACCTTTCCTGTGATTTTCCTTTGTTTTGTATAAAAGCATGCGCTTAGATCGGCTACTTTTGAAATTATGCTTAAAAAACATTAAAACATTAACATTGTAAATCACATCTTGATGATGTCATCAAGATGTGATTCACAATGTTAATGATTTTTTTCATACCTCCAGTTCTAGGAAACACAGAATGGGGGGAAATGAGTGGTATTCAATGTGCAATGTAGCCTATTTGTGTACGTTTGGGTTTGGAGGAGGCATGCCATTTCTCTTTTGGAAAAGGTTTGGGAAACCCTGCACTATAGTTTAACAGAGACTGTGCTTTGCTGCAGACATGTCAGGCTGTTGAGTTCAAGGTGATTACAAGTAACCGCAAAGTCTACCCATGACCCATGTATGTCTGACCTTTCCATTCTCCCAATGGCCTTTGAATGATTCATGTAAGACCAAGACTTTCCTGTTAGCTTAACACACCAGTCACAAGCTTTCCCCAGCAGCCACTCTCACCCGCACGCACGGACGCATACACACAAAACGCACTCACGCACCACGCACGCACGCACGGACGCACGCACATTTGACATTATTATCTATAGACCACTTAAACTGCTTAAGCTCTGTATGCTTAATAGCTAAAATAGTGGCTATTTTTGCAAAAAGTTAAAAAAGAAAAATCAAAGCTGTACGAGGGGCTTGTAGCGCCCCTCAAAAAGAGATCTAGGTGTCGGGATTGGATCCAAATAGAAACGGCGTGGCTCCAATGTGAATCTTGGACTTCTTGGACTTGGACTAACATCGGTTATGTCGACTCATATCTATGAATCATGACTCCATCATTTGGCAAGTGTTTCAGAAACATCAGAACCCATTTGACTTCCATTATACATTTTATATTAAATATTTCACAGTATGAACCAAACCATAAGTGAAAAAAACTATTGTGGCTATATTTGGCAGCGTGCATACAAAGTTTGATGTTGAATGGTCCAGCATTTTGTGAGATTAGCTCTGTACAGACAGACGCAAAAACATGGCCACATGTACAGTATATGCACACAAGCACGCAAACGTGCACACAAAGTCTTGCAGAGCCACAGTGTAAAGAAAATCTGATTGGGAATCAAATTATTTTGACTTGATGTCACTCGGAAGTTGTGTGGCATGAAGGTCTAAAACCAATGTTAATCAGTGTTAGTAATGAAGAGTAAAATGGTATAAAATGTTTGAAGAAGAGGGGATAGCCCGGGATACAGACCTGCCACAGCCAGTGATATGCACCTCACTGACCGTGACTTTAAAATATATTTTACAATTTCCATTTTTGCCAAGCAGCAACCTACAGTAGCCAGGTAGTCTTTGATTAATCTGATTCACAGTAGGACTCATGTGACGGCAAAGGTGAGCTAGCTCTGCACAGACTAGGCGGAAGAATTAGAAACTTGTGTGAGTCAACACTGTTGACAATTTACAATTTAGGCATTTAGCAGACGCTCTTAATCCAGAGCGACTTACATTAAGCAAGAACAAAAAGCATGGGAATACATCACATAAAAAGCATTTATCATGAAACATGCGTAAGCTAAGAACGTAACAGTGTTGAGGAACTAGCCATGACCTCTTTATTACACCTAGCCTACTTTGGAGTAGTGTTCCTCTTGGGATGGAGCCTGGACAAATAAACGGGCAGCAGATTCTGTCTTGACATTTGTACGATTCGAATCATAACATAAAAGTTGAATAGTGACAATGTCTACCCCTCAGATGCACCAGACAAGATCCACCATTTGAAAAACATCACGCACACTCTTCCAATACACTTGGCCGCATTATATGTACAGCACTTTTTATGGTTGGCTATTTATTGTAGGCCTACTGTACATAAAAAATAATAATCAAATCAAGTGGGTGCTAGGAAAAAAGAGCTTCCAATTTCCATAGTCAGACTTTTCTACCTTACATTATAGCCTACAATTGAATCATAACAGTTAGGCTTAATAGGATTTTACTAAATTGATTAGTAACATTTTTAAGAAACACGTCTTAAAAAGTGTTCTTCAAAAAGCTGCTACGTTTGAACTTTGAATCCCATCGTATACACACAGCAAGAGCAAGTGGCAAAGTTTAATCTTCTGCTTGTTAAAACAGAGAGGCAGTACATATAGCTAATTATGTATTGTATAATTATCCTATGAATAAAAGCACTTAACTCAGCCAAGGTGATCAAAGTAATTTCAATGCTATAATAAACAGAGGGTGAGAGGGGGGGGCTCTCTCTCATACATTCACACACACACACACACACACACACACACACACGCACACATGCACACATGCACACAGCAGTGACAGCACCCATTTAATGCGAAGGCAAATAATTGCAAATGCGCACACGGCATTGCGTGCACACGTGCATGCACAGGCACACAGAGACACATCCCACACCCACGATGCATAGCAGCAGCCTACCATTTTGTTCTTTAACCAGCAGTATTTACACTTACCTCTTGAATTTTATTTGCTTCAAGTGGTGCTGTTGAGCATCCTATTGAAATTAATGGACAGGGATTTAAACAAATTGTTCCTCTATTTTATATAGCTCAATTAAATAACCCCATCAAAGGCACAGCTTTGTGTGATTATACTTGTCTTTGTACTGTACTTCACCTGAAATGACATTCCTAAAATAGGGACGTCACGTTGTATTCAAATCACCATAGTTTGTCGTGTATCATATACATTCATTTTTATAAGGTAGAACATGTAACATTTTAACTTACTCTCTGTTTGTTGCTATTATTATTGAATATTCCATGATGACTGTTTTGCTTGGTAAATCTTGGCTGCTGCTCAGCCAAAACATGTTCCCCATGAGCCTGTTTTTGACATTTTTGAAAGATTTAGATTGAATGGGCGACTTAATAGTCAATCTCTGCGCACATGTTTTTGAATACAATTCCACTGTTGCGACATCAAAGTAAACACTGGAGCACACCAGACAACACACAAAGGAACAAAAGAGCCTTTTGCTTGTGTTTGATGTTGTTTTTCCTTGGCAAAGTGGTTGCGGGGCTGAAGTGGGACCCCTCTCTTCAAAGCCACATTGTCTTGGTCTACATGTGCCGTTGTGAGTTTGACATGTATTGTACTGCACTACTTTGCCATACGGCAACATAAATACCCTACATTAAAGGGCCACCTTTTGCAACCAGATCTTATTTGAATGATGTTTAGGACATGTTTATGGGTTTTATGGTGAAATGTCCCTTTTTTCTTAAGTATAAAACAACTCCCTCATGTCATTACTCCCTCAGTAGCTACTAGACTTTCAAGTAGGGGCCATGGTATAACAGAGGTCATCTCAGCTCTCTGTGCGAGACAGTTATGCTTCACAACATTGTGACAGTGAAGGTGCCTATTAGGTGATGCATATGCATAATGCAACTGACTGACATGTGGTTTCCGTTTTCAAAACCACATGCAAAGAAAGCAATGTTCTCATAATGGATCATCTCAGTGTATACAAAACAAACAACAAAACCAACATTAAAACCAATACCATTTGTGTCATTCATTTCTTATACTAGACATTTAATTACATTTGTAGTATGATGACTCACTCTCAATCTGGCTCTTTGACTTTCATTAGTTGCTATTGATCTTGTATGGACTAGGATTGCATTCCAATGAGCAGGAGTGTGTTCACCTTTGTGAAATATGACTTCCCGCCCCTAGCTAATATGTTTCCCAAAGAAAGTGTGTGTGTGTGTGTGTGTGTGTGTGTGTCTGACTGACTGACTGACTGACTGACTGACTGACTGACTGACAACACATTTGCGACGCCAACTGATACCATTAGATTGCCATTTAACCTGACTTTTAGCACTTAAGCCTGTCGTACATCATTTAATTTGTGGATCTGCTGTTTTTGGCACACATGTTTATTAAGAGTGAAGTAGTCAGCAAATTTACAGCAACTTTAAAATGTGTACATAAACTACTAGCCATGCGCCAGAAGGGAATATGGAGAAAATCACATCACATTTTATCAGCAAAATAAAAATGCATCTGTGATCACTATATATAAGATAACACTTCTTATTTCACTCTATTAAATTGCTCCTGTAAATCCTCGTCGTCTTGGTAAATGTGACCCAAATTCCATTTTGCTTTGAGGGCACTGCCAAAAGAGAACACTTTAGATAAACAGATTTCCTCATTTCTCCGGCTCCTCTCTGTGTCGTACATTATATGCAGAGATGCGGATCGCTCCAGGCTCCACTCCTCCAACACTCGCATAAACACAGCCGTCAACAACCTTAAAAGCTTGTCATTCTCCCACTCCCAGTGCACCTCAAGAGATAACCAGGTAATATAATATTTGAAATAGCACTTTCCTTGAGACACTGAACAAGACTCCCTCAACATTAGCCGTGTGTGACTGCCAGCTGCCACACTAATAGTTTGCACTGTGGAGGGAAGTGTTCGGAAACAACGTGGTGGTGTCTGAATGTTTGGAATGGAAATCAAAATGTGCTTCGAGCTCCGTGTTGTACTCGAGATGAAATGTAAATGCTCTTCCGACAAGGAAGAATCAATATACAAATAGAAATGTGGAATAACTATCTGTCTGACTACTGTATATGCATCCTATTAAATGTATTGTTACTGAGACCCTTGGATGGGTTCACCGTTCACCACATGTGCAATATAGTTTCAGCATCCTACGCTTCAACAAGGAACTGTGCAGAAGATCATTCCCTCACTCTGCCCTATTTTCTCTCTGTTTCTCATAGTGCTTTCCATTTTTACCAGAAATAATCTTTGAACCTTTGGATCTTTGAATAATCTTTGAGTCTAAGTATACGAGTTATCTTGGGTAAAAAGTTGACTTTTGGGGCTGAGGGTGGTCCCTTGGGTGTTGATAGCGGTAAGGTAATGAGATCAATCAAATCTTTATGTTCTAAGGCAAGGTTCATGGCAATCCGCCCATTCGAAAATAGATAAAAGATGATAAATTTGTACTGTACTGGTGCTTTGAATGACATATTTGTTAAGAGAATGCTAATATAACAAGTTCCCAAAAATGCGAGAGTTAAACCAGGCGAAGATGTCTATAATGCAAGCAAACAAAAGCAAAATACAGTTTTATCAGGCAGATATAAAGTGGATTAGTCACGTTAAACCTTCTCACATTTGTAAACATTGTTGCTTTGCTATCTCAGTGAATTGTATTATGTGTATCTGATGAATTGCCCTTCACTTCACGTGTTTATTCTCATAAATTATAGCATAGAACAACAAATCATTTCAGATTCAGAACACTACTATTTACTATCCTATGGGCTTCTCTTGCATCCAATTGCAATATCAAATTCAGTTGTTGTCAGTGCAAATGTAGAAATTAGAACTAGAGCTTTAGGCAAACATTAATAATGAACTCAAGGAAGAGAGGAGGACTTGTTAACTGTTTTCAACTAGTGTACATGAGTATCTAGGAGCAATTTCAAGACAGAATTACTATTGTATTTACTTTCTCACTCCAGTGATCTTGTTTAAAGAGTTTAAAGATCACATTGGCAGAGCATGAAATCTTCTCACTTATTTATAGTGCTCGCACGCACGCACGCACGCACGCACGCAATTTGATTATACATTTCCTGTCATCCTTTTTAAAACAATGTATTGTGACGATCATGAAAATTCCTTACAATGGAATCCTTCTCAAATTCTGCTATACTTGTAGGGACATTTGGCCCTCACAAGTACAGTATAGGCTATAGTAACATGCACGCATGCACACAAGCACACACGCACGCGTACGCACTGACCAACATCGGCTTTTACATGAACATCATTAACATCACCATTAAAATGTATTTCAAAAAGTAAACTTTGCCCATTATGTAGACTTGCCTCATTAATTGTAACATTTTAACACACATTAACCTATAATGTGAAAAAGAAAATGAATACATGAAAATATAACAAAGCCTGCATTGATCCATGAAAACATCTAAACTCATCAAGCATCTCATTGTACATTAAGTACAACCTCTGTGGATGCTCTTAGGTAAAAACTTTTAAAGCATTTTAAGAGCCACTTCACCCAAAATTCAAAACATTTACATCTACTGTATCCATCTATGATAGTTTCTTTTCTACTTTAGATAATGGTCGGCAGTCATGGGCAGGCTGCTGTCAACATGCCAGACCACCAGTATGGGCATTTAATTGCCAGCAGCAGGAGGTGCAATTGTGCAGCAAGACTTGCCAGTCTGGCCCCATCAGACAGTGATGGAAGATTTGTGAATGCTTGTTTTGTAGTAAACGGCTGAACCAGAAGCAGGGAAAGGAGTCACTTGTTTCGTTCGTTCATTACTCTAACTATTCCGCCACACACAGACATTTAATTGTGAACAAGAAGAGCCCTGAGCAGATTGAGATAATTGACCTGTGTGAGTCGATCACATGGGCTGCAGAATACTTTTCGAAAGCGTTCACCTATAGAGGGTATGCGTGTGACATCATCATATACCGGAAGTTATGCAGGAACGTCTACTTTCTGGCCTTGACAGCCCATACATCCAAACAGAAAAGTCCTATCTGACTACCTTTCCCTATACCTTTCCCCCCACTTTCCCCACTCCACTTTATGCATGCCCTCTATAATGACATGCCCAAAATAAGAGAGTGAGGATGGAAGTGGTTAAACATAGGCTATGAGCCAGGTGATTTAGTGTGGACAGAGCTCAGGGCCTTCTAGACGCAAACTGTGACCAAAGAGCACTGGCCCTTTCAGAGTGTTAGGTAGTTAGTTACAGATAGTCTTAGGCCCAATTAAAGTGACATAAAGGAGACTATGAATGTAGTTGAAGCCATGTCCCTGCCTTTCATACTGAGAGAGCCAGACCTGATGCCTGTGCCGCCACTCCCCTGCTTGTTCTCCTTGCCTTTTGAGTTTAGTTATGTTTCACACATCCATACTTACACCAGGGATTATACTGACTCCACACCTCATAGGATCCTTATAGCCTTATGTTATGCTTTCAGTTCTCCAGTTAGGCCTAATTTATAATAAATACATATTGTTCAACATTTTACTCCATCTCACCTCTGTTTAGATTTGAGCTGTAAAGTGCATTGCAAACTTATTTAATAAACTATTGCCCGGTTGGAATAATTCATGGGTAAATTAGGGAAGGCAATTTCTCCCAAATATAGAAAGAGGCCTACATTATTGTTTATTGCTGCTGCTGCGAGGTTTCTTCTCAGGGCGTCTTACTGGTTACTTTCTGTGCCAGCTAACATTAGCATCTATGAAGGTAAGCTGAGCCGCTATCCACGTTCACTTTAAGAGGACGAGTTTTCCAGGTCCCATACCTGGAAGTGACGGGCATTGCCATAGCAACCAGATCAATGTTGTGAGTGTAGGCTACAGGGTTTGATTAGGTCTGGCCATATATGGAGCGTGTCTTGAGTGTACAGGATTTGATGAGGTCAGTTCAACATGTGGAATGTCAGAACAGGTCTTGAGTGTACAGGGTTTGATGACAGGTAGGGCCGAGCCTTAAGTTTCGGGCCTGTTGAGAACTCTAGTTTTCGCTGGCTGCCAGGTGTGGCTGCACTATATAATAACTTTGGGGCGGGCCTGTCTAGAGTTTGAATGGACAGGTATTAGTCAAAAGAGATGCATCCAAGAGGAAGGACGGGTGGGGATGATCAACATATGGAATGTCAGAACAGGTCAGCTCCATATGGTCACAATGCTGAAGGAGGCCCACTAGGCCGAAACACGTTTGCTGTCTGCTCGTCAGAGGTAAATAAATCGTGTGAAAAGGACATGTATTGAGTGCTGGCATTTTCTTCTTTCTTCAGATCCATAGATGGAGGCGATGGAGTCACGAGGCGTGACCATAATGGAGGCGTGATTTCACAAGGCGTGACCATATATGGAGGTGAGATGTGAATCATGTGACACATGGAATTGCAAGTTTTCATGGTAAATGCAAACAACTAATACATCTGAAGTGATTGTTCCCTACTCATGCATTGTGAAACATAAGTAGTAGTTAAGTATTGCCTGAAGCTCACAAGCGCAATATCTCTTCAAGCAGGCATTGCCTCTTGAATGAGCGGTAACCCCGGAAGGACATTATACTTATGGATTGTAGCTTTAATAATCCCAGGACAATCATCCCCCCCGGGCAATGGATTAAGCGTCTACAACTAGCTAATTGCAACATTTCTGTCCCTCCAGTTTATCGGATGAGCGAAACCAGCCAATTGCAGGTTCGCTGGTGCACGGCGGTGTTTGATTAACACATTTATAAATGTGACAACACATACCCCAAAATCCATAATTACGTGAGTTAATGTCCGCAGACTCTGCACATTCACCAACTCCAAGCTGTCTGAACGATGGAGAGTGGTTTTTTGATTGATTGATTGATTGATTGATTGATTGCCATTGTTTGGCAATTTATGTGGATGAGAGATTGAGAGAGATTGTAAGGCAGAAAGTCAAGACCAGCATTGTGCATTATTGATATACAAGTAGATTTCTCAGTAGTGTGCTGGCAGTGTCACTTGTTTTATGAATCAAATATAGCTTTTCAGTCGAGAAGCTCTTTCTTTGATGAGGATGGTAGCGTCCACACATGATACATGTTTCATGTTTATTCATATTCAACGTCAGATGTAAAACGAAGTGCCCAGATTGGGACATATTATGTCCCAATCTGGGCACTTCGTTTTACATCTGACGTTTTACATCTGACAAAGACAAACCAGAGCCATAGAGTAAGACAGAGTTACGACGACATTGAGGGGGCAGAAAACGAAAAAAGAGCCTGGCCCCATGAAGTGAACAGAGTTGTCGTAACTCTGTCTTACTCTATGGCTCTGGGACAAACACAATCATCTATGCACTAGTAGAAGACCAACCATCTGCTCAAGTTTAACAGTATTTATTGAACTAAATAAGACGTAGGCTATTTGTGTATTGCTGAGGAGCCCGAGCTAGGGCGAGACTCAGGGTGGGGGTGTAGTCTCGGGAGCCTGGCGGCCACGGTTGCTCAGCTTGGGTCGCCTCTGCTTTGACACTGCCCTGCCCTGGGGCTCCATAGAGAATAGGCTATAGCGCAAACATTGAGGAGGAAGGAGGAGATTGAGGAGGGGGAGGGCATTTTAAATCCACGTTAGCAGAAACAAACGTAAGTAATACAATCGCAGGTGTATACTGTTGTAGATTAGCTGAGGGATAAGCAACACAGGTGTGTAGTTGATAAGGTGATAGAGGATGGGGAGATAAGCAGAGGGTGGTCTCTACTCCTGAACATATGTTGAAAACAACTTTCATGATAACTACTTTTTATGTATGTGATGTATTGCCATGCTTTTTGTACTTGCTTAATGTAAATCGCTCTGGATTAAGAGCGTCTGCTAAATGCATGCCTAAATTGTAAATTGTACAGTCTTCCTGTTTGATCTCTAACCTATGGCAGTTCAGCCCGTTGGTTTGCCCTAGCTCTTCTCTCTAATTTGTGAGGTCTGACTTTGGATGCTCAATGGGTAAAAGTATCCACCTCTTTCTCTCTCTCACGTGCTCACTTTCTCTGCTTTTCCTCACTTGATTGCTCTTGCTCTCAGAATCTGACCTTCAAAAACAAGGAAAGCAATTGCTGATTAAGGTCAGAGACTCAGGGTAAAGGACATGAAATGTCTATTTGCACAATTACAGTACACATGTAAAAGGTCAAATGTTGCCACCAGACACGCCTTTATTGAATGACTTCTCATGCAGACAGTCTTATGTTCCAAATAGTTTAATCAAAATATGGAAATACATATCCTTGGCCTTTGCCATAATCTTCTCAATGTGAAGCGCTAGCATGGGGCCCTGAGGATCAAGGTTCAAGGTTGCACTTTGTTATATCTTGTGCACATGCAGGTACTGTGTTGCCTTTAAGGCAAATGTTCTATTTTTCTGTATATTAATTGATGGTACGTGGTTGAATTTCTGTTTACATTAGAAAAGTACTTTAATGTGAAGTTCTGTAACAGTGCTTTTATTTTGAAAACACGTATTTAATGAGAGTCACTTCCAGTCAGCACCATTTTGATGCAGTAGTGCAGAGATCAAGTATAGGCTGTTCAGCGCTGTGAGCTTAGAATCCCATCTAACCCACATGGAAGCATTTTAGAGGCAATGCCGTAAGTTGTGGTGTTGTTTTCAGTTATGTTAACTTTCTGTACAACTTTGTGACTTTTTGTACAAAGTTAGTTTGTTGCTTGTTTGCAGAGCATAGTAGCCTAGAGTGCACAGGTGTAGGGCAGCCTGTAGATCATTTAGAACAAACGCTGAATGTTTGTATTGTTGTTATGTTTGCAGTTTTCACCGTTATGTCATGAGAAAGAGCAACAGTAAATGGTCCAAGCTTACTTCGTCTCTGTCTTCATTGTCTGCGGTTTAACTCTGTGTTTAGTGACAAGATGGCCACAAGACCAAGCAGCAAGGCTTCCAGTGCTGGGAGCAGCAGGACATCATCGTCATCAGGAAGTGTGGCTCGTGCCCGAGCCAAAGCAGAAGCGGCCAAGGTGAGAACACAATATGCTTCTCAAGAGGCCAAATTAAAAATGGACAAGGCTGCCAAAAAAGCAGAAAGGATAATACAAGCCGCTCGAAGTCAGTTTGAGTTGGAAGTGCTAACATCACACTTTTACAGCAAGAAGCTGATGCAGCCGAAGTGAAGGCACAAGTGCTGGAACGTGCTAAAGCAACGGAGATCATCAGTCATGTATCCTGGCCCATCACCTGAGTGCAACATGGCTCCTTCACCGCCACAAGAGAACGGCAAGGAGGGAGAAGAGCGGTCCAACATGGCTCCTTCACCGCCACAAGAGAACAGCAGGGAGGGAGAAGAGCGGTCCAACATGGCTCCTTCACCGTTACAAGAGGGGGGAGGGAAGAGGAACAGCTCCATACACTGCATGAGAACGCTACAGGTACAGTACGCAAGAATAAAACTTATTTTTGTTTGGCGAACCGCCAGTTTGATCCCGGTGAGCAAGTGCTCCCACCTAAAGCTAATTACTCCTATTATTGCTACTGATGTGCAGGTTGGTGCCTTTCAGGTTGGTTTCCTCTGCCATTGGTGTATGAATGTGTGTGTGAATGGGTAATGCACAATCTAGCACTTTGGATAAAAGCCCTATATAAATGCACCATTTAAATAAATGCACTATTTAATGTAGCAGCAATAATAATAATAATAATAAGTAGATAAAGTGCCCCTCGGGGCGCAGGTCTCCAGGTCAGGTTGTGGCCTCCTGGTGGCACTATAATAAGCCACTGTGAAAAGGGTGGCATTTCTTCTCACGCCTTGGATAGCAATTGGATGATTTGAGGCATTTTGTTCCAAAAATCTACCTAGAACAGGCCAATGTGAAAAGGGTGGGATATATTCCTCAGCCTATAGTAGGAAAGTAAATTGCACGCTGTGTTCATGATTTGAGGCTTTTTGTTCCAGAAAAATAAATAATAATAATAATAAACCTGCATAATAAATGCATTGCTTGCCTGCATAAACTGGCTAAGGGGGACAGAGTGGCATTCCGACGCACTGCCATTCTGACCACCACGTATGTGTCTTCCGTGTGCGATTAGGGTTCGGGTTATGGACAGGGTTAGTAATGCGGCGAGTCAATGGCGATACATCGGAATAGTGGGCTTTGGAATGTAACCCTGGCTGAGAACACTTGCTCTGTTTATCATTTCCAGCAGTGCACGCTGATAACAAAGAGCAGATTCTCACTTGAGGCGTGGAGAGGGGCCCCATGGCTGGCCCGCCTGCCTTTAAAGCCCCACTGAAAGCCTTTAAAGTCCCATTCAACAGCAGGTCCTTGTTGGCCTCGATCCCCTGCAATGCATTGCTTTGGCTTGGTGTGTCCGCCTCACGATAGTAGGTTTGTTATGCTGGTGGGTTGTCCCGCTTACTTGATTGGTGGATGGGCAAGATTAATTAAAGCCTCGCTTCGCATTTCTGCACATATCTTCCCTGATATATGCTATGGCCGACTTAGATTATTCTTTAATATTTGCAGTCTACTGTTTTTCTTTGCACCTGCTCCATCATTGTCTCACAGGCTCTCACTTTGACACACTCTCTCTCTCTCTCTCTTTCGCTCTCTCTTTCTCTGCTGGTTTGGCTCTCTCATTACCTCTCTGTCTCCATCCATCGCTCTCACTCAGCTCCTCTCCATCTGCTGGTAACATGCCCTGTTAAACCCAGGTGAGGGGGACACAGCCTCATCTGAGGAATGGAATGGGTATAGAATGCAAGGGAAAAAAGCTGGAAAATTGCCCCCATTAGTCCCTTAAGCGAGGCAAGGAAATGAGATTGAGAGTGGCGACATACTCCTCAGCTGCCGGAGGGTCCTCCCCTTACCAGCTCACTACGGCTGGGCAGGTATACCGGCCATTCCCCATGGGGCCCTCGCCTCGCTGTAACACAACCAAAATGAATTAGGAGTCAGGGCCCAGTGGCCACGAGGGAGGCGACATGCGACAGTTGCATCCACCTACGACATGAGTGACTGTTGATTTGTTGATCTTTGTAGTTTTTCTGTTTGGGTTCAGAATGAGATGAGATTAGCCATCAGGGGGAGAGCATGTCAGCAGTGAAATGTGCTGAGATCTATTTCTGCATGTATCATGCGCACCCATTGCGGCAAGGGTTTATTCCGTGTTTTACATAATCTTCCCCACAATGACGTTTGTTCAGCTCTTTTCTGAAGAGAGCTGCTACAATAATTCACTTGTTACACACACAGTGAATGCCTGTCTCGAGGAAATAAAATTGTATATTATTGTTGCTTATATGCTGCAATTTCATTATCCAATATCTGCTGCAGCCCGTTTGGCAACAGCCCGTATGGCACACGTGCACCTAAAATAGCTGATCAAGCTTTTTCCGGTGAGCGACAGTCATGACAGAAAGTAAGGTTTGAAATCATCCTCGCCCAATGTTCCTCCAGGATGAGAATGTACAGTTGTGTGAACCAGTCTCTTTGTGATGAAGCCGTGTGTGGTGTGATGATTATACTGCTTTAATGAGGCAATTTGTTGGCACCCTCCAGGAGGAACTAGCACACAATGGATATAATGCTTACTAATGTGACCCACATTGCCTTTCACCTAATGAAGGCTGAGCACAAACACCACACCAAAAACATTTCCAAAACGGCTTTTCATTTTGTGATGTATGCTACTTTGGTTACGTTTTTGGTTACGTTTTTTTTACTATGCAGTGTGCACTATAGTGGAGTGGCTCTTGTTGGTTCTGCTATACTAGTTTAGGGTTCTCAGTGCCCACAAAAACGTTGTTTTCAGGAAATAGGGGTGGGGTGGGCACCTGTGTTCCCACATGGACCAAAAATCACATCCAAACCTCGGATGGATTTGCCAAAACCACAGACAGCACTGCATTTTTCAGAGAGAACAGCCAAACAAAGATTCTACTTTATATGGGGTCGCTATGGCATGCACTCGTCATTGTGCTGGGAGTGGCGAAGACGTTGCTTAGCAACCGAGTCAGTGTTGAATGTTGATTTTCAGTGTAACCGTTTCATATCGATAAAAATCATTAACTGACGGAGTATTCCGTCAGAAGCATACAACAGTTGAATTTTAAAGGACGTCAGAAGCAATTAATTGGTTAAGAATCAACGTGCCAAAAGGTGTGCCAGTATTGAGTGGTAAAAATGCATTGCAACGTGTTGTGAGCTTCTAGATCTGCCACTTTTGCTGTCACTTTCAGACTTTGAAGATATGGGGGTGCCATGCTTTGTTGTAATCATAAAAAAATACTACTAAAATCGTAAAAAATGTAAGATCTACAAGCTCACCACATATTGCATAATGTGCACTGACACATTATGAGCTTGTAGATCTGCTATTGTATATTTGTCATACAATTAAGTATACGGTATATAGCTTAAGTGTAAGGCACTGACAGATGTCTATTTTAGATTTTTCTAACACAATGTTTTTGTTGCTTGTTAAGCAACAACAAAAAAGAAAACTCTGCACATTTTAATCCCTAAACGCAATGTTTTTGCTCAAACAGTAACAGTATTTCATCCATGACATCTGAGGATGGGCAATCTACCCTGAAAGCCATTTTATTTTTTATTTCTTGTCGAGTAATTTGAGCAGGGTGGGGGGATTGGGGGGGGGGGGTTCAATAGCTGAGCTAAATAATAAAATCCCATTTGCCTGCGGCATCTATTGGCTGGCACTACCAGCCGTGGTGGCGTTGCAAAACACTTTCTTTCCTTACAAATGAGCCATAATTCACCAGTTAAGGACTGCTCGCGCTCTCACCTTGACATCTTAAAGTTAACAATGCGATATTATCCCCTCTGGATACTATGTCCTGGTTTGACTCATGGACAAATTCATTACACCATCATGCATCCTCAGCAGTTAGGGAACTGAAGCTGAAAAAAAACAAATAATGAAACGTTTAGCAGGCTGTTTTGAGTTTCATAAGCAGTTCCCTGTGCATAGTTGTGAAATGATGGAAACGCCCAAAATCAAAGCATGTGTTGGACACTGCGGTCTTGACGCCGGTGGCACACGAGTTGACACAACCATCATGAAGAGAACATGAACACGAACACGGTATAATTCTCATACAGTAGTGTACAGACACACATCATACAAACAAAATGTATAGCACATGGAGTGTGTGTTTGTGGGTTGTTTACGTTTCAATGTGTGCCAAAACAAATTAGCTATGTTCCGCAGAGATTTAGACATACAGTACATTAAAATGTAAAGAATACATTTTGCCAGTGCACCCACCATGTGGACATGCATGAGAGGCACAACACATGCACATGCATGCAGACAAAATGCCCATAGTGTAGACAAATCTGCACAGTGCACACGCAATGGAAACACACGTAAGCCTTGTCGTTATCCTGTTGATTATGGTGGGCCATACAGTATGTTTGTTACAGATGTATGTGACATGATTTTATTGAATCAATAATGACATAATCACACACACATAGACACACGCACGGTCCCACGCAAGCACGCACGCACACACACACACACACACACACACACACACACACACACACACACACACACACACACACACACACACACACACACACACGTTTTTAATATACTATATATGATTGTGAAGACATCAACCTTTTAGGAAGGTTATTTTATTAACTAATTTAATGCAATGCCTTTTTTGAGGGGCCCTATAGCCCCTCCAATGCATGGCTTTCTGAAATTACGTCATAGTCTAGTCAAGTCTATGGACTTGTAATGTTTGTTTAAAGTCTAACAGTGGAATATCCTGCCACACTAATAGCCAGCACAACACCCCATCCTTTGTCCGCCTTCTCCTACCAAACCACACTGTTTGCACACATCTCACCATGCTCAACACCAACAGCATGCACTACTTTGCATCCATGCAACTGTCATATTTACAGTACAATACCCATTTCTATGAAAGAACACATTTTTGCGCAAGACCACCAGCCTACGTCAAAATCGTCACCACTTTGCAGAGTTGCGCCAACTCCGTTCACTTCATGGGGCCAGTCCAATGGCGCATTGTATAGTCTACGGCCTGCAGTGACACACGCGTTACATGAACCACGCGACCGGGATGATTTCCAACCCCTCAATGTCCAACCTCGCTGCCTCTGCTCCACACCAGCTCATTCTACCTCAGCCCCCTCCCCCTCTGGCTGCTGTGCCGGCCAGGTGAACACTCCCCCTCTGTAACAGTACGCATCGACAAACAAACACCACGTCGTGTTGACTAGACTACACTAATAAGGACCCATGACGGCCACCGCCAGCAACAACACACCGGCAACAACCCGAAAAAGACATATCTCGCCTATCGCACGGCAACATGGACCTCGCATCAGTGCCACGGGTTCACAACAACTTCACAGTAGACTGTGGAGGATTTTTGTATCGCATCGCGGGGCCGGGGGGACTTCAATTGACGAGTGAGCGAGTGTGTGTGTGTGTGTGTGTGTGTGCATGGACCTCGCATCAGTGGCGCGGGTTCACAGTACACTGTGGAGGATTTTTGTATCGCATCGCAGGCCGGGGGGACTTCAATTGATAAGTACGCGAGTGTGTGTGTGTGTGTGTTGTCGGGTCGCAGGGGCAATAGCTCCACCAAAGTGCTCCAGACTTCCCTTTCCAGAGCAACATTATAGTGACTTCCTCCTGGGGGATCCCGAGACGTTCCAATTAAGGCCAGTGAGTCGATGTGTTTCCTCTAACTGCGCCTTGGTCTGCCCTCCTCCCAGTGGGACGTGCCTCGAGGCCGAGAGGCATCCTAACCAGATGCCCGAACCACCTAAGCTGTCTCCTTTCCTGGCTAAGAAGCAGCGACTCTTCTCTGAGTCTCTCTCGCGTGACTGAACTTCTCACCCTATCTCTAAGGGCCGCGTTCGGAAATAGCGCAGTGAGCACACTGTGCAATGCAAACTAATAGGCGTC
Source organism: Protomyctophum bolini (assembly GCF_963924005.1). Classification (NCBI taxonomy): domain Eukaryota; kingdom Metazoa; phylum Chordata; class Actinopteri; order Myctophiformes; family Myctophidae; genus Protomyctophum; species Protomyctophum bolini. The sequence continues at coordinate 16,469,062 of NC_137877.1, read as the reverse complement.
CACGGTCCCACACTTCATGATCATAGGTGAGAGTAGGAACGAAGATTGCTCCGTAGACAGAGATATCCATCACTGTTTGCAGGAAATACTGATTACTATTGTAAAGATATAGAATAGCATGTCAGTGTTTTGTTTCACTACTGAGGTAGAAAGTAATTGAATACAATTAATGTATTTGTTTTGCAAGATGGGCCTTAGATAAGAGGTATCACAGGGGCACAGAGCAATGTCATTGACAACCGAGGACCAGGAAAAAAAAGCCAGACTTGGCGTTTGATAAGCGGATTTGTGGCCATTTGTGTGTAGATGGACCTCGGAGTCACTCGGGGGTGACTTTGATGGCGGAGTCCAGTCATGCGGAATCTCATTTTATACACAGCGGTTCAGATATTTCAGCTCACAGAGATGTCCATGGTCTCTGCACTTGTTAAAATTGCCCTGTGTACAATGTACATTTCAGTTTAATGTGATAGTCTATATTAGATAGACACTGAAACACTCGCTGCCACAGGAATAGAGCCATTCTGCTCTTTGGGTTCCATTTGCTGCCTTCAACCCCCCTGAAACCATAGGGCACAAGCAACGTATTTTATGAACATTATTGCAAATGTTGTATTTTACACAGGAGAAGATAGGGGACACTAAGAGGTTGCTCTAAAACACCTGTTAACATAATTAAACTACAGTGGGTACAGAGGGTAGATGATAGGTTTGGGAGTACTGTAAAGTGTTATACAATGTCCTGAAGTCATTATTATGTATTTGTAGCTATAGTAGATTGTGGACTTTGCCGTGACTGCGGTCACCACAGTACTATTGGGGGTTGTAGGCTAAATTTGATTTTAATGGTTTAATGGGAAGTTATGAGGTTGGTTGTCGTAACATCACTGCTGATCTTCAGAGCAGTTATCTGACAGTCATGAATTATATAGTTTTAGTACCTCTTCAGCAGTGAAAGAAAAGGCAGTAATGAAAGAAATGAACAAAGCAGCTGTTAGTTTGCATGGCCTATGTGGACCAAATGATGAATAGCCTCAATTTTATTTGACTTTATTATTGTATCATGCCCCTTATGTCTTAATTGTATTAGAAATCATAACATTTTCACGGCCTATCTGTATTAGTTTTGACCATAACAAGGATATATTTTCAATGTCTAATTATGGTATGTTGCTTCTTTATTTTGTATTTTTGAGGGGTGCTAGCCCCTCCTTATACACAAGGTTTAATGGTTGTCTTTAGTTAAATGTTTGTTTTGTAAATGCCATTGACCATTAAGGAAAAATGTACATCATAATTGTCTCTTTATTGTTAATGGCGTTTAATGTTTGTGTTTGCACCGTTTGTTTTACATCACCATTACATCACCTTATCAACATGAGTTAGACTTTAATATATTAGCACCCCTCAATTCACACGGTTGTGATTCTTTTCATTTATATATCTTTTCCCCCATTTCTTTTGTGAATGCAGCAACACTGTGTAGGTAGGCACGGAGCACAAAGAGGAAAGAGCATAAAAGAGGCAGCACTGCACTGTTTTTTACTTAAAACATCCTCTCAGGTTTGACTAAATTGGATTATTTTTTTTCTCAACTGATTCTGACAGGACATTAGGTATACTAGCTAGGATAAACATTTACCCTATAAGGAAATATTTTCAATTTTTTATTATGATTTAGGTAGCATGTGACGTGTCAAACTAGGGGGTTTTCATGATTCTGAATCCATTCCAAGCATTAGCTGGGTGCAAACTTGGTTTAGACTAGTCATTGGTTGGACATAAGATTGGTGAGGGGTGCGTTAAAACGACCGGATTAAGGTTGGTGAGGGGTGCGTTAAGGTTTGGGAGAGGGTTAAGGTGTGCTGCCCCGTGGGAGGTTAATTTAGAAAATATTGCCTTTTAATAGGTTGTCAATGGTGGCATCTTGGATTAAGGCAAATGTAGGGTATTTGCCGTGAGTAGATTAGGGTAGATTTTTTTATCCTGGCTAGTAGACCTAATGTCCTGTCAGAATCAGGTGAGAAACAAAATAATCAAATTTTGTCCAACCTCTGCCATTTAATTATTGGACTAAATGGTAACGTTTGTTGTCGTTTGATTGTCTAGCTTCCCCATCTGAACACAGCCTATATAGATTCCAGTAATTATAGCCAGGAGCATTGTGTCAGTGCTTCAGTGCAGAGATGGCAGATTATGCTAAAAGTCTTCTCCAAATATTATTTGGAAAGGTCACAGTCACAGCTGGATAAAGGTGCTCAATATGGTGCTCAGCACAGAGAGCAGCATCAAATGACAACATATTCAGAGAGTGATAGTGATAGCACAAAAGGTTTTTGGTTAAAAAAGGTTAAGCTCCATATTGTGAGTAATTATTGCTATAGTGTGCTTGTTCAGCAATAGGTCTCCTCCCTGTCTGTCCAGCTGTTTAATAAACAGAAAATACATTTTCAGGTGGGTTGCCAAATTCTAGCCAATCAGGAGAAAGAACCCATTTATGGTGTCCCATTTCCATTTCCAATTTTGTCTACTAATTTCTTTCGGTCATAACTTCTAATTGGTATTCTGACCTGAAAATGCTTTTTCAGTTTACTAAATAGCTGGAGACAGGGAGACCCCTGTTACTGAACAAACACTCAAATAATATAATTTACTCTAGCTTTAATGGTAAAAGACTAAATGTGAACTTCAAAAGAACATAAGCATTCACATGTTTAACGTCTCTTCGATTTTTGTATTACATTCTTTGTCACAGGAGCAGACACAGAACACAAATAACGTACGTGTTACAACCCGTAGGCACTGTATAAACCTCCTAGGCGGAAGTGACCGGAAGTGTTTACAGGCATCATTGATTATCAGATCACATTATTATGTATTTGTAGCTATAGTAGATTGTGGACTTTGCCGTGACTGCGGTCACCACAGTACTATTGGGGGTTGTAGGCTAAATTTGATTTTAATGGTTTAATGGGAAGTTATGAGGTTGGTTGTCGTAACATCACTGCTGATCTTCAGAGCAGTTATCTGACAGTCATGAATTATATAGTTTTAGTACCTCTTCAGCAGTGAAAGAAAAGGCAGTAATGAAAGAAATGAACAAAGCAGCTGTTAGTTTGCATGGCCTATGTGGACCAAATGATGAATAGCCTCAATTTTATTTGACTTTATTATTGTATCATGCCCCTTATGTCTTAATTGTATTAGAAATCATAACATTTTCACGGCCTATCTGTATTAGTTTTGACCATAACAAGGATATATTTTCAATGTCTAATTATGGTATGTTGCTTCTTTATTTTGTATTTTTGAGGGGTGCTAGCCCCTCCTTATACACAAGGTTTAATGGTTGTCTTTAGTTAAATGTTTGTTTTGTAAATGCCATTGACCATTAAGGAAAAATGTACATCATAATTGTCTCTTTATTGTTAATGGCGTTTAATGTTTGTGTTTGCACCGTTTGTTTTACATCACCATTACATCACCTTATCAACATGAGTTAGACTTTAATATATTAGCACCCCTCAATTCACACGGTTGTGATTCTTTTCATTTATATATCTTTTCCCCCATTTCTTTTGTGAATGCAGCAACACTGTGTAGGTAGGCACGGAGCACAAAGAGGAAAGAGCATAAAAGAGGCAGCACTGCACTGTTTTTTACTTAAAACATCCTCTCAGGTTTGACTAAATTGGATTATTTTTTTTCTCAACTGATTCTGACAGGACATTAGGTATACTAGCTAGGATAAACATTTACCCTATAAGGAAATATTTTCAATTTTTTATTATGATTTAGGTAGCATGTGACGTGTCAAACTAGGGGGTTTTCATGATTCTGAATCCATTCCAAGCATTAGCTGGGTGCAAACTTGGTTTAGACTAGTCATTGGTTGGACATAAGATTGGTGAGGGGTGCGTTAAAACGACCGGATTAAGGTTGGTGAGGGGTGCGTTAAGGTTTGGGAGAGGGTTAAGGTGTGCTGCCCCGTGGGAGGTTAATTTAGAAAATATTGCCTTTTAATAGGTTGTCAATGGTGGCATCTTGGATTAAGGCAAATGTAGGGTATTTGCCGTGAGTAGATTAGGGTAGATTTTTTTATCCTGGCTAGTAGACCTAATGTCCTGTCAGAATCAGGTGAGAAACAAAATAATCAAATTTTGTCCAACCTCTGCCATTTAATTATTGGACTAAATGGTAACGTTTGTTGTCGTTTGATTGTCTAGCTTCCCCATCTGAACACAGCCTATATAGATTCCAGTAATTATAGCCAGGAGCATTGTGTCAGTGCTTCAGTGCAGAGATGGCAGATTATGCTAAAAGTCTTCTCCAAATATTATTTGGAAAGGTCACAGTCACAGCTGGATAAAGGTGCTCAATATGGTGCTCAGCACAGAGAGCAGCATCAAATGACAACATATTCAGAGAGTGATAGTGATAGCACAAAAGGTTTTTGGTTAAAAAAGGTTAAGCTCCATATTGTGAGTAATTATTGCTATAGTGTGCTTGTTCAGCAATAGGTCTCCTCCCTGTCTGTCCAGCTGTTTAATAAACAGAAAATACATTTTCAGGTGGGTTGCCAAATTCTAGCCAATCAGGAGAAAGAACCCATTTATGGTGTCCCATTTCCATTTCCAATTTTGTCTACTAATTTCTTTCGGTCATAACTTCTAATTGGTATTCTGACCTGAAAATGCTTTTTCAGTTTACTAAATAGCTGGAGACAGGGAGACCCCTGTTACTGAACAAACACTCAAATAATATAATTTACTCTAGCTTTAATGGTAAAAGACTAAATGTGAACTTCAAAAGAACATAAGCATTCACATGTTTAACGTCTCTTCGATTTTTGTATTACATTCTTTGTCACAGGAGCAGACACAGAACACAAATAACGTACGTGTTACAACCCGTAGGCACTGTATAAACCTCCTAGGCGGAAGTGACCGGAAGTGTTTACAGGCATCATTGATTATCAGATCACATGATTAAAATTTCAAACATAAATTCAATACCTATTGTACACAAATCCGACCAGAAACCTGCACCTAAAGGCGCTCATTGATTCAAGCTGTGTCCAGACTGTAGTATTGCCTCAGTGCTACCGTAGACCTTTTGTACAGCTAAATATTAAGTACCGTATGTAAATCAAAGGTGCATGGGGAGACTGATCCCTTAAATGTTTGTATGGCTGATAATCTACCATTACCTGCTGTGCTTGGTTCAGACCTGCCTGTGTGGTTTGACTTATTCAGTCTGTCCGTTTCTTTGTTGTTACAGGAAGCACTATGGCATTAGTGTCTCTCTAGGTTAATACAGGAAATTTGGCACTGAGTGGCTTGGCTGGAACATGCTCTGTGTGCGCGTGCGTGCGTGCGTGCGTGCGTGCGTGCGCACGCGCGCATGCACTGCGCATTGCAGAAAGGAGGTAGAAAGGTTATACCGTAACAAGTTATGACAACACACATTTGTCTTTGTCTTTCTTTGGTCGTCTTCTAGTGTCCTCCTGCTGGCCTGGTCCCTGTTGTTGCTGTGGCTGTCTTGCTAACTTCAGGTCCTGATCAATCTGTGTCTGTAGTTGCTTCGGGGTGTGTCTCATGTGTGTTTCATGTGCTCTCTGAGAAGGATTACACAGTCTGAACTCGGAGTCACAGAAGTTCCCATCGCCCTCTAAGTTGTGGAGAGACTCCCAAACCAAGTGCTCCTCTTGCATGTAGCCCTGGTCCGTTACCAACAGGTACAAATGTCCCTGATGTTTGATCATGGTACTGAAGTGGTTGTTTCTGAAGAACACACATATCTCTCCCTCTCTGGCTGCGGAGTTCAGCTCCCATAGACCGTGATACGATAACTGAGTGGCGGTCGACTCCAGAAACTGTTCTGCTATCAGAGCTTCTGTGACTCTGTTACTGTCAGTTGATTGTTTGTAGTCAATGATTCTCTCCACCAGTTGGTTGTAACTCAACCTCCCTACTGCTGAAACCATCTCTGGACTCTGTGGGTCGAGCAGCCAGCCGTGGTACAAAGTAATGTCCAGCAGGTCAAACACGATTAGCTCTGGAGTGAATTCAAAGTCTGACACCCCTGAGAAACCGATGTTTACATCCAGACCTGTAGAGAGTTTAGGAAGGACGGCTATCGCATCGTTCATGTTCTGCTGGAAGTTGAGCTCCATTCCTTCCACCTTCTCTCTGGGTGTGACAGACAACACACTCTCTCCCAGGTGAGCCATCAGGTCTTCAATGGTGACGACTTCAGTCTGAGGTGGGAGTATAGCCTTCCATCGTAGGAACAGGGTGTTCATTATAGCCAGTAGAGGACAGGGTCCATTCTGACTCTGTGTGATGATAGGAGTTTTTTTCTCTTTCCATGTGATCCACTTCACCCTGTAACAGGCTGGCATGCATGGCTCCATCTCCAAAGCAGTACCAGCAGCAGTAGCTACAGTGATAGTAGCGCCCCCATTATCAGCAGCAGGAGTAGCTCCAATAACCTCCTCCTCCGCTCTCAGACTGGGAGACCTTCCCTCTGCCCCCACTGTAGGGCAATATGTTGACAGGGCCTCATCCACAACAAGGGAGGTTCCTGTGGCTGAGTTCACAGCTGACAGTTCCAGGCTGGCAATAGAGAGAGAGGCAGAGTCTGTGGAGTGACCCTGCTCCACAGAGTTCTTCGTTGCATGGTCCACACCTGTCTCTGTATCAATTTTCATCTTGCTCAGTGGAACGGACAAACCGTCTTCTGTGGTGGTGACTGGAATTGTTCCATTCTCCGACAACAGCATTGCTTCTGGCATGGGTTGTGTTACTTCCCGTGTTGCGGCAGTGTTGGCAATCAGAGGATTGCGGGAGTCACAGTGTCCAACTCCTACACCTGACGGTTCACCTACCTTGTGGCTCAGGCCCTCCACTGCAATGGCAACAGACGATGGGTCAAGGTCTTCTGAAGCATTGTCTGACAGTGAAGAGTATTCCTTTTTGTCTGAGATCAGCAGTGCTACTCCCTTGGTCTCCGTACAGGAACCAGCCATAGCTGAAAAGTTATTAGCCTGGACCTTAGCTCTTGAATAACTATTGGCAAATGAAGTAAGGCCTTAGTTGCCTATACGCTATCAGAGTCTCTCGACACTGTATAATAAGTATATAAAAAATAAACAATACACAATAAACAATGTCTTCACACCTGACCAAAGCAGTATGATTACCTGGCTACAAGTAGAAGACTGGCGATGATGTAGCTCCAGTGTGGACTTCTGACTTCATGTGATAAGCCTAATCATCATGGCATCAGTCATCTGTGATGCGTGTCTGACATATGACACCAAATTTGGTCAAGGTTTCAACGTGATCACATCCTCTTTGATTTATACGTTATACGTAAAATGATGAAGTAAAAATATTTTAAAAAGTGAACAAATGAGTGGAGGTACTTCTGTGGTCTACTGTGATTCTGGTCCCTGTTGTTGCTGCTGCTGCTGCTGATATTCTTCCGCCTGTAGTTGTCTTGCTAACTCCAGGTCGCTCAATGGAACAGGGGGTGACCCCTGTGTCTGCTGAAGGGACATGGCTACCAGGTAGTCCTGATCGATCTGTCTCTGTTGTTGCTGCATGGTGTCTTTGGTTTGCGTTTCAGACTCTTTCTGAGGAGTATTACACAGTGTGAACTCGGAGTCACAGAAGTTCCCATCACCCTCCACGTTGTGGAGAGACTCCCAAACCAAGTGCTCCTCTTGCAGGAAGCCCTGGTCCGTTACCAACAGGTACAAATGTCCCTGGTGTTTGATCATGGTACTGACATGGTTGTTTCTGAAAAACGCACATATCTCTCCCTCTCTGGCTGAGGAGTTGAGTTCACGTAGCCCATAGTACGATAACTGAGTGGCGGTCGACTCAAGAAACGTTTCTGCTCTCAGAGCTTCTCTAACTCTGTTACTGTCTGTTGAATGCTTGCAGTCAATGATTTTCTCCACCAGTTGGTTGTAACTCAACTTCCCTATTGCTGAAACCATCTCTGGGCTCTGTGGGTCGAGCAACCATCCATGGTACAAAGTAATGTCCAGCAGGTCAAACACGATTAGCTCTGGAGTGAACTCAAAGTCTGACACCCCTGAGAAACCGATGTTTACATCCAGACCTGTAGAGAGTTTAGGAAGGACGGCCATCGCGTCGCTCATGTTCTGCTGGAAGTTGAGCTCCATTCCTTCTGCATTCTTTCTGGGTGTGACAGACAACACACATGATACCAGGTTCTCCATCAGGTCTTCAGAGGTGACGACTTCGGTCTCTGCTGGGAGTTCGGCCTTCCATCGTAGGAACAGGGTGTTCATTATAGCCAGTAGAGGACAGGGTCCATTCTGACTCTGCGTGACGATAGGAGTTTTTTTCTCTTTCCATGTGATCCACTTCACCATGTAATAGGCTGTCATGCACGGCTCCATCTCCAAAGCAGCACCAGCAGTAGCAGCCACGGTGGTAGTAGCGCCCCCATCATCAGCACCAGTAACTCCCATAACCTCCTCCTCCGCTCTCAGATTGGGAGACCTTCCCTCTGTAGGGCAATATGTTGATTGGGTCTCATCCACAACAAGGGAGTTTGCTGTGGCCGAGTTCACATCTGACAGCTCCTGGCTTGGGATAGAGAGGGAGGCAGCGTCTGTGGAGTGACCCTGCTCCACATAGCTCTCCTCGGTCTCCTGGTCGATGTCTGCTTCTGTGTCTGTGTCAATCTTAATCTGGCTCAGCAGGATGGATAAACTCTCTGCTGTGGTGGCGACCGGAACTGTTCCGTTCTCCAACAAAGGCATTGCTTCTGGCATGGGTTGTGTTACTTCCTGTATTGTGGCAGCTTTAGCAGGCAGAGGATTGTTGCAGTCGGAGTCTCCAACTCCTACGTTTTGGCTCTGCCCCTCCATTGCTATGGGAAGAGACAGTGGATCAAGGTATTTTGAAGCGTTGTCTGACAAGGACAACACATGTCTCAGGTGTCTTCACGCCTGAGACAAGAGCAGGACAATTTTCTGGACACATACAAAAGTGCCAATGATGTGGCTCCAGTGTGGATCTCAGATTTCATGTACCAGCCTATGACATCAGTCCTCTATGACAAATCTATGGCGGATGACTCCAAATTTGGGTAATGTTCAACAACCCCTTTGACCATTATTGGTCAAATATTATATAGTATAAAACATAATGTGAAAGCATTCTGTGCCAAACCTGGAGTCATAATTGGCAGCCAAGTCTATGGGATTTTTAATGATTGTTTAGATCACTGATGTATTGTAAATCATTTGCACTGTGACTGAATAAAGACGCAACCTTAGACCACAAACTTTTCAGTTCTTTTGGCTCTTGAGACCACACACTTATGTTATAACTTATCTCAAGTAACTACATATCGGTGTGAATATAATGTACATATTAATGACTTTGGATAAAGGCACTATACAAATGCACCATTAGTCTTTTTTTGAGGCACGATAGTGCCAGCTTTTGGTGTGTGTAGCCCAAATCTTGTCCTAACCTTAAATGCCATTAACAATGAATGGACAATTTTGGGTGTTTGGAAACACAAACATTGCGTACCACAAACATTGAGGACGAAGGTGAGGATGCAAATTCTTGATTGGCCGAATGAGATGATGTAGGATGATAAGTGCGCCCCTCACTTAACACGGGTGTGATTTTATTTACTTAGTCAAGTGTACTGTGGTAGGCTATACGACTACATCATAGTGTACTGTGGTAGGCTATACCGACTACATCATAGTGTACTGTGGCACCTATTACATCATAGTGTACTGTGGCACCTATTACATCATAGTGTACTGTGGCACCTATTACATCATAGTGTACTGTGGCACCTATTACATCATAGTGTACTGTACTGTGGCACCTATTACATCATAGTGTACTGTGGCAACCACTACATCATAGTGTACTGTGGCACCTATTACATCATAGTGTACTGTGGCAACCAGTATGTCAGATAGTGTACTGTGGAAACCAGTATGTCATTGCGAATGCAGTGATTGCGAACACAGTGAGCACTTACTATGAGACCTAGCAGATCATGTCTGTCTGTCTGTGTGTGTGTGTCCGTGTGTCCGTCCCCCCTTTGTGCCCATATATGGAGCTGAGTGATTTGGTCCACATATACAGTAACAGCGGGACAGACACACAGACAGACAGACATGCACACACACGAGCTGCGTTCGCTTCACGCGTTTGCGCGTCTTACTTGTATAGTGTACTGTGGCACCCACTAAGTCAGATAGTGTACTGTGGCACCCACTACATCATAGTGTACTGTGGGAACCAGTACTTCATATAGTGTATTGTGCCACCCACTTCATCATGGTGTACTGTGGCAACCAGTATGTCATATAGTGTACTGTGGCATCCACTACAATGACTACATCATTGCGAACGCAGTGAGCATGCACTAACTATGAGACCCTGCAGATCATGTCTGTCTGTCTGTGTGTCTGTCCCGCTGTTACTGTATATGTGGACCTGGCCCCTTTTGTGCCCATATATGGAGCTGAGTGATTTGTTTGTGATTGATGCAACACACTCCATATTTTGACGTATAGCTGCTTTGGGGACTCCTTATATGGTTATGGTTGAGTCATGGTGACGAGCTGCGTTCGCTTCCCGCGTTTGCGTGTCTTACTTGTATAGTGTACTGTGGCACCCACTACATCATAGTGTACTGTGACAACCAATTCCTATATATAAAAAGTGGTTGTGACCCTTGTGGGAAGAGGAAAGCTGAATTTGTTATGCCCCTCACGTGAGACTCCATCACCTTCCATCAACTCCGACAACCAGCTCTAGTTGAGTAGTATATTTTATAAAAGTTAAAGTTAATTATTTGGAATTCGGCATTGAGAGTGGGGAAGTAAGGATGGAAAGTGCCATTAAACAAAATGCCAAGAGAAAACACCTCAATGCAGAGGATTGTGGCAGTCCAGAAGGCACCACTGCCCTCTCCAAAACCAATAATGTGTCCCCTGGCAATTATGATCCTGAGAGGACACACTATCCCAGGACACACTCAAAGAAGCTGAAGCTGGGTAGTCCTGACGAGCAGCAAAGGGGTATCATCGACTTCTATTCTGTGACACATGTAATTAATTCCAGCTCACAGAAATCTGTCCAGCAGTGCACCACTCCACAATCACAAGGACTTGGAAGAGAGGTCATCATTTCAAAAAAAGAGCTAAAGGTGGAGGATGTTGAGGATGATGATGGACTGTTAGCCACATCACTAAAAGATGAGAAGACAGTGGAACTGTTAAGGGACGATGATGAGTTTGAGCGATGGTTCGACGGCAATGGTGTCTTGACATCGAACCAAGACAACACCAGCCATGTAGAAAGAGGAGTGGAACAATACATGGTGAGCAGGGATGAAGACGAAGATTATGTCAATACTTTAGCCACACCATTAAAGGACGAGAAGGAAATTGACTATTTAGAAGGGATGACATTCGAAATGTTCGGGGTCGATGATGAGTTTGAGCGATGGTGCAATGGTAATGGCATCTTGAATTTGAGCCAAGAAAACACAAGCAAGGTAAATGGAGAACAACTTGAACATTACAAGGTGGGCAAGGAAAAAGATGACGATGCCACACCACTAAAGGACAGCAAGCAAATAGACTATTTAGAAGGGATGGCAGTAGATGAGAAGGAAATTTTTGTTTTACAAGGTATGACATCAGAACTGTCCAGGGACGATGCTGAGTTTGAGCGATGGTTCGACAGCAATAGTGTCTTGACATCGAACCAAGACAACACCAGCCATGTAGAAAGAGGAGAGGAACAATACATGGTGAGCAGGGATGAAGACGAAGATTATGTCAATACTTTAGCCACACCATTAAAGGACGAGAAGGAAATTTACTATTTAGAAGGGATGACATTCGAAATGTTCGGGGACGATGATGAGTTTGAGCGATGGTGCAATGGTAATGGCATCTTGAATTTGAGCCAAGAAAACACAAGCAAGGTAAATGGAGAACAACTTGAACATTACAAGGTGGGCAAGGATAAAGATGACGATGCCACACCACTAAAGGACGGCAAGCAAATAGACTATTTAGAAGAGATGACAGTGGAAATGTTTGAGCACTATAATGAATTTGAGCGCCGCAATAGTGTCTTGACTTCGAGTCACGAAAATGCCACTAAGGTAGAAAAAGAATTGGAACAATTCAAGGTGGGCAAGGATGAAGTTGATGCTAATCTTTTAGCCACACCATTGAAAGACGAGGAGGAAATTGACTATTTAGAAGGGATGACAGTGGATATGTTTGGGGATGATGACGAGTTTGAGCAATGGTACGATGGCCATGGTGATGGTGTCTTGACTGTGAGCCAAGAAAACGGCAGCCAAATACAAAGAGAAGAATTGGAACAATATGAGGTGGAGGACCCAACATGTGTTCCTCTGAAGAAGCGGTATGACCGGTATCTGCTGGGAGACAAGGATACAATTGATGCTGTCGGGACTATCTCTGAAGAAAGTGGTATATTTCTAGAATCAAATAACAAACAGAGTGTGTGTCATCTTGTCATTTTGATGTCTCAACATGAGCCTGCTGGTGAGAGGGTGAGGCCTGAAGATGTTTGGCAGTGTCTTAGGAAACATCGTCTATTTCCCCAGGCCGAGGCCTGCCTCACCATCAGATTTAAAGAAATCCAAGACGGTGCTCCTAATGCCCATGCAGCAATGGCTTTGATTTTGCTCCTGAGTGAAACAGTAAAGGATGTGCAGGAACTGGTGTCTCATCTCCAGGGCACCATGACGCACAGGGCCATAACAGAGTTCCTGTATAAGATGGCCACATTCCTGCTTGCCATGGATAGGAACGGTATCTGGATCAGTAACAGGTTGCACTACAATATTTATCATGTGCTTCACCTGATAAGGAATTTGCCCACTCAAATCCAAACCAATCACAGCAGACCACAGATTCACATGACCGATGAGCAACATATGATCCTGAGCCATGACATCAGCAGCAACCATGTGGTCAAGATCATTGCCTTTGCAGGTACGGGAAAGACCTCTACCCTGGTGAGGTATGCCGAAAAATGGCGAGACCGCCGCTTCCTCTACGTGGCCTTCAACAAGTCAGTCATCACGGCAGTGCGCTTCCCCAACCATGTTGTCTGCCAGACTATACACTCCATGGCCTACCAAGCAGTGGGCAGAAAGTACAAAAATCAACTGAGCTCTAACCTGAAGGCATTGTATATCACCAAGGACCTGCCCAAAGGCCGCCGTGGCTTTTCCCATGCCAAGGTTGTGACTTTGACTCTCAATGCCTACATGGCCTCGGCGGCCCAATGCATTAACACCAGCCATGTCCCCGAAACCTACAAAAACAACAAGGGAGTCATAGTAAACCTAGACCAAGAGAAGAGGGACTATGTGAGGGATGCACAGAATATCTGGAACAAAATGAAAGATCCCAACGAAAGGAGATACTTTATGACTCATGATGGCTACCTGAAGTTGTGGCAACTCCAGAAGCCTTGCCTGTCTGAAGACTTTGATGTAATTCTCTTAGATGAGGCGCAGGACTGCACTCCAGTCATCATGGACATCCTGTTGTCTCAGCGCTGTGGGAAGATACTGGTTGGAGATCCCCACCAACAGATCTACTCCTTCCGGGGGGCAGTCAATGCACTGCACATCGTGCCGCACACGCACCTATACTACCTGACACAGAGCTTTAGGTTTGGTGCTGAGATTGCCTACATAGGTGCAACCATTCTCCAAGTTTGCAAGAAGGTCACAGAGATTCTAGTGGGAGGAAACCAGCCGGGTCACTTTTGTGATGCGAGCACGGACCCATTTGCCATGTCTGTGCAGGGAAAGATAGCCATTTTGGCTCGTAGTAATGTTAGTGTGTTCAGCGAAGCTGTGCGGCTCACAGATGCCAACCCGTGCTGCAGGATTCACTTTGTTGGAGGAATTGAATTAACACTGAAGCAAATTCTGGATATATGGCACCTGATGCTGTCAGGTGGCACCAACACAAAACCCATAGTTATTAAAGACGGCTTCATCCGTAGTATATGTCTTCAGGCCAATGGGTTTCTTGGCCTGAAGATGTATGCTTCAGAGACAGAGGACCATGAGCTAGAGGCCAAATTGGCTGTGGTGGAAAAGTACCCCACCCGCATCCCCGAATTGGTGGAACGCCTCAACAGATGTGATGAGAGTGACATAAATAACGCAGACTTCATCCTGGGAACAGTCCACAAGGCCAAAGGTCTGGAGTTTGACACTGTGATCATCACTGATGACTTCTACAAGGTCCCCTGTGCCAGACACAACCTTTGGCGAATGAACGACTTCTCCTGGAATAAGATTCCAGACGATGAGTGGAACTTGCTGTATGTGGCAGTGACCCGGGCCAAGACTTCCCTGATTGTCAACAAGACAGTTGTCAACATTCTCACTCAGGCTGGGGAGTACCTCCTGAAGCCAGAAATGATCAGCTCCGTGATGGAGGAGGGCCAGCCTCCACACTGCTCCGTCCGAGAATGTGGAAACTTTATCATGACCGATTCAGCGTTTGCCATGTGCAAACGACCAATGAGATATATGAACAGTGTGGATACTGAAGGTCCACTGTGTGAGAGGTGTGTGTGGCAGCGCATTGGCCCAAGCGCATTCCTGCAGACAGACAAGATATTCAACCAGGCTGAAACACACGAGCAACTGTAACTACCCTTGAACTACGCAGCTCTCCACTGATGTTGCAGAGTTGGTCAACATTTCAATGAACATCAACATGCCTGAAGAAGGTCTTTCACGGAAACATTGCCAATAAAGTTCGTATTGCAGATGGTGCACGGTGCACTTTATGTGCATTTTTCTGAATACATTGAGCCCTGCCTACGCACCCGCCTCAGAGCATATAGATGTGCATAAGACTTTGTTGCCTAATGAACATCAACATGCAATGCAAGATTTGCTCAGACTAGAGCTCTTCACCGGGGCCCCCGATTCCGAAAATACCCGAGTGGACAGGACCCGAGACCCGCACGGGTCGGAGCCATGTTTTATCATAATCACTCGAGCAGGATCGGAATCTGCTGTATCCCCCTCGGGTCTATCGGGTCGAGTGTAGAGACTCTTTCTCTCTGTCTGCTGCATGTGTGCTCCGCTGCGGAGGAAAACAACGTTCAAACTGAAGTTCTGTTTAACGTGTGATAATTTAGGCTGACCTAGGATAAGATAGTGTTGCAGCGACATGAACGGTTGTGTGATGATTATGCTGGTTTAGGATCAGCAGCGCAAGAACTTACCACGCAAGGCAGCCGTCCTGGCTTGCCTTGTGCTGATTTGAATGAAAACACTGGCGTGAAATTGTACTTTATATATATATTTATTTTATTTATTTATTTATTTGACAGGGACAACGCTCATTAATCAACATGTCAGTTTTCACATCAATGTAAATGGGCCAGAGTTAGCCAAAGCTAAATTTCATCTGTAGTCCCTGGGCAGGCTCTTAAAAAGTAAATGATTATAGAAAGACAGAGTGTAGGGCGCCTGCACACAACACCATGCATTGATGCCATGTGTGCATATGTGCAGGCACCCATCACTACGTCCATGCAAAACACAGTACAACAGATAAAAGAAAGACAAAGTGTAGGGCGCCTGCACACAACACCATGCGTTGATGCCATGTGTGCATATGTGCAGGCACCCAACACCACGTCCATACAAAACACAGTACAATACAGATAAAAGAAAAACAAAGTGTGGGGTGCCTGCACACAACACCATGCGTTGATGCCATGTGTGCATATGTGCAGGCACCCAACACCATGACCATACACAATACAATATGTTGACCTCAAAGAGGTGAAAGCAAACTAGCAAGCTCAAAGCAAATTAATATAAGAAGGTTAAAGCAACCATGTCAACTCTACTGTGTGGTCCAACTTCATGCAAATCCTGGATAAGGAAGAGAGCAAAGTAGGAGCTGTTATAAGTGCGTTGAGTGTGGCGCCTTGTTAATTATTCCATTCAGCCAAAACAGGTACATGCATCTGCTAAAACTCTGCTAAAACAACTGATAATTGTGTAAAAAACGAATGATCCGTTTCGTTAATTAAGTGCATGCATGCTGAGTGCTGACCCACTGAGCAATAGATGGCCGCGTCAAATGGCTTAAGAAATGTCTAAAAGAAAAGTTTTTTAGACGTCTAAGCTTAGCCTAGACGTTGATTATATAGCATATACATAGCACCATATAATTATGCAGATCTAGGATGATCCGGTCTCCAGTCACCAGAACCAAGGATGAGTGTTTCAATGAAAATGGTTAAAATAGAGTTTGAAGTTACAATGAATGTGTTTGTATAGGAACGGACGGGGCAGCTAAAATTAATATCAAATATCTAAATACTGAATTAAGCAACTTAAAAACTGTCTGGGGTGTTCACAAAAGTCAGAGTAGACGATGACGATATCAGTCATGATCTACACAGTCAGACTGTATGACGTATACCACGGTATGACAGAGAATGGGCTATAACATTGTTACAGCCATTCACAGAATCTTTACTCTGACATCCTTCACTTGTATATGCACAACGACATATGCAGGCATGAATCTGTTTTGCATCCATGTTGGGAATCTCTGTTCTAAAATGTATTGCATGTCTGGGCCATCTCAGATTTATCCCTAATATGCATATTTAGTCCTTGAAATATCACAAGTGAGTGACTATAATGAGTAGCGGCCTGCAGGCCTCTGATAACAGGGGGGTAAATTGGCTTGGTTAAAAGGAGTTAATTCAATTTAAAGGCATGGATCTTTTAAAATAGTCTCCAGGACAGATCTGGCTAGGACTTTGATTGATGCCTTAAGTTGCGACTGAATCTCAGAATCTGTAATGATTACCATTCCTTGAAAGACCTAATGTGTACACTAAAGGTAATGAAAGGCTGATTCCCTGCCACTAAAATGTGGGACGTGAGATTAAAAGGTCTACATTTATCTCTCAAATTGATGAATAGCTGTTGGTGCAAACAAGGGACAAAAGCCAGCTTGTCAGCCAGATTACTGACTTGTCTGTCGGTCGGTATTTATATCAAACAAAAAAGGGGTGCTCTTCCAAGGGTGCATATGTTTGGTCCGACGTACTAACAGTCCGACAGGCATTAGTCCGAAACCCTACCTCAAACCCTAACCTAAAGACGGCATGCACGCACGACAGACAGACAGACAGACATAATCTCTTGGTCTCAGGCCTTGAAGCCTGGCAGAGATAAGAACTGAACATCAAAGAACAAAGCACAAGCGTTAGAACTCTTCTAGATCTAAAGAAGATTACATTCAGCTCACTTCAGTACAGACCGTTCACTGACAGGAGCCATGCCTTCAACCTCAGGCCTCCAACCTGGGGCTAAATTGAAACATTACATTTTCAGGAAATGTACAGGAAGTAGGAACCCCCCAGTTATCAACAGGGGTCACTTACCCCTGACTGGCTCCGGGGCAGAACAATCTGGCCTCTATAACAACAGGTAGGCCTATGTTCTTCCTCTGTCGGGACGGGTCCAATACTTCAACTGTCTTTGACTGTCACCTGATAATGAACACACAGCGGGTCGTCTACAATGAGAAGAACCATAATATAAAGAGGGAGATTAACCCTGTGCTTTAAAGTATGTGCTTTCAGAAATAAGCATTTCATTTCCAAGCCTTTGTGCTCGGTAATAGTAGCTACTACTCCCCTCTGCAAAGTGACATGGGTGCATAGCGTAAATCCGACGTCCAAATAATCCGACATTACTATACCCCTAAACCTAACCCTAACCATAACCCACACACGGAACGGAAGCCATGGGAGAGTCTTAACCAAGTGACACATACGCCCCTTTTCCACCAAAATAACTTTGGTTTTACAACTGGATTCTTGGAACTTTGTTACATGCTTTCATGGAACCGACCATTTTTTGGTTCCAGTTCCGAACCAACTTTTAGCGTTGGTTCACTCTGAACTGGATTAGGTGGGAAAAACAATAACTGAACCGGTTCAACCCAGGTGGATAAGGGGCCTATAGCTCACCAAGAGTCAACATCGTAGAAGTTCTTGACCATTTATTGCACTCCTGATTATTCTATGACAGTGACTAGGTCACAGAACCCATTTAATACCATTAATTGTGTAAAATCCTCTGTGATCACAAATGGAACCAGGTTTAGTATGGTTCCATTTGTACAGTCTCTGAGATAATACTGACCCATAAGGATCCATTTGGACCCCTGGTCATCCCCAGAGATGTTGAGAACCAATGCGCTATGGTCGACTATGCCAGGGAGATTAAAATTCGGATTGATCTCTGAGAAAAGAGTGGTGATGTTGATGATACTAATTATGGCATTGATGATTTTATTGACAATGATGTTGTGATAACCCAATGGCCAATCAGTGGGCATCCATCTTGTCTCGCAGCATGCCTATTAGGCATTTAAGAGAGTGACTAAGCTTTGCAAGTGATTTAAGTGACTGTACTGCAGTGGCATGTGTTATGAAGTACTGCTTCTGGCATTTTATATGAAGTACATTTTCTGTTAGCGACACTACTTTCTTATATGATTCATGCATTTGCTTTCTTACATAGGAAAACAATGATGTTCTTGCATGTTTAGCATGCAACGCACACTGCACTTGGCGTGCCACCTCTATGAAGATGTTAAGCTACGTTAACGGTCCCTATCTGCATGTTCCAACATACCACCTACAGAGTTCTCAGCCTTTGGCCAACAAAGAAATCTTTTGTTTGCAGCATTATGTAAATGGATTCATATAGGCCTAGGTCTACTGGGAGTGCAATGGCATTTGTACTATGTAGGGACAAACTATACATTTCCTGGTGACATTTAAACTTGAAAGTATTTTCAGTATTCAGCTACTTTTGGCCACTTTGATCCACAATTGAGAACACTATGGAACTACTATGTTTTGCAGGGATCATATAATTGTCCATCCATTAAATCCTCTCTCGGGTCAGAAACAATAAATATAGGTCAATGACGTGAGTCTAACCTGTTTATGCATGCATGAGCTGAGCATTGAAATGTTAAACTAATCGGCTCATACAAAGTGGGCAAAGAATTTCTCTGTACAGTTCCAGAATGTCTGACTTCTGCTGCAATGTGCTTTGAAGTTGTTTCCTGACAAAAGTTCCACGTAAAAGAAATGCCTACAAGCTATGGGTTATAACTTTGACTGTCACTCACAAGGTTGTTATTTCATTCATTAGACTAAAAGATAGCTGGGCAAAAGTTAATCAAACTTATCTATTTAATTGATTATACAAATCATCCTACTATAAATGTGCCACGTCTCTGTCTGTGTGCGTGTGTGTACGGTTGTAATGCACGTAACTCGAGAACCGTTTGCCCCACCGACTTCAAATTCGAACTTCCAAACCACCACAGGGAGTGCAGTGCCCCCCATGGCAACCCCACACCTGACAATTGATTACTTAACCAGGCAAACCAGGCATACTTAATGAACTGGTGGGCTTGTCCACATAAAAGCATGATTTTAACAAATACTGTACACTTTTTGGAAAAAGTTCTTCCCCCTTATATTGTAATAGTACCTGATGATCATGTTTTAGGGTGGAAAAAAATGGTGGCACTCCTTCTATTATTTAAATGATATCCAATCATGCAGGGTCATATCGACCGATACCGATTTTGATACCGATATATTATCATATTTATATTGTACTCATTGCTGATTTTTTCTTTTTTTAAAACAACTGACGCTCTTAAAGAAACGGAAACGGGCAGACTGGCTGCTCTGCGAGTACAAAGCCATTCACCGTCACAATATTATTGTGCCATCAATATCGGTGAAAATTATCGTGATTTACTTTGAGATCGGTTCGATACCGATATGGCATTCTTATGGCCGATATGGCAGATTTCGATACGCCTATACCGATTACATTGTGCATCTCTAATATTGATATTTATTTTGCATTCGCTAACTTCATTGCACTATATACTTAATTATGCACCCTACTTTCTTCCTGGGTGTAATTCCCCCCCAAAAACAGATTATATTGCAGTGCACCACTGTTGGCATTATCCATAACACGGAGAGCATACAGCAGCAATTCTCTGTTGATACACCTCCACGCATTAGTCATTTCACCGGGAATGTCTTCCGACTGCAGCGCTGATGAGGCGCAACGATGATGGATATGGAGATCTGTCCGTTAGCTCTCATTTCACTAGATGGAAATGGATAGGTTCAGGGAGCCAGCAAGGAATATTTTGCCGGTGTCGGAAGGAAACCTTGTATGTAAAAAAAAAAAAGAAAGAACCTGTGTTCCAATGGTTCTAATGTAGAACTATAATTTAGTCACAAGCTCTTGTTAATACTTTTCATTGGTCAAATTATTTATACAAACCCACAAACAGACTTTCATTTTTTGCCTTGTACCACAGAATGTGATGATTTGATTGGCTGAGCACGGAATGTGATGATGTATGATGATAAGAGCGCCCCTCACTTCACACAAGTGTGACGTTTATTGATCTACGAGTTCAGCATTGCGATGTGCTGCGTTGTTAGCTTGTAGATCGCCTATTTTTGCTACTTTTGTACGTCACTGTCTCTTATACGAAAAGATTGAAACCCCTTTTGCTGTACTGTACCTGTACTGTAGTGTACATTGACAATAAATTGAATCTCAACCTCTCAATACGACAAAGTAGGAATATGGAGACTGGAGATACAAGGTTTCTGCCCAACAGCAATGGTTTGTTGTAAGGGTTTATCTATGGAGTTACCTCTTCTGCAGAGAGAATGGAATTGTTGATAACAGTATAAAGCATAGAGGCTACTGTAGCTCTAACAAGCTGCAACAGGGCAGACCTGCTAGTATATGGAAAGAGATCTCAGATCTGTTCAGTGAAACCACAAGGCAGAGTCTGTTGTTTGTTTGCATAATAACGCAGATGTGTTTTACACCATTATGTACAAGGGAAATACCATCACCATTTAATGCAGAGAAGGAATAGTTTTTTAAGTCAAAACAGTGAATTGAGATTTCTTCTGGGAGTGGTTAGTGAGCATTTTCTGAATATCGTGCATATTTTATGAATTAATCCATTAAATATCTCCACATGATTTCTTATGAAAACATGATTATTTGTGTTATCAGCCGCCATATGACAGAAACTCCCTAATCTCCCAAAGGCCATTATACTGGAATACAACACAAACACGTACTGTAGTTATGTTGTTGACAGATTCTGTCTGCAGCTGGTCCACTGTTATACGGAGCAAGAACAAAAAGCATTTGTATTATATTGAGACATGTCTGTGATTTTTCTGTGATGGGGACACTGTGTGGTGAACGGATGGGGAAATACAACCAGGACTGACTGTTCACCAGCTTTGTTGGAGCTATAGCCAATAATCCTCTGTGAAAAATCCATTGAGTCATACTCACACTACCATGAAATAAATCTTATGTTATAAAAGCAGAGAATAAAATTATCAAAGTCCACAGAGCCATTTCCATCTGTAAGGCTGTAAGCTGACTCCTGTACTTTTGACGAGACTATTGGAGCCCCAAATTTTCATTTTTGAGGATGGATTTAGTCTCTAGACATAAAAAAGTATTGATCTTATATGTGGATAGGCATCTCAGTTTTATTCTCACATTCATGATTTATGCTTGCCACCTGCTGCTGTATAAAGTCAACCCAGCTTCATCATCATATCTTTGACATTTCTTACTTTTTCTTACTTTAGCATGAAATTTTAATTTTCAAACTTTAAACAAGCTTTTGGTAAGTAAAATTATTTTCCACACTTTTGAATGTTTGACAGCATAGATGTTTGACAGCCTCTCAAGGAGAACTGTGGGGGCAGAATCTTATTTGCTCAACTCAGCACAGAGAACTTGGTGGCGAGTTTATTTTTCCATCTTGATTTTTCCATCATCTTAAATTAAACTGACAGATATGCCATGTCCAAAGGATTTCAACCTGTACTACAAGTACTTTCAACTACACTGATTCTAAAAAAATCACACCCGTGTGAACTGAGCGGTGCGGGCTGCGCAACAACACCAGCTAACCTTCCTTGACCTCACTGAATGCATATAGGACCTCAAAGGAAACGGGACTTTTTTGTTTTTTGCAAGGACTTTTTTGTTTATATATCCTTTTAGACCAAGTGTATGACTGCACTGTTCTGTAGGTCGGTAGGTACGCTATAGCTTTGTTGCAGGCTCTGTCCAGTATCCACAACTCATTAATGTGTCCTCATGTTGTTGCCTTGGGCAGTGGTTCTAAAACATTTTCATGTTGTCAGCTGCAGGGACCCCCAAAATTGATATAGGACCTGCAGTATTAGGCCACAGATCCCCATTTGAAAAGATGTTGTCAGAATTCTACAACTGTCTATTGTATCTCATTGGACTAACTTCAAACCGCTACCGTGAAATAGTGAAATTGAAACGTCCGGGGACCCCAGGGGACCCCGGACTCCACTTTGACAATCAGTGTCCTTGTGTCATAATATGACACAAGGACACAAGTGGTTATATTATAACCACTTTCCATTGGAGAAATGAAAAATGATCCCCCAAAGCAAAGGTACGAAAATACAGACGCTTTTGTATTCAAAGCATGCAAGTCAAGTGGAAATGATAAATGGAACGGCATTAGCCCATTTTCTACCAAGTCCAAGATTTACAAAAAGGAAGAAAGAAAACCGAAAGAAAGACACCTGCTTTCCCCTCACTCAGTGTGGCACAGAACTGCACAATTCTGATTCTGGTCAGACGTGGTATCGAAATTAATTTAATAAAATAGTTTTTAAGGGCATCTATTAACTTCTGATTAACTCCTCTAGCAGATGTCGCTTGTTGACAAGATTTAACGCGATGCACGCTGTGAGCTTGTAAATCTGATTTCGTCGACCAACTATGACTAAAAATGTTCGTCAACTACCTTTTTTCAATGACGAAAACTGAATGGAAACTATATGAAAATTAAGCTATGATGACTAAAAGGAAATATATTGACAAATTCATCAACAAATAGACTAAAATGTTAGGAAGGGACTAGTGGACAAGCGATCCAGTATAAGTAAAAGACAAGTCATTTTACACTTGGTTGCATGCTGAAAATAGCAGATCTACAAGTGTAAAATCAGTCATTACGATGGCATCAAAACCCACCAAATTACATTTTTGTTGACTCTACAATGTAGGCCTATAGAGTATATAGTATACATTACATAATACATTTAGTCGGAAAAATATCTAATGATCTTTGGCTGTCTAAAACTAAACTAAGCTAAAACATTTCAGATGACTAAAATGTGAATTGGAATTGTATTCAAAAGACTGACCTGTGTTCAGGAGTTGTCCGAGGCTCGAGAGAGCAGGTACAATCTCAGGGGATTCTGCATATTCAGGGGGACTAAGGCAAGAACCAACAAAAAGGCCAGATGTATAAGCATAAGAGGTGTGAAACTATGGAACGGCTTAGCCTTAGACAATGAATTGAAAAAGTGCGGCTCAATTAATACATTTAAAATAATGTATAAATCTAAAATTATAGATAAGTATAGAACATTATAAACCTAGTATTTTTACTAATCATATATCTAAATCGTATTAGTATGACAAAGTAATATAATAACTATATAATAATCATAACATTCTTCTCATGTGCGACTCTGGATTCTGTGTGATCAAATCTGTCTTCTCCTGTGTATCTTTCTGTTTTACTTTTCCTTGTGTTTTCTTTTGTGTTGGTTTTTTGTTTTGTTTTGTTTTTCATGTTTTAGTTTTTTTGTTTTCTCTCTCTTCTATTTTTTTAGGCACACTAAGCCATTGGCTTCAGCCTAAACCCTTTTGGTCTCAAAAAGATAATAATAATAATAATACATGTAATGTAATGTCTTTGCTTTTTGACCAAAATATAACTGAACTGAACTGAACTGAACTAAAATTAAAAATCGAAATGTGCTGTCAAAATCAACACTGATCTGCACATGGTCTGCGAGCGCCACCGTCGCATGGTGACACGATGACGTCACCAAACGCACCCAGCCAGCCGCTGGCCCGCTGTAGTGAGATGAGAGCACAGAGAGGTGGATGTTGGATCCTTGTGGTGGTGGAGCGCCGCTTCGTTCTTTCTTATAACGGGACACTTTTTGGGGCTTTTATCTCGGCTTCACGGTGAGTAGGACAAGTGGTCTATTTTCTGTGTTTGTTTAGGCGTGCAGGGAAATGCTTTTCCAAGTGTTGCTTTGGAGTTGCAAGGTTGACTGTTGTTGAGAGCCTCTCTTTTGTTGGGGGACATTCTTTTGTTTATTGCTCCCCTCGCATACTTTCGCCTCGTCGGCTATATTATGTTGTCCCGGGCGGCGACAAAGTCGCAGTTAACGTGATTGTTGTAGCATGTTTGCTGACTGTAATGGTATGCTTTAAGTATCGGCTATTTAATGCTTTTAGGCTACATTAGGCTATTGTTCAGTTTGCAGGAAACTTTTTGTTGTGCAATTGTTTCCACTTTCCAGCCGTGCAAGGTGGAATTTGAAGTGAAGCTGGGTCGGGAGGGACTGTTGTTCAGAAAAGGCTATTCCAGTTTGGTCCACTTGTCTGCTTTCTGTAGGATGAATGTGTTCCCCTTTTATTTAGTCAATAGTGTCTTTGCGTTTAACTGATATTGTAGCCTATTCTTTCTAGTAGTTTCTACGTTAGTAGGGCGGGCAGCTAAAACTGCAGGCTATACAATTTTCCACTTATTATCCTAATATATTTGTGCTTAAGTTGTGCCCCCGGCTATCACATCCAATAAATAAGGGTATCTTGAAGCAACGGCATGCACACTTGACGTGTGTATTTGCTTTTTATTTCAAGACTGTTTTTGGACCGTGTGTGTGTGTGTGTGTGTGTGCGCGCGTGCGTGTGTTGAATTGAAAATTGTGTGTATTTATATTAAGACACGGGGGGGTGGGGGGGCTGCGGTGTCGCTTTTGATCGCTGCACAGTGCACAAACTGAGTAAGAGAGGATAATTTCAGTGAGTGACACCCAGCCAGCCATGGGGACAACATGAACTGAGTGATGCCAACAGATTATGGCTTGGCTGTCAAAATGAAGAGAGTTAGAGAGAGCTCGGTCTCGCTGTTTATTTAACTCTGATACTGAAGGTTAATGGAACCAAATGGACCGATAAGCTATAGTGCATGATGCACACATTTTACTGTGTGCCTATAAGGACATGCTGGGGCCAAAGAAGGACACTCTTGCCGTGCATTTTTCTCTTGTCAGATACAGTATTCTGCCACACTATTCTATCTCTTTCTTTACACCAGTACTAGGCCTATATGTGACCCAATTACTTTGAAATTTCACAATGGCTTCACATTCAGTGAGAAGCATGTGTCCATTTCTTGAGTGACGCAGACCCGGTGTGTGTTGGGCTTTAGGAATCCTGTCAGCATTTTAGCAGGTCTACTTCTCGTTTCTCATTTAGGACTTCTCTCTTCTCTTTACTCTTTTTTTCTTCTTGCTTTTTTGGGATAAGTCATCATTTAACCCGAATTGTGAAACAGGTCTCGAGAATCATTGAGATCAGCAGTTTATTCATTCATTTTATTCATTGAACACAGGCTATTATGCAAAAAAACCATGACGCGTCTTCATAGTTTGATGAACATCACTCATTCTGAATTATGCAAAAGCTTTGAACACCATTAGCCTAGATTTTCAGCCACTTGGCCACAGTAATTGAATAGCTTGGCCAAGAGGCTGTGCTTTGTGGCGCTTGCTGCCTACAAGCTTAGTGTAGATGAATATCCAAACACTTTTTTCACCCCTTTTTTGGAAATCAATGCAAGTTAGCCTTGCGGTTCCTGCATAATTTCCTGCAATTTGCCAGTTTGTGAGGTGAATAATGCAGCAGAGGTGTTCGAGGATATTTGGAGAAAATTAGATACCTACAAAAAAACAAGACGGGGTCTAATAACGGTGTGGCTTTTCAGACATAATGTTGATGTCATTAGATTGACACCGTCACATTGCTGTGTGACATCATTTTGACTTCCAAATATGGAGTTATTTGCCCTTCCATTGACTACGAATAGCAATTCAAGAATTCCGTTCCTCAGGGTACTAGCAGTGGGCACAATAGCCTAAGGCACTGATCTCGCTTTGCAAGATTAGCCACGGACGGACACAGACGTACGAAACGTAGACAAAGATCTTCTACAAACTCTTCTATTTTGGCTCAGCCCCTAGGTGTCACACATTGTATATATACACTGGTGACATGTAACAACATGTCACCAGTGTATTGCACTCTGCCTTTCTGTTCTGTGGTCACAGTGGATCCCCATTTTTATAACTCACAGCAATCCTTTGTGTGGATGTAGTGATCGAGATTTGTTGCAGTGAACAACAACCCTCTGTTGATCTTTTGAAGTGTTTCATGGTGGTACATCACAAACAGATTGAACAGTTGAAATTAACCTGTTGTCCGAAAAAGAAAGTTGTTGTGGCACATATTAGACCCATTATTAAACCAGTTATTCGCTTAATACAATTCGATTTGCTTAATCTTCTCTTGATCAGTGAATCACTTCACCCCTATTCTTGATGAATTACTTTGTTATGCTGCTGAGAGCTAAATACACTGATAACATCACTAGTGGATTTGCTGTGCAATGTGGACCAGGATAGGCTGTGTACAGCCAGTGATGTTATTCACTTTAAATATCTGTTTGACATTGAGGTTAACTTAATCCCCAATCCACTCCATCGTACTATGGTGGCACTCTCCAAAAATACTAAAATAGTGATCTAAACAACTCAACGTCGATGCAACATGTGTTGTAAGCTTGTAGGTCGGCTGTTTTATTACTGCATAATTCATCCATAATAAGGTGTTCTGATTTTCAGACAGACTTCTTATTAACTGGAGAGTTTACTGTTTTCACTCCAGATTCTGTCAGTATTATATATATTATATTACCGCTCAGTGAAATATATATTCAAACTATAAAAGTGCACTCATATCATGAGAGTGCAGCTCTCAAGCAATCTGGGTTGCCTACCCAGGGTTGTCAGTTGTGGGGTGCGCCTGACAGGACGCAAGGAACCTGCGGGGGGGAATAGTTTGTATGACAATTTTGACAAATGTTGCAACTTTTCACGTCTGTCCCAGCCATGCACTTTAGATGCCCCTTGAAGGTGATTTACAGGCAACATGGGAACTGCCAAAATACTGTTTGACGGTCATTGTCACAGACTTTTGTACCTAATCTGGTGGCAGGGGGAAAGTTCTTGAAACAGTGGCATTTGTAGCGTTTGTGGAACCTTCAACCCCCTATCGGTGGAAGTAAATTACTTTCAATGTCGGGTTCAAAATTGGAGCAGACTGTTCATATTTTGGCCATATTTCTTTTTAAATAAAAAAATAAAATAACGGGCCAATCATAGCCTCTGTCTCTACAGGACGGAAGGAACGACAGCAGTTAAAACATAATCTCCACCTCCTGTCCCTTTTGGCCTATCAGCCGAGATAACATTATAGATAAATTGATTGTGGGTTTATTGGTCGGAGGTCCCTTTCATATGACTGGCGTCATGTTACACCGACTAACAATAGCACAAACAAAACATTATCTGACTGTCTTGAGTGCCGTGCCATCGACATTGTGTGTCCACGCCAGTGGTTCCCAAACTTTGTCATGTCAAGGACCCCCAAATTGACACTAATTAGCCCATGGACCCCCATTTGAAAAGATATTCCAGGGACCTGGGACCCCCATAAGACAAGACTTTTACGGCTCTGGCCCATAAGGGCCCATTTTGGTTACAAACTATCATTTAGCTGGGGACCCAATGGAACTCCCTCAAGGACCCCTGGGGGTCCCCACACCCCACTTTGGGAACCACTGGTCTATGCCACTCACTACCTAGGGCTCAGACACCTCAACGGATGTGTCATCTGTCTGCACATCAGGATCCTCACATGGTGACTGATAGCATCATCACTCAGGGACCATGCAGCCTGTATCTCATTGCCATCGGGAAAAAAAGTTCTGTTTTGTCTGTACCACATAGAGCAGTGACTTTTCCCGGGATCCAAACAAGTGAAAATAGCAGATCTAATTTTTCACTAGTTCAACTCGAACAGGTGATCATGAGGACATAACAAATGTCTCACATTTAACCTGACGATTGTGGGCATGTCATCTATCTTTCAAAAATGTTCAGTAAAAAAATAAATATATATATATATATATATATATATATATATATATATACCGGTGTGTGTATATATATATATATATATATATATATATATGAGTTAATTACTCATACCATCCCATGTACCATGCCAAAATCAAATTCTAATGACACATATCGATGATGCTGCCATAGTAGAGGTGATTGATGCTTTTTGTCTTGCTTGGCTGGGGCTTTGACTCTCATGAAATGTCAAAGCTCTAGCGTGAATGAACGAATCCTCTCGGCACTTATTAACTGTCTAAATTAATCATAGGCTCCCTCAAATGAGACTGCTGTAGGCCGTTTCTGTGATCATCTCATTCCTGCCTGTGCTCCATCCATGCACGTCTATCTTCATCCTCTCTCTCCTCTTTGTCTGGTGAAGACGAGTGGTATTTTTAGGGGGAATAAATGTTATTCTCCAATGCTGATGGAGCTCTAGATGTTAGAGTTCAAAAGCTATCTTTGAATTCAGTGCTTTGATGTCTCAATCGAAAATGCCACTTGTGCCACACTCCTGAATAGGTTATTTTAATATGCCCTTGTTGCTAGGCCAACAGAGATAGCATACAGCACAAAATCAATACCACGTAATTTCCTCCAGGTCTGTTTCGATAAATTATAGGACATTATGCTTATGGAGACGAATACCCAAAGGCAAGTTTGATGTTGAGGGCCTGCAGCCTCTCGTCTCAGTAAAACAATACTAACTAACTAATTGAAGAAAGAAAGAAAGGTGATTTTTGAATTTTTTTGAAGGTTAATATTTAGTAATGAATCAAAACGAATCACACAAATATGTATGTATAACACTGATCGAGAGTAGATTCAAGTAGTCCATTTGGTCGAGAGAGAGAGAGAGAGAAGAGCGAGGTAGGTGTGTAATATGAGCATCTACTAAATGCCTTGTGTGTGTGTGTGTGTGTGTGTGTGTGTGTGTGTGTGTGTGTGTGTGTGTTTTAGTGGTCCAGAGTAGACTCCAGAGCTCAGGAAAAGTTAAGAACAACTGAACCATCACGGTGCTGTGGGTCACAACCATGTATCCATTATTAAGAGCAATACCATGCTTAATAAATAATGTACTCATTATAAAAACCAAAGACATGGCACTACCAGGGGCTGGGTCGTGGTCGTGGACTGTGTCCTCCGGTGTGTTCTGCTGGTCCTGGGCGCTTACAGATGTTGGACCTGCTCCCTTAAAATGCTAAAGGAGTCGAGGGTAAATAAATCTGCCAGCTGAATGGGAACAAAATGAGGCGTTAGTCCTAATGAAAACTTTCATTATGATAAATGGTCCATCTTATTGGCCTGCCTTCTTAGATGCCACATTACAGACCAGATTGGAAAAGGCTTTTCTGTTAAATGCTTCCCCTGACTTGTACCTTTAGCGACGCATGATTTAGTATGGCCTGTTACTGTGGGAAAGTTTGGACATTTGGGAATTACTTCCCGTCCCCCCATTACATTCACAAAGGTGGTATAAATCACTGGTTCCAAAAGTGGGGAACAGGGACCCCCAGGGGTCATTGAGAGAGTTCCAGGGGTCCCCAGCTAAATTATAGTTGGAACCAGTGTTGTTTTTGGCAGCAAATTTCTATTTTAGTTTAGTCATAGTCTTTGGACTGAAACTTAATTTAGTTTTAGTCACATTTTAGTCACCTGGAATGTCTTAGTGTTAGTCTAGTTTTCGACTAAAATGTATTTTGGCGGGTCTTGATGCCGTCGTAATGAGTGTTTTTACACTTGCTGAAAACATTTTAGTCTAATTTTTATTTGTCGATGAAATTGTCAGTATATTTAGTCTTAGTTTTAGTCATTGTAACTTAGTTTTCATTTAGTTTCCATTTGTTTTTGTCAGTGAAAATAGGTAGTCGACGAACATTTTTCGTCTTACTTTTAGTCGACGAAAACAACACTGGTTGGAACCAACCAAATGGACCCTAACAGGTCAATTTGGTTCCATTTGTACACTCTCACAGTGAAATTAACATTGATTTTACAAAATAAATTGGGGGTGCCAGAGATATAAATACCATTAAATTCGGGGTCCGTAGACTAATGGTTGTCAAACTGAGGGTCCTTGAAATTAAACAGGTTGAGAATCACTGCTAGAGCCGTACAAATCTTGTCTTATATGGAGCTCAGCTCCCTGGCATATCTTTTCAAATGGGGGTCCGCGGGCCAATTAGTGCCAATTGGGGGTCCTTGACATGAAAAAGTTTGGTATAAATCAAGTGCACCCCATGTTTCTTGGAAAGTTCTATCCTGTTCTTCATACAGTATGATGATGCTGTGTTCAGGTGCTCACAAATAATCTACCAAAGAAAAAAAAAGAAAGAAGCTTCATGCTTTGACCTGACGTTTCCAGACCTTTCAGTAATGGCTAAGCCGGTAATTGTTTGACATTTGACATTTGTAAGATATTTTGGATAAGTTCCCCACTTAGAATGGGTGGGCAGTATGCCATCTCTTTGGCATTTCGTTTTCAAAGGAAGTGGTGACCTCAGGAGCCACAACACAGAAGAAGTGTGTGTGTGTGTGTGTGTGTGTGTGTGTGTGTGTGTGTGTGTGTGTGTGTGTGTGTGATTATTAGCAATACATGTAATTCATGCTGTTGGCCTCAAGTTGCAGTGGATATTTACAACGTTTCAGTCCATTGACTGTGCAACACTGGTGTTGGCTGCTGGTCATGCTGCTAATGTTGTTCTAATGTACAGTACCATGTGCTATTTTCTGTCTTTGATAGGAACTACTGACTCGTCTGGAACTTTCATTGCCATTTCACTTACCTTATAATTTACATGATAGGTTATTATGATACATTTTTATCCTGTGACCATTTAAAACATGCCATGTTAATTACTCTCGGCTAAATGTAAATGCATCTTGAAATGAGAGCACGACATCTACTAACCTTTGTCTAAGGCTGCAACTATTGATCTTCTTCTTGCCCATTTTTTTAATTGACGTAATACAATTCCGATTATTTATTTTACAATAGACTAGATTGATTATTATTATTACCATTATTATTATTATTACCCTTATTATTCCATTTAAATTAATTATTTTGTTTATAATTTAAATAGATAGGACTTGCACTCCTACTTTTGTCCCAACAGTTTAGCTTTAGCCAACCTCCATGATCAATTAACATAGTCCATTAGAAGTTAGAACTTAGAAGCAAAAACAATGCTGAATTTGTTACCAGCTGTTGTTCATCTATAGAGGGAATGCTCGTGACATCATCGTACCTGGAAGTGGCAAAAACTATGTTAAACTCACCAACATTGCAGCTGCATACGAAAAGCTTGAATTATCCTCTTTCTATCTGCAAAGTTTTTGTTTCATGAAAATCCACCATAGAAAGTGTCAGAGTTTGGAAGTGCTTGTTTTCAATAACGCAACATTTTGCTGCCTCCTGCATTATGTGACATTTAGAAACCGGTGGTACGCAGGCAGGTTGAGTGATTTCCAACGAGCGCTTCCAACACTCCATGCTGCTCAATGTTTTGCCACTCAGTCTAGATGAGGGGGGCGTGTCCTGATGGGAAAATCATGCCTGTGCATACTCTCTATTGATATTTTGCAGGAAGCTAGGCATCTCTGTGTCTTCAGATTGATCTCCTAAAGTAAATCACAGCTAAGACGAGGGAAGGGCAATGAATGTCTTATGAGAACAGCCCATCTGCCTCTTGTTCAGTGTTGCCATGTACACTTATTATAAGAGGCTTTGGGCATGTTTTTTTGTAAATATATTCTTTTAAATATTGGTAGTTGTGGAGTTGCCATTTTTTAGGCTTGTCTATGCTTATTTGGGATTCCTTCACAATGTAAGTTTAAACCAAATCCTTTCAAGGACCGATGTGTATTTGTCTGTGACACCCATGTTTGTTTAAAAAACATTGCACATTTTTTATATTATTTTCAAGATTTCTATGTGGTGAGCTTGTAGATGCTATTTTCAAATATCCACTGTACTGTACTGTACTGTACTGTACGTAATATCTTAACACAAAACAAGCCCAAAAGAAGCGACTAGACCGACAGACAAAATTAGTTAATATAGCAAAATTAGTTAATATGGCATCAACATCAGTTGAACCAGTAAACCACCAAGTTGATGCACAGAGTAGACTACTAAAATGGTGACTGGCGTTATTTGAAAAGCTTAATACACACATGGACACGGTAATCTACACCAGTACTTGAGTCAAACTATGCTTTAGATAGATACTGATACCAGATACTAGAACCACCTGGTCAAATATTACTTAGCTAAAAGTGAAAGTCAGCACTCAGGGGGTGCAGTGGAAAAATGTCCTGCCCGGCCACCACCACGGAGGTTGTGGGTTCAAATCCACCGGCTTTGTCAAGCATCGACAATCTACATGAACACAATTGTGTTTTTCAATGGAGGGAAGCCGTCCAGGGAGGGTGATAATTGTCACTTCAGACAGGTACACCTACAGGCTGGGGCAGCATCTGTTAGCAACCTTGGGGTCTTAGGCGGGAGGAGTAGGGCGAAGGCTCTACGTCCTCCCGGTCGGGGCTCCTCACTGGTAGTGACCTGGGAACGATTCTATAAATGTCTTCTAAATCCTGACAGTTTTCTGAAAAAGCTAGGTTTCTATGTCAGTCGTTCTTCGATTTTTCAAAAATAGCAGAACAAGCTTGTAGCGCGCCACTCGGTGGAACCAGTGAGTGTAAGTACATACTTTTGAAAATACGTATTGAAAAGTACAATTAGCTAAATAAACACATACGTCTATTACTCAAAACAAAAATACATTGCATGGATGCACCTGGGACGTATCCTCAGTGATGTATCCCAAGGTCATCAGGGTTTCGGGTCTTCCAACATCATACCCCTCACTCAGGTGACCCAGCCGGGGTGATCAAGTCCCGACTTATGTCCCAGTAGCTACCCTCCAATCTGGCGCGTGGAAGGACTAGGCTCTGTGTGTTGACTCCTGTCCGGGCCCCTCTTACGTCTCACCAGGTCCACTCCTGCTCTCACCAGGTCTAGCACCTGTTCGTTGCACCAGACTCCCAGCACCAGGCACTTCATTCAGGAGTGGTGGATTCTCGAGCCACAATGGTTCTGCAGACTCCACCTGGCCCAAGGTGGTGCCGCAGGCTCCGCTTTCGGCTTTTATGGCCCTCCTAAAGGCCTCACCATGTGTTTGTTGGGCCGCGGTACCGCACACAAGTACCGTACACAAAATTATGCATGCCCTTTTTAAGTTTTTTGGCCCAGCTAAAATAATAATTTAAACTTATGTGCAAGTGAATGTAAATGCACTTCACTGTCATCCATTCCATTGCCAATATAACACAGATGGCCAGGGAGCTGTTGGTGTTGGGTCGGTGAGCACTGCAGAGTATGTTGTGTGACTGTGAGTCTATGTACCCATCAGCATGACGGAAATGCTCTGGCCCATTTGCGCTTTGAGGGGTGACAAATGGTGCATTCTTATGTTTGAAAAAGATAAATACAAAATAATTACATGAGTTGCAGTTGTAAATGCAATGGGAAATTTGAATGGGCCATTGACGAGATCTTTGAATGCAGCAGGCCAGAAAAAACTGGGCTTTAATCTTCCACACATCCATGCCAATGACCCCAAAATACCAGAACTGTTATAGTTCTGGTATGTGTATATATATACTATAACAAAATTGCTTAAAAAATAAAATAAAACAAATTTGCAAAGAAAAAGCAATCTACATCATTCCTTTCTTTTCCAGGCTATAGCGGCCAATTAAGGTGGTTGCACACCGGCCGCGTTTTTCGGAAAATCGATGGAGAAACGCAGCAAAAAATCGGTGTGTGGGGACCTTTACAGTATGATCTAGTCATAGCTCACTATGCAATGTCTGTAGGGCATTCATGGTTTCAGATCTGAATCTTGACCTTTTATTGCATGTCTCTACAAAGGTCAGCATGTTCACTGACCCCTCCACCTTCCACTTACTGCACATCACTTCTAGATCTCCTTCCTCTCTCTCTCTCTGTGTATGTGTGTGTGTGTGTATATATATATGTGTATAATTGTATATATATATATATATATATATATATATATATATATGAAATCATCTTGATAAATGTAGCATGTAAATCGTCCCTTCTATTAAGTGTCATATAGTTTTGAGAGGTTTGATCCTGTGAAAATTGACTCATTGTTTCGTTTATTCACTCACTAAATTACTTGACATGACAATGTGACTTTTGGAGGGTGACCTTCTGTTGAATGTAAATTAACGTTACTTGTCTCAGGCCAGGCCGAAAGTATAAATTACATATTGATTTATTAAATTGTCTCTCCGATGTTGTTCCCTGATGAATATGAATCTGCTTTCCTAAGCTATGGACTAATGGGAGAAGAAACATGACATCTCAAAATGAGCTCTCTTGGCTATAAGAATTTGACAGGCTCTGTAAATATTGGCCTAAATGCTAAACCAATTAATCAGTCCGAAAGTTCCTTTACCAGACTCAGGCTTTCATAGAAGTGGGCTACTTATGATGACGGCTTGCTCCCAGACATGTAGTATGAAAGATTATCTTTCATCGATCAAGCTGTAACCATTTTCAGAAAGCATTATACTTCTGTAATAGCGCTGCAAATTGTTTGGTTTTGGCTAAATCCCCTACAAAGTCCACTTAGTTTCATACAACTGTGTTTGATCAAGGGCTCAGCTTGTATACACCACGGATCTAGATTGCACAATACGGCCATCTGTTCAGTCATCAAACGTTCACTTCAACCGTGTTAACTTTACACAAATGCCAAACCAAAATAGCTGTCACTCAAAGTAATGGAAAGCAGCAAACAGGTCCGCTGCTGCTGCAACAAGCAAACAAAACGAGGGAGTTCGCATTTTTTGCAAGGGTTTCTAAAGGACAGTCGACCTCAGGGCTCACCGCCAAGAGCTAAGCAGCAGGGAACAGGAGGGAAGCAGCTAAAAGTTCAAAGTCATGAATTTTGGGCCATTTCTTTTTTTCTTTTTCTCCTTCTACACTTCTATGTAATTTTAACATATACACTATTTATAAGTGTGAATGAGTTGTTTGGAGATCACGCATGCATGTCTGTCTGTGGCAGCTAGGGGCTCCCAGCCGTTTCCATGCCAAGGACTCCCAAATATTGCCTCTGGGAGGCGCACAAGAGACTGCCGTGGCCTGCCTGCATTGGCATTCCGATTTGTCTGAGGTACGATAAAGCCATGACTCCAAAGACATCGCTGGCATACACCTCTCGCTCTTCCAGACTCCCTCAATTAATTCAAGCAGTCTTCCTGCGAATAAAAACAGATCACTTTTTATGGCTCAAAAATCAATCACAATCATTTCAAGGGGCAAGCCCCAGTGCATTGCAGCTAACTTTTTCTGTTATATCCAACATGAACATGTTACTCTCCTAATGCATTTAGGCAATGTGTATTTTATTGGCATTGTTTAGTGGTTTGGAAGGCAAACATCCTGCGTGCGTGCGTGCGTGTGTGGTGTCATACTGCATATCGTCACTGTCGGGGAAACCTTGTCCAAAAATCTCTTATTACTTTTCGTTGTTTTTTTGTTGCAAATGTTAAAGCTCTATATTTCGAAAGTAATCATTTCTATTAGTGTTTGTTCAATAACGGGTCTCCAGCTCAATAAACAGACAAATACGTTCAGGTGTGTACGTTGCCAATTTCAGCCAATCGGGAGAGACTACCCATTTATCCCTAAAGATTAAATATGAAGATACAAGGTTTCTGCTCAACAGTGACAATATCTCATCATACCAGACCACAATTTTCTATGTTTATGTTTTGTGCATTGTTTTAGTTTTTGCCAAGGTCCACTCTGGGACATTATACTATCAGCACTCTACACTATCAGCTTGGAAGCTTCTTCCATAAAGGTCATTCACATTAAAACTAATTAGATTTATTCAGGCCCATTACAGTGATGCATCCTGGTGCCAAGATGGTCAGAGTTTCATGTTCTTGTTATTAGTGTTCTAAGATGACTCCAATATAGTCCAGCTCCCCATCTTTGACATCCACATTAGTGTCCAATTAATCAGCCCTTTTCTGCACCTGATATTGATATTTGCTCAGAAGATTTATTTTGGTTGAGTGGACTCTAATAATTATGTTAATCTTTTATTGGCGTTATGGATATTGTAACAGTATATTCCACATAACAGAAGGCCAATGCTAACATACTGGTGCAAAGTAGCAAAAATACTGCAAGTCTTAAGCCGCCTAGAAGAGGGTCTGTATTCCTAACCTCCTTTTATCACAGCTACCATCATCCAAACACAATTATTTATATAAAATAAAAGACAAACTACCTAGAACTATTTTAGATAACTTAAACATAGCATAATACAACAGTTACTCATGGTTCCACTCCAATATGAACCAACATACAGTATATCCTTGGCCTACATTCTCTTTCACTTAAGCTTTAATTCTAAAATGGGTTTAATTTTATTGTAGTTCTGACTGTAATACTTTTCTGAAACCAGACTTTGTGACCGTGTCCCCAGAGAATCATTCTCGTCCAGCAAAGTCTGTCTCATTTTCATTCTGAGCGGAGAGATGCTCCACTTGCTTGACTGCAATTAGAATTAGCTAGCGTCGGGGCACTAAGGAGTAAGGATTGCGATGTCTGTCGTCCATCCTTTGGCCACATGTTTGTTCACCACTTTGGCCGTAACCCCTGGTGTCCTTTCTGTAGACATACCATTATAAGCTTATAGGCTATTTGTTTTAATTTGTAAAAACAAATTGTAAAATAAATATTGAATAAATACTGAAAATAGCACATCTACAAGCTTTTATATAATATCTGCCTATTTTCGCTATTTGACGGATAGTAGTTAAACCATTTTATTGAAAACTGCTGACTTGCCAAGGAACTTTCTGTGCACCATTGTGTTTAATGAACAGTGACACCTACTGATTCTGGTGGCCCATAGGCCAAACTTTCCACTTGATTGGTTTATTTGAAAAATGTATTCACAGTATGTAGAATGGGTACATTTCAAAAGAAAGTCAAACGAAAGTCAATACAAAAACTGCTACGAGGATGAAACCAGGAAAAGCACTAAAGTTAAGTTAAATATACAATATAAACCCTCAAACCTCATCGATTCCTGCAGGTATAGTAATTTTTAGTAGTCTTTTTGTCTCTCCGCCGGTAGCTCTGTTGTCAGCTAGAAGTCACTTCCCAGAATTCGGTTCAAAACAGTCTTATGACACAGCGTTAGGGACAGACACTCAAATAAATAGTCTTTAGAAAAGTTGTAAAAAACATATTTATGTGGAATAGTTATTTATAAACAAATGGTGAAAGATTATATGAATTTAAAAAAAAATACCTGTGCGTTCTTTGCACGCCAAAAGAAAGATGCAGGTGCGTAGGAGGAGAGGGCCTAAGGGCAGACAGAATTTTTTTAAAGACACTCCCACACACTGTCGGCTCTTGCACTTAAAACATTCATTAGAGAGAAAGAAGGGTTTGGGTCCTCAGACTTTAATCAAGTAAAACTTGTATCTGGTAAAACATTATAACAAAATGTTGTATACTGTTCTCCACACCCGCATTCAGACACCGACACCTGAGCCAAAAGTACAAAGTACTCATTATGCAGAATGTCCTATTTCAAGTTTTCAAATGTATGGACATCTTTTGAAAATAGCAGATCTACAAGCTCACAATGAATGCGTCACATTGTGAAGCATTGTGAACTTGTAGATCTGCTATTTTCAAATGGTCGATATGTGTATTGGGCTTAATTGGATAATGTATGTTTTTGTAATAACATTCAAAATCTACGTTATTCAAAGCAACTAGTCACTAAAGTTTTCAAATGAATGTGGTGGAGTAGAAGTAAAAGTACAGTACTTGAGTAAATGTACTTTCCACCACTGGTTATTATTTACCTTTCCAACAGTGCTGTCAACTGCCATTGCATCTCTGTATACAGTATATACTGTACAGGTATATTTATAATTTTATTTTGACAGTGTGGGCCCCAAACGCCATAATCCTGTCTAAGCTTGTGAATGGTGTTCTGCATCTTCCGTGTGAAAAATGACCCTGACTGAATTTTTTTGAGATCACAGAAATTCTCTTTTCAGTCTGTATTTACTCTTTTAAAAGCACAGACAAGTATAACCTGAGGTGTCTTTGATTTAGCTTTCCTCTGTTGGTGTTGATTACACGTTTAAGATGCGTTCTGGAACAGTGATTCTACGTGGCACAATTTTATTCATTCAAGAGACAATCATATCATTTTACCAGATGTTATGATGCCAGATGTGCCTACTGCCTAGTCTAGTGCCTTGTAAGTCCATGACAGTGGGGTATCTGTGAGCACATGCCACACTTCAGTCAGTCAATCAATCAGCCAGCAGGGAAATAAGAAACTCAACTGAACTCCAAACTGAAAGAAGATATAATATTGAGAGAATGTGGCCTTCTTCAGTACTTTCAGCCCCCAGAAATGTGAGCAACCATTGAACCATTGACGCTTTGTGATTAGTGAAAGAATTACGAGATATTTGGGGTCTTGGGTTCTTTTACAAAACGGTTTACGACTTTCCACAGGGATAAGGAAACAGCTACTTTGAATCCGCCCCTGCTCTGTTCATTAATGTGGAATCTGAAGCACAAAAGGACGGACCATTAGGGAAAAGGTCTGTGTGTAAAGATGAGTGACACTTTCCTAATTCATAAACACACTCCATGGCCCTTCCTGACATTTGGTTTGGAGGAACGCCATGCAGGCTGTTTTTCATACAGAATGCACACATGAAAAGAAATTCAACTGGCTCATAGAAGAAAAGGGTTTGCTTTGGTCTGTCATTCTGTTGCTAAACCCTTCTCTCAAGGCAGAATCATCACAAATGTGTTGTCTGTCTAGTTCAATGCCATATGCTCCAAGGTCTTCATGGAGACTGACACTCATGACTTTTAAAAAGTTAGAAGAGCACATTGAATGCATTTGGCATCAAAATGGGTGTATACCATTTGGACAAACAATACAGTCAGCTGAAATGCCTTTCTTATTAGCGAGCTGGAGTGGGTCATGGAAGGCAGGGCTCAATTTGCATTTTAATCTTAGCTTCTGAAGCCAGTCAGATTCCTGGTTCTTTTGAAGGAAGTTGTCCGTGTTCAGGGACAACAATGTTCTCATCAAACTCCAAGCTGAGGCAGTCAGATAGCTTCAGTATTCTCTCTCTCTCTCTCTCTCTCTCTCTCTCTCTCTCTCTCTCTCTCTCTCTCTCTCTCTCTCTCTCTCTCTCTCTCTCCCTATCTCTCTCTCTCCTCACTAAATTACAAATTGAAAGCTCATACTTTCAGTCTCTGCTGTCTTTTTTTAAATTGTGCATCATTGTTAAATAAACCAAATGACAATTTCACATGTTTTGAACTGTTGTTGCTCCTCGGGTGCATTTGAGAAAAGTAGCTTCACAGAGTGTGGGTGTTGAGATAGCAGCCTACAGAATCGTGGTACCTTCCTTTTGTTCGAGGGAATGTATTTCTTTACGCCAGTCTGGCTGCTTGTTGGGCCCAAAGTCCTCAATGGCTATTGGCTGGTCATTGGTCACAGCATTTTATACTAGAAATGTATTTATTTATTCATTCAGATGACATTATAATCTCTCTATCGCTTTTATAGGCTGGATTCATTATTTATTTTATCCCACAATCTTTGTAACGCATTTTTAACCCAGTGCCAATTGCCTAAAATGTAATGGTGGGTGTTACTCTCCCTCTGCCAACCTGCGGTGAGCCCCGAACTGAGCTCATGCTTACTTCAATGCATGAAGAGTGAACAGGCCTGACAGTGGGTGAGTCTCCCCAGTAGGACATAGCGCATGGAAAGAACACGTTATCCCAACCTGTTTGTTTCCCCTTCATCAGGCTGACCAAGGCGAGGCACTACTATAGAGACCAGGATTTTGTGTGAGGGTATACCTACCCTAGGCCTAGGGGACACGGGGAGAACATGGAAACGCCACATAGACAGGCAATTTCGCCAAGCCCACCTAGGGTATGGGTGCTGATGACGCAGAGGAGAGAACACGCCCACAGCGCCCACGGCGGGAATCGAACACGAGACCTTCAGGTCACATGCATTTTGGGCACATGCAAATCTCAAACATTGTACCCCGGATTCACAAACATTAGGCCCCCCACACTACAGACATCATTAGACATGATTTAGGATAGAACTACATAATTGCCTTTACTGTAATTTGGAAGAGGGCATTCTGAACTCTAATCGGAATCAGTTGATCATTCTTAAATGTTCTGTTATTTAATTAATTTTCGACAACCCTTCGAAATACTCTTTATAGACCCATTGTCCCCAGACTCAACTTTGGGAACCGTCACAGTCGCTGATGTTGCTTACTTAATTGTCACACGTGATTATGTTTCTCAGTCTCCTCTGTGGATATAACAATTATATTACATGCAGAACTGTGATAGTCCCTTGTGAATTTCTTCACACTACCTCCCTAACTGAAAATGGATTCCCTGTTGTTTTACAAAATACAATTTGTAAAACAACAAAGTGGGCCACTTTGTTGTAATTTAATGCAAAATAGTTTGCCTTGATAGATGCGTTTAAAACCAAGGTTTCTCTTCATCTTGCTGTGACCGAATATCCAGCTGCCACAGTCCATGCGATTTTCATTTCTTTTTTATTTCTTCCTTTTTTTCTCTTCTTTTAATTAGTTTTATTTTTTACAGCATGCCAGTCTGTGTCTTGTCTGGCTGTATGGCCCATGTGGAAAAGCTAAGTGTGTAATCTCAAGAATAATAGCCCTCCGGGTTTAAGATCTTTGTGCAGGGACTGAGATGCCTCCTCAGAAGCTGTCAGTGGAAGCTTGGCTGGGTGCACTCACTTTGGGCCATGCCAGCTGAGATAATTCCCTAGGGAGTAGTTATAAAATCAAATTGTATATGCCCTATTTCCTGCAGACTGGGGTTGTACAGTAACAGCTTCTCAGCTTGTTGCATTCTCCCCCTCTGTTTTCCTTTAGGCTATACCTATCATCTCATTCTGTATTTAACTACTGTAATTACGGCTCACTAAGATAAGGCACCAAAACAAACAAATAAAATATAACCGATTGCTTTTCATAAAACTATTTAGATGCTGTAGTGTTGTGAGAAGAGTATATTGTAGTCTACCTACAGTATCTCATGTTTTATCTCAATTCAGATTAAAGCTTTCTAAAGTACTTTAACTAAAAGTATTTAACTGTCCCTGCTAAATAAGCAAATAAAAATAAAGATGGCTGTATAGGAGGCCAAGCTGATGAAACATGGGGTTTTATTGGTAACAA
The DNA here is from genome assembly GCF_963924005.1 of Protomyctophum bolini. NCBI lineage: Eukaryota > Metazoa > Chordata > Actinopteri > Myctophiformes > Myctophidae > Protomyctophum > Protomyctophum bolini. The sequence continues at coordinate 16,427,366 of NC_137877.1, read as the reverse complement.
GAAGACTCGCCCCGTTTCTGTTTTCCTCCCAGAATTTTCCCCAGTGAGGGGTGGGAGAGGCTGGACAGCAGACGGCTGGACTTTGAATTTCTCTAACTATAAACTTTCATGTACAAATATAATTTATGAAAAGCTACTACATTGAAGTCTGTTCACAGAAGTTGTTTTAGGCTATGTGGGGATTATCTGACGAGGTACCATTTGAGTGTGCAAAACCTTACATATACTAAATAATACTAAATTGTTTATAGGGTCAATATAAGTAAAATAATATAGCCTTTCCACAGGAGTATCTTTTTATATTTTTCCAAAAAGAATACAAACAGCCAATAGCATATTACAAAGTCATCCCCCTCACTGGTGACAATTCCGGGAGGAAAAACGGGCAAGCAGCGGGGCGAGTCTTCCGGTATTCGTTTTATTTAGTTGGCTAAGTTTGAAGTCATAGCATAATATAAACACCCTTCATCATTTGGTATAGCATGAAGGTCTGCATTCAGGGAGCATGTTAAAATAATTCAACACACTTTTCTTCTCGGGTGCTCTCTTGAGGACACTAATATGAAAGAACAATGTCAGGAAGGAAGAAAGTATTTTTTGTTGCTACTGTATTGGGTCAACATGTTGGTCTCCAGACCTGTATACAAGATTGTACCCTCGTATGTCTTGCCACTTTACTCTTTCCAGGGATAGTCCCTACCAGGATAAATATATAGTATAGCACTGTGGAAACTCTATAATGTTGGAATACAGGTAAATATGCAATAGCTGTTGATTTGGCAAACATGGAAATACACAAGAATTTAGACAAAATAAACAAATTAGTAGCCTCAAACTTGGAAGTATTTTATATTCTTTAAAGTAAGAATATCTTTCTCAAAACATGCACAGTGGTTGAACACAATGAGGTTTTATATACCCCCCAAAATAGTATCAAAGCCAACTGCTAGTTTAATGTAAATGTTTAGCTTTCCCTCTAAATTCTGTCCTTCCTTTATAGCAGTCAAGGAAGGATTGGGTTATAATCTATTGCTCTATGCTTTTAAGTACCTGCATTACCCCATTTTTGATGACTGCGCTACACACACTCCAAAAATAAATTCATCCAATAAAATAGAGCTGAGTTGCAGATCTGTCAATTAGACTACAGGTGTTCCTCTTGATCAGACCTATGGCAAGTCTACCAGCATCATAATATTGCACCACACATTTCCAACTCCTTTCTACACATTGGCTTTCTACACACACGTGTCGTGCAACCACAAACAAGCTAGACTACTAACAACCAAAAGGAAATTGGATCACATCTCACCCACACTCATAGCACTACACTGGTTACCAATACAGGCCAGAGCCCACTTCAAGGTGCTCCGGCTGACCTTTCAAGCCCTAAATGGACTTGCTCCACCATACATGTCCAGCTTAATAAAAGCATACATCCCCCCACGACCTCTACGCTCCCAAGATGCTGGAAAACTCACAGTCACACACCACAATAAAATAACGGTTGGGGGCAGAGCATTCACACATCGTGCCCCCTGTCTCTGGAATGTTCTTAAGCTCCCACAAGCAGTTAGAGATGCCAACTCACTAGACATTTTTAAATCTAGACATAAAACCCATCTTTTTTCCCTGCATTATGGTTCGCCCTAGTTTAACTGAAATCACTATATTCACCTTGCTCTGCCCTGTGGTTTTAAAACCCTATGTTATATTATTCAAGAAGAGGATGCAAGGCACTCTGTTCCACTGAGGTGAAGAAAAGCCTTTTTGAGTGGTGCAACCACTCCTACAACCAGCAATGTCCGTGTACACCTATGTGTGGTTAACCTATGTGTGGTCGTTAATGAGACAGTATAATGAGTACCAGTAGGGACGCTGTTGCCAGAAACGGAGAGAGAGAGAGATAGTATTAGTGCTGCACGCACTGTTGCATGCTAATGAGAGAGAGAGGGGGGGGGAGAGATGAGAGGTGAGAGGAGGGGGGGGGGAGAGGGGAGTTGCACCACTCAGTTCACACGGGTGTGATTTTTCATTTAAGAGTTAAGGCATGGCAAAGAACATTACAAAAAGAAGGACCAGTGCGTTTCGGCACTTCGTCAGGGTCCCATAGTTATGACATGCAGCAGGACGTCATTATATAGCGACCATCATGATTGAACACTTGACAGCAATCAGTGTCACTGTCAGTCTAATACATGTCAACACATTATATATCATAACAGTTAAGTCCATATGGTTTCAGATACATTGGTATAGAAACGACTGGGAGGTTTTGTAAGATAATACAATAAATAAATAAAAAGACAGAATCCCCCAAAACAAATTTGTCATTAAGACCAGGGAAGTTCGTAGCTTTCAGGGTGACAATCCAGAAGGTTTCTCTCTGCAGCAACTGCTTTAATCTATCACCGCCTCTCACAGTTTTAGGGATGGTTTCTATAGCAATGATTTTTAAAGAGCTTGGGTTGACATGACAAGCCTCTTTGTAATGTACCGCCATGGGATAATCAGGGTTTTTAATCCGTATTGCATACTTGTGTTCTGCTGGTCTATCTTTTAGTCTGTGCTTAGTTCGTCCTATATAGAAGCAACCACAGTCACATTATAATCTATAGACAACAAATGTAGTGTTACAGTTGGCAAAGCCTCTAATCTGACTGAAGACATCCTCAAAACTCTTTGTCTTAATTAATAATTATGTTGGAGCAGTGGTTGCAGTTACCACACTTGAAATTGCCCTCTGGACGCTGTAGCCAAGCAGACTGGTTGGGAGGGTAGGTAGCTGGTAGCTCCTGACCAGCTTGTCTTTTAGGGTGGGGGCACGCCTAAAAGAGAAGGGGGGTGAGGAAATGCAGTTTTGATGTCCGGGTCACTCTGTATAATGCTCCAGTTCTTCTTTACAATGTCCTTAATTTTATGTGCATTGGTACTGTACTGAGTAGTAAAATATATCTGTCCAGGGTTGGGTAAACGGGTGTTTTTCTGAAACAGATTTGTCCTTTCCTGAGATTTTGCTTTTGTGTAAGCCTGTTGCAGTGTGTGCTTTTTGTAGCCTCGATGAGTAAACCTGTGGTACATATATACTGTGTGGTACACAGTATATCTGTGGCTTGTTGGTCAAAATCATCATCAGAGTCACAGAACCTCCTTAGTCTTTGAAACTGTCCATAGGGGATGTTGGAGATAAGAGTGGAGGGATGAAAACTGTCTGCTCGTAGGATCGTATTACGGTCACTACTTTTTCTGTAAATGGATGTATGTCAATTACAATAGTAATACCATTATCATCCCTCGATATCTTTAAGTCCAAAAAATCAATTTCCTTTTTACTGTATTCCAAGGTCAGTCTCAGATTAGCATTAGTGGAATTAATTTAATTATGAAAATCAATGAGCTCTTGTTCAGAACCTGTGAAAATTCATGCATAGATCGTCAATGTAACTGCCGTACCATTTGATCTTGTCCAAGAAGGGGTTGAGATGTATTTTTCCTCCCAGAGTCCCAAGTAGAGTCCCGCATAGCTCAGAGCATAGGCTGCACCCATATATTCACCTTGCTCTGCTCTGTAGTTTTAAAACCCTATGTTATATTCATGCATTTTTTACACCTATCTGTGATGATCTGTAGCTGTGGTACTTATGTCAGCCACGGGTATTGCCACATTGTCTTATGCGTTGTTGCGTTCCTGTGTTTCCTTGCTATTGTGTATTGTTGTGAAGTGCACAGAGACTCCTTGGGGTGACGTTGCAATATAAATAAAAATAAACTTAAACTGACACACACATGCCTGCGGTCATTTTCAGGTTCTCATCTGAAACTGACCTTTCCTAACTGGCGTCTAAACTTCTCTGTCATTCTTTGCTCTCTAGCTGTTTAAGCCTGGACTGCACCCGCCTTCATCTGTCACACAGACACCCCCGCCCTACCCCCTGTCCGACAGGAGCTGACTTTGATGGATGCTAATCACTATGATTGCACCCCCCCACACACACACACACACCACCACTGCCACAATAAGGCAGGGAGCCCGGTGTATAGGAGCTCCCATTCCATCCTATGAATAAATGTGCTTCTACGCCGCAAACTGTGACATTTGATATTTAACTGTGTCATTTAACTGTGACAGTAAAAATGCATCCGTAAAGGCCCATTTTTACACTGTAGAAATAAATTATGCTCCAATACAGTCTACTGCTTGCTATCACGGCCACTGGGTCAGCAGTCTAACCCATTACAGTCGTCCCTATGATGTAAACCACTGCTTCCCAAAGTGGGGTCCGGGGACCCCCAGGGGTCCTTGAGGGAGTTATTCCAGGGGCTAAATGATAGTTTATGAACCAAAAATTGACCCTTATGGGTCTGTAACTACAAATGGAACCACATTTTTACCACATTTTGAACCACGTTTGTACACTCTCAGAGTTAAATTAACATTGATTTTTACAATATAAATTGGGGGTCCCAAATGCCATTCAATGGGGGTCCATGGACTAATGCATGTCAAACTGGTGGTCCTTGAAATTAAACGGGTTGAGAATGACTGCAAAAAATCTTCTCTTATGGGGGTTCCTGGCATATATTTTCAAATGGGGGGTCTGCAGGCTAATTGGTATCAATTTGGGGGTCCTTGACATGAAAAGGTTTGGGAACCACTGATGTAAACTATAACAATACTGCACAGAGAGAAGTAATTGTGTCCAACTGTGGACCATGACATGACAAAACCCCTTTTCCCCTCTTTGTAGTTATTCTCTGAGTCTGAAGATCAAATTGTCTGGATATTTTTGAATATGCTCAAGCAGAAAGGCCGGCCTTTCTGCTTGAGCATATTCAAAAATAAATGTTCATAAACTGAAGGGCAATAACCCTGTTTTGCACAGTCAAAGACTGACAATGCTGTATTGATCTATTGTGTGCAATAAAGGCCTAAAGGCTCCATTTAGCGAGCTGAGACTGTGGCTTTGGTCTCCGACAAGGCTATACCTCAGACAAGCTGTTGGTATTTGGCCGGTGTTTTGGTCACAGATGGTTTATTTAGTTATAGGTTTTAGTTGCAACTGCTTATAGCGTACAATGCATGAAGATGTTGGAGTTGTTTGCTCTCCTCCAGTTTGTTGACTATGATAATGGCTTGAAAACATTCTGCTCTGCTAATTAAAATGCATGGCCCAGAAGATTTCAGAATGGGCTTGTGTTCCCACTTCACAAAGCCAACAGTCTTTCATGCATGTGTTGACTGTTGCCTATTCTTTTCACCAATTAAAGGGACACTTCACCCTTTTTGCAAAACAATATATGTTAATGACGTTTAGAAGCTTTAGATCACTTTCCTGGGGGTATTTATGTGTGTAATATGTGGTTTTAGATATTTTAGATTGTAGCAGTGAGCCTGTTGTCTCTGATGTCATGGACACTGGTCTCACTACCTTCCTGGACTACAATTCCCATAATTATTTGGTGCACTGCTCCTCCTTGTGGATAGGGGGGAGAGCTGTCTTACTGAGACAACATGTAGTCCAGGAAGGAAGTGAGCCCAGTGTCCATGACATCAGAGACAACAGGCTCACTGCTACAATCTAAAATATCTAAAACCACATATTACACACATAAAGACCCCCAGGAAAGTGTTCTAAAGCTCCTAAACGTCATTAACATATATTTTTTTGCAAAAAGGGTGAAGTGTCCCTTTAACCACATGTTCCCTGGCGTCTCAAAATGTTTCATATTTTTCCAGTATATTCCACAATGTTTCAAAAATGTCAGAAGAATTGGCATACAGCTCACAACATGTCGCAATGTGACACGTTGTGAGTACACTTTGGAATACTTTTCAACACTACAACGATCGATTACACCGTTTTAAAGTGGATTTTCATGACAAGCAACTCAGCGGTCGGTGCAGTGGCTGTTCAAAGGTCACTTTAAACATAGGCAGTCTAGCCTGAAAGACGACCGTTTTCTGAACAACTTCAAATATGTATTCAATAATTCAAAAACATTATGTTACTATATACTGTACATTAGCAACAACAACTCGAAAGGTTGAAAGGTATACGTATAGGGATTCCCTATCTACATGGGTTGAAACTTTCAGTTCATTAGCTTTCAATCACCTTAGCTTTACAGCTAGCAACTAACACAATTTGACATAGTCATGAATATAAAGTTTGTTTCACAGTCATAGTGTAGTGTACACAGTACACACACTCCAAACCACTCAAATCAATTATGTCAGATCAATGTTTTTCTGCAACCCTCTGCCTACAGTGGTTTCAAAACAATCAAAGGTAAAATTGAAGTGATGCGTTTCCAAATGAGGAGGAATTTGGTTGTGAATCAATGAACTACAGTATGTTGAAAAATGAGTCAAATTCCATCATTTGCTGGTCAGTTTTGAAATTAGTCCTCTCTCCTCATCTGTGTTCATCATAACTGAGGTGGTACAAACTACAAAGTCTAGACCTCAGTTTGTCTAGACCCTTCCCTGTAACTTTGCTTAATTCAATTGAATCGAATGGCAAAGTGAGTTTAATGTTGTTTAATGCAATCAGATAGGACTTTTCTGTTTGGATGTATATGGGCTGTCAAGGCCAGAAAATATTTTTTTGCTACTCAGTAGGCGTTCCCGCATAACTTCCGGGTATGATGATGTCACGCGCATACACTCAATAACCAGTAGAAGCGACCTCACCTTAAAGCCAGGGCGTGGTCGCGTGCATGCATCTGCCTGGGCGAGCGCTGGTGCTTTGGCAGATTTTGTTCCAAAGGCTGTGAAAACACTGCTCAGTTCACATACACACACGCACACACGTGCACACACATGTGCACAGTGAAAACACTGCTCGGTTCGCATACACGCACACACACTCGCATATGACTGTCCTAACTGGCAAGTGCAATATACAGTAGACTATGGGCAAGTGCAATAGGATATAGTATATACTATGCAATGGCATATGCTATGGGCAAGTGCAATAGTATATAGTATATAATATATTCCCCCATGGTCCCCCCACCCCCTACTGATGATGAATTTGCACATGAACTTCGGACTCTGTTCCATCTATTTAAAATTTGATTGTGATTTGTGTGGTCCCCCTTATTTTATACTTGTGGAAGTGCATTTCATTGATGTATTTTACTACTATTTTAGTGGTGCATTGGAATACTTATTAATGGATTGAGATGACTTGACTGGACCGGACTATGACGGACTAACAACAATATCAACATATGGAATGTCATAACAGGGGTGTTCTTATCATTGTAAATCATTATGATGTAGTCTATTTGCTCGTCCGCATGACGTAAGTTCTCCATCCATTGTCAATGGGAATTTAATGTTTGTGTAAGACGAAAATCTACACTAATAGCTGAATATAGGAGGGGCTAGCACCCCTCAAAAGTCGGCCATAGTGTACCACCAATGATCAAATACATGTCCAGTGAACAGCTCATTGTCAAGTAAAACTCTTAAATGTTTTATTACCACTAGAAGGTAGTGCAGCCTCAGTATAGGAAGTACTGTCATTGCCATCGGTCATATAATTAATTGCTGTTGCTTACTGGACTTTGTGAGTCAATTATACTTTAATGAAGTTGTTAATTTGCAAGCTCTATCTAGGTAGCGTTTCAAGTTAATGAGGTCCTCCTTTAAATGAGTGCAATTGCTGCTCATTCTCTCTTGTTAACAGCTGTCAAGACAGCCAAACTCTAAAAAGCTCACAGTAGGCTATTCACATTTATAAGGGCAATGTTTTTTTTTCTTCCCCCAAATACAGTCAAACGTCAGATTCTACAAATTCTGCTTAATTTCTGTTTCAGCTTGTGTCATGTTTTTAAGAAGACGGGTGTACACGGAGATGGAATTGATACGATTCTATTGATACCAATGCAATGCCATTAGCGAGTCTGCTTAATTGCTTATCGGTCCAATTCTTTATTGATTACTGATACATTTTCACTGTGGAAAAAGAGAGTATTGTAGGTCTGCAAAGGTTTCCAACTGTATTATCTCTGGGTCTAAACACAGTTTAAAAACAGTAGAAAAACATGCATGTCTGCCAAATATCATCTGAACATGTTAAAATAAATCACAACGCCACATGTTGAGGTCATTGTTTTGCAATGAACAACTGGAAATTATAAGCTCAGAGCTGTAACATTTATACAGACTATGGGCCCTATCTTGCCCCTTATCCCTATATTTGCAATGTATTTATTTTAAAACATTTTTAAATAGTTCAACTACTAGACCATCTACATTGACACATTGTGAGCTTGTAGATCAGCTATTTGAATTGTTTTAAAATGTTTTAAAATAGTAAAAAATGGCAAATAAGCTTAAGGGTGGCACAATATATAGCTGTATGTAGTTTACCCAAAGCCCCCAGAACGACAGTAGGCTATAACAGTGAAGTTGTCGTCGCCTGGTGGTCAAATCTGAGATTGCAGGACTTCCACATTTAGAATGTTACTGTGTGTACATCTCCCATCTGGTAGTACGGCTATGGTCACGCCCCCTCCTATAGTAGTAGGGGATAGTCTAAAGTACAGTTTTAGTCCGCGACGGAGGGGCGCCGTCTCAAGCAAACTTGAGACACAAACGAGCGCGCTAAAGCGTGCAAGTTGGCGTGTCGAGCATTGAGAAGTTCGCTTAGCTGACTCCCCCCTGTCCCCGTTCGAGTTGCGACCCGATATGGATAAAATAGTAAATCATGTTCTGGCGAGAGTGTTTGCCCCGACTGCCACTAGAAGTGGCTACTGGCCAATCACAGCATGTCCTTGCAAAAGTGGCCACTGGCCAATCACAGCGCATCTTTACTCACGCGAAGAGGATTCCGTGCTCATCCTCTAGATATATTCTGATGCCTTGTGCTGAACTTCTGAGTGCTTCTTCAATGGAGGCAGGAGTTGAAGCACCAGAGATATTAACCTGCATGACAACAATTATTTTGTTCATGTCAGAGAGAGAGAGAAAGAGAGAGAGAGAGGGAGGTATCATTAAATGGAGAATAACCCGAAAAACATAGGAAAACAATTGTCTGACTTTCTTCCAGTTCCCTATAGGTGTACACTAAATGGGTCAATTGCCACATACTGTATGCAATCCATATAGAATATTGGGCTCATCACTTGGTCCTAATAAAATGTAGTCTGCCTCCATGACAAGTTAAAAGCAAAGATATATCATCTGACTATTTTTCCATCAGCTGTTTCATTACACCATGAATTTAAGTCTAAATATAGACCTACAGTTCTGCTGTAGGGCCGGGCATGCGGATGACATTGATTGATTAGCACATTTAAATAGCTGCTGATAACTTTGAATGGCCTAAGGGTGAGAAATTAGATCTTTAGCGTATGACCTTCTTGAGACTGACAAGGGTATAAAATATGTATTTTTCTTAATTGTTTCCATGTTCTGCCCACCACTTAAAGGGGAGTCACATCATGGTGCGGTAGAGACTTTGTCAAGGTTATCTGGAGCATGATGAATGCACTGTAGTCATAACAGGGAAGTGTGAGGCATGACTGGGAAAGAAAGGCTATTTGTTGGTCTTCAGACACTTTGCTTTGACCTTCCTGTAGTGGGTTCAGTGCTTGGGAGCTCCAAAATAAATATTTTTTATCTCGGATAACAATTTGAAACCACATGGGAGTTCAATAAATGTGTGACCAATAGTGAAATGATTTACCATCTTGCTCTCTCTGTTCCATGGGGCGTTCTGAGCTTTGTGTAAGAACTGTGGGGTTGTTGACCCCTGAGATGAACCACTAAATCAAGAGGCGCTGAAAGAGGTCTGAAGATGTGTTTCCCCTGCCCACTTACCCTTAAGGCTATTACCTGTCACAGCCACTGTGCTCGCCGACAGAGAAGGATGACCTCGTAGCAGACTGTTTTGGCCACTGGCCCATGCTTGCATTGAACTTCAGAATTGGCAGGGGGTCTGTCTCTCCATGTGTGAGTAGCAGGCACTCCATTCATGTGAATACTTCATTATTATTATTATTATTACAAACAATGACGTGAGTCTGTCACCTCCTCTGTAACTATACTACAATTAGTTTTTTTTGTTCTTTGTTTTACAAATAGGCTATCGTATGAAATGTTTCCTAGTCTTTTTCTCAAAAATGAACCTGACTTCCCCAACATCCAGAGGAATGTTCAAGTAGCCTACTGTGTTGTCCCTGTTCTTCACAATGTTTAATGAATGTTGCAGACTGAATTGATTTTTTATTGGCATCCATCTTTAGAGCCTTTGCTATTATACCGTCTAGACATTAGAGAGCTAACAAAAACCTAGGAATCCATAAAACATCGGTAGCCCACTGCTTCAATGCCTCTCCAACACATTCTCCATTTTCATCAGACACAATTCTAAACAACTTTGACTTTCAAGTAGAAAGAAATTCAGATATGACCTACAAAGTAATGAAAACAGCAAAGATGCAAATTGAGGAGAGAGTTTAGTCACGGTGACAACACAACACTGTGGGCTGAAAATGATCACAGAATACAAAAGCGTGTAGTGTCTGCATCTCTCAAAGTGAACATGCTTCTATGCAGCAAGCTTTGAGACCCCAGCCATAGATGTGCTAATAGCCCAGGATCCTCTGTCCACTGGATATATCTATTGCTGCAGATGTGTGTAAAATTTCAAAAGGATTAATGATCACAAGGTACCTGGCTGGCCCAGCCAATATCCCCAGCCAGCCAAGTAGCATGTGTACTGTACTGTGCATCAGCTACAGTAGCTGATGTCTTTACCAATATTTATTATAACCGTACTCTACTGCCCCCTGCCTCCCCATTGACACACACACACGCACGCACACACATACTGTACATACAGTACACAGACACACACACACGCATACAGAGACAAGCACACACAGAGAGATAGAGAGACACACACACACACACACACACACACACACACACAGACAGACGTAAACTGTATGATATTACCTTCTGTATACACTGTCAACATGTAGTATTTATTTATCTTCCTACGCTGCTATTGTCTATTGTGGATAGACAACGCGTCCGTGTTGTTGAATTTTGTGTCCGAGTGAGAGACACACATATACATTTTGAATGAAAGCAGACAGCGATGTGTCTTTGGCCACTGACCGTGTTTTTTCTGTACTCGCTGCAATCCGGAAAGGGAAACTGCAAACAGCCAAAAATCACGGTTGAAAACAGAGGTCAGTCTGTGACTGTGACGTATCATGGCCATAAAGCACAGGCATAAACAGCACTTCATCCAGTGCACATACGTCACGGCCTATGACAGGGTTCCCCAATTAACACTTAATCTTTCAGAATAAAGGCGCTAGAGTGCCAAGCAGATGAGGGAGATTTTATTCTGAAAATGCCCGCCTTTCCCCAAAAAAACGTGAAGCGAAATCTTCCTATGACATTGCGCTATAGTAAGTCTGATCTCTCTTTAGAAGCATTAATATTGTAACCGAGATTCATCATGAAGTCTGAAATTAGAACAAAACATCAGCGTTATGATCAATCTGCACAGAAGCAGCGTAGATTCAGAGACTTTATTTGTCGGGACGAAGGAAGAAATGGGTGCGCGGCTGCGCGCACACCCAAACAGGTCGGGAGAGGCTGAGCAAGGCGCTGCCTATAGCAACGGCCATTTCCAAAAGATGGATTTTAGTGCTCCCGTTTTATATAGATAAAACAGAACTTAAGACATGCCGACACATCCTTAGCACCCCGCGGTTTTATTGTGTGTGCTTCTTCGCCTGGAAAGGAGCCATCTTAGGTGGTTCGGGCATCTGATTAGGATGTCTCTCTAGCGTCTCCCTAGGGAGGTCCTCGAGGCACGTCCCACTAGGAGGAGACCCCCGGGCAGACCAAGGATGAGATGGAGGGTTTCCTTCGACTCACTGGCCTTGGAACGCCTCGGGATCTCTCTGGTGGAGATGTTGCCCCTGTGATTCATGGATGGATGGATGGATGGACGGACATGTGTGGACGTCCTGGGCATCAGAAGTGTTCATTATTACCAAGGGCCTGCGTGTGCGTGGAAAATTGGTATATTGCTCCAATGTTCAACAGTACTGCACTGGATAAGACTGTGGTTGTACTGGGCATGTAAATGTGAGAAGAGTCAGAATCAACTTTATTGTCACATTACAGTACAAAAATACAAAAAGGGAAGAAGAGAGAGGGGGGTATGAGATCAGGGCAGAAAATAAATAAATAAGTCCTTATGCTCCCGACGGTGTAGATAAGAAAATAAACGCTAAAAGATACTAAAAAGAGGAAAAACCGACATAATGTTGTGGAGCTCACACGCACGCTGCTTCCTCCCTCCTGTGTGAATGTGTGAGTGAACAGCAGAGCAATCACACTCCGTCAACCTCCCCAGGAGGGTTAATAAAAGTTGGAGCAAACAAAATCTGTTTGTCTACTTGAGTGCTGAGAAACAGCCTATGTGAATATTCAGCTACCTTCATCGCGCATGTCCATGGAGATTGTCGAGGTCTTTGCTCCTGGTGGCAGAGGGGAGAATGGCTGTGGTGTTGTGCTTTTGATTCGGTGCCTCTCAGACAAGGTTGACAGGCCATGTATTAATCATTAGGATATTCAGTACTGCCAACAAATACAAGGACATAGCTGAGACAGACTAAGGTTTTCCTTTAAGTGTCGCATCTGATGTTAACTTCCGAAGGATGAACAGTTTGAAAAGGTCAGTGGTCCTAAAACAGGGCCAACAGACTATGAGTGAACGTGACTTCCTCAGCGCAACAATGAAAACGCACAATATCTGTCTGAAGTCTGTCTCATTAGCACTAATGTTAGTTTATCTCACTAGTCTTAACATTAATCCTATACTCTAATTGAAGTTTCAACTTTTCCAAATTAAAGCCCCAACTCCCATAGCCTACAGTATAGTATTTTATTAAGCATCAATCAGAAGTCTTTGATCTTTCTTGATGAACTTCATTCGACCCTCACAACTTTGAATTGCTCACTGACATTTTCATTAATCCTCCCACAAAACATGTCGCTTAGAATAGCAGTGGCTTACACACGCATTAACCACCAAAATTAACGACTTTCAACCTGGTGTACCTTGGACATGTCATTATGCATGTCATTACAGATGGAATTTGCACATGTTGTATGCGATTGGCAATGTCCACTATTCATCGTCCAACTAAGTGGTTATTATAGACCTGAAGTATATATTTTAATGCATGCAATGTGCAGTTTATTCTCCTCTCTCACTCTTTTCTTAAGAGGAGTTATTATTTGATACTATTTGAGTATTTACGTTTTCACTTTTCAGATAATAAACTGAACTGATGGTGACTTGCTGCAAGACGACTAGCCTTGTAGGTTACCTACATTATTAACAATCTATATGAAGACGTTCTAGGTAAAATCTGTATAGCGTAAAATAGCATGGCAATAGACGAAGATTCCTGCATTTGTTACCCGTTTCAAAGCCCTCAAATCTGCACAAAAAAAACAAACGCAGCCCACTGATGAGCTGTGAGCGTAGGGGAAAACAATATTATACTAGTTAGCTTCACTCAGAGGTGGATGTTTAATCAATAATACAAATGTGCCTGCTGTTTCACGTGTTTGTCAGCCCTTGAGCCTGCTGTGTGCACGTTGGGGAATAGACTGATTAATTCTACTTTGCTCATGTAGAATTACAGTTCAACCTAGCTTGACTGAGGTTGACACGAAAAGTCAATTATCTTTTAAAGTAGGTCAGGTTGTAGAGACCCATGCTGCCATCGGTCGCCTCTCCGCCCGTAGAAGGGACACAGCGAGCTTTCAAGAGCGTTCAGTGCTCTTGAATATGCACAATGTTCAGAGCAGAACAACTGTTAGCGCCTTCTGTTTGTTTTCTTAGTAGTAGTCTCCATCCATTATTCAGTCCGTTAGGTATTCAAAATAACATTTTCCCTGTGAGATGACAGATCACTTCACATCTTGGACACTGGTGCACATCTGCATAATTTCACAATGTGCACCTGGCAGGAATATTGATGATTTAGGCACTTCTTAATAAAACATCTGTCACTGCAGGGTTAAAATCTATCTTGTGTTCGACTGCAGTACTAGAAGTATGACATTTTTAACACAAAAATCCAAGGTACACATTACTCAGTCAGTCAGTCAGTCTACTACTCTCATGGTCCCATAATGCTATAAAGGCACTTATTTACCAATGATGACGAGTAGCTTTAGAAAGCCCTGCAGCAATGAGCCACACTTCGGCTTCTGCTCATTTTAAAAGTAAACCGATTTGGAGGATATGCTATATTGTCCCTGTGAGGTGGAAAACTTGTATGTCCAAAACCATTACTTTTCAGGAAATTAAGTAGTTATACATGTAGTTTAGTCACAGGCTCTTTTAATACTTTTCCATTGGGGTTATATACAGTGTATATTGCATTGATGTTATTATAGCCCTAATCCTTTCAAAAACAAATAACGTATTCTTATTTAAGCTACTTTTGTGCAACACTGTGAATGAATGAATGCATGAAAAAAGAACACCTGTGTTATCTTATCATCCTACATCATCACATTCCGGCCAATCACAATTGGCGTCCTCACTTTTTGGCATCCTCACTTTTTATCCTCAAATCCAATCCAGCTAATCACCTGTGGCGTCCTCAATTTTCTGTCCTCACATTTTTTCCTCAATACGTACATTGCTCAGCCAATCAAATCATCGCTATGGGGTGCTCAGTCAATCAAATCATCGCTGTGGGGTACACACAAACACACAAACCGACAGCAACTGTATGGTCACTAGAATTTGCTTGCATGAATGAAACTGTATGTAATCGCGTGTGTGTGTGTGTGTGTGTGTGTGTGTGTGTGTGTGTGTGTGTGTGTGTGTGTGTGTGTGTGTGTGTGTGTGTGTGTGTGTGTGTGTGTGTGTGTGTGTGTGTGTGTGTGTGTGGGACACGTGTGTGTGTGTGGGGGGGTGGCTTACAGGCGTGCGTGTGTGTGTGTGTGTGTGTGCATGCAATGAGAAGCCAATGTGAAGTAGCGAACAGTGTAATTGTTTTACTTTGGCAAAAAACAACTATTGACAAACAACAATGTTGATGTAAGTAAGGGAATCGCTGTGTCAGTGATATTTTAAATACAGACATTTAGAAGGAATAAGCAAAATCCAATTCGTCCCCTTCCTTGTTTGTGTCTTCTCCTGCGAGAGCGGAGAGACGGAGAGAACAGATTCTGAATGTCTGAGAGCTAGTGACGTGTGAGGCGGGGGCGGGCCTGGTGTGGGCTGAGAGCTGGTGACTCTGATTGGCTTGCCACATCTTTTCCGAACATGTTTTAATTGGCTGGAGCGCACATCTTTTGGCCACGTGACCAACTTTACAATTGTTAAAATAGATTATTTCCCCCCCCCCTTTTTTTCCCTGCTGTGTCTGGCACCTGTTACCGTACCTTCCGTCTGTATAGGGCCCAGTACGCTGCAGGTGCGGTGGTGGATTTGGCCACGCTTGCACCTGCTTTCCACGCCAGGAGCCTGACATCTGCCCAGTGCAGGCAGAGTGCTGCCCCCTCAGGAGGTGATTTGGATGTGGGCCAGCCCATCCCGATCCTCCGTCTGCATGTTCCCTGCCTCTTATCTGCTTCAGCCAGCACGCACAATACTGGGAGCCAGGGCATTACCCATTGTGATTGGATTATGTTATCGGTGAGCTTGAAAATGTGATCCTACAGGGGAAAGAATACTTTAAGTCGAGGATATCTTGAGAATGCCATCGGTGCATCGTAGGAGTATATAAAGCTACAGAAACGGCTTGGCTGTCGAGGGCTTCCAGTTGAGACGTCTCTCCTGTTTATTAACCCATTCAGACCTGAGAACAGATTCTACAAATGCCTTCTAAATCCTGACAGTTTTCTGAAAAACCTGTGTTGTGTCGTTCTCAAACATTTTCATCTCGAGGACCCACAAAAAAATATGTATTTGGCCGCCGATACCCATCTGGAAATATATTGTTCCAGGTAGGGACCTCCCGGAAGCAAAGATTTGAGTTAAAAACGTTGGCTCTGAAAGAATACATTAAAACATTTGGGCCACATTTTCATGATTTTTAAAAAAATAGCTATTTTTCAATAGCTAAAGTGCAACATAATTCTTGGAACACCATAAAGGGGTTCCCGCCCAGAATGGATTAAAACTGACTAAGGGGCTATATATGCCGGCTCTACTTAATTTATTGCCATCATAATATATTACATCTACTCTCTATATTGTCTTATTTAGTTTAATTAATTATTTTTTTAACTGAATTAAGTCGAGATGGATTTTTGTCAAAATGTATGGGGGACGATGTGAATTAATTGACCCCGCTCTACCTCATTTTGTCTTGAGCTGGTAATAGAATGGGTGGAAAGAAATCTCTGGCAGGCACTTTTGGGCTACAACTTTGTAGGTCTTTGGATTGGATGTTGGCATGCTTTCAAGATTAGGTCTTTATTAATGCACATGCATGCCAAATGGGAGCAAAGGTTGTCACGTTGGTCATGGTAGCCAGCTTACTCATTGACTATCATATTTGATGACTATAGCACAAGCATTTGCTGCACATTGAGAGTCAAAAACTACACAGACATTCACATTCTACAAGCGAGTGTAAAATGGTAAATCTAGTGTAATTTAAATCCTAATGCATTAATTATCTTGCAGATCACTTATTTTAAGACTTGCCATGGATTAAGCTACATGTTTAACTATTTTAGGATAGAGGAGAAAGTTGATGCTACTGTATGTTCTATCTTACTGTAGATTAGTACCCCAGCCTACTTACTACTCCAACTGTATGTACCAGTATCTACAAGTAACTTCAGTTCAGGTTAGTACCACATATTATGTGTAGACCTCCTCTCAGTGTAGGTTAGTACCACATATTATGTGTAGACCTCCTCTCAGTGTAGGTTAGTACCACATATTATGTGTAGACCTCCTCTCAGTGTAGGTTAGTACCACATATTATGTGTAGACCTCCTCTCAGTGTAGGTTAGTACCACATATTATGTGTAGACCTCCTCTCAGTGTAGGTTAGTACCACATATTATATGTAGACCTCCTCTCAGTGTAGGTTAGTACCACATATTATGTGTAGACCTCCTCTCAGTGTAGGTTAGTACCACATATTATGTGTAGACCTCCTCTCAGTGTAGGTTAGTACCACATATTATGTGTAGACCTCCTCTCAGTGTAGGTTAGTACCACATATTATATGTAGACCTCCTCTCAGTGTAGGTTAGTACCACATATTATGTGTAGACCTCCTCTCAGTGTAGGTTAGTACCACATATTATGTGTAGACCTCCTCTCAGTGTAGGTTAGTACCACATATTATGTGTAGACCTCCTCTCAGTGTAGGTTAGTACCACATATTATGTGTAGACCTCCTCTCAGTGTAGGTTAGTACCACATATTATGTGTAGACCTCCTCTCAGTGTAGCTTAGTACCACATATTATATGTAGACCTCCTCTCAGTGTAGGTTAGTATCTCATATTATATAACATTTCAGTGCAGTTTCGTACGTCATACTTGATGTACTCGTAGTGTAGGTTAGTACCTTAAGTAAGAAGCGTACCTTAATGTACTCATAGTGTAGATAAGTGCCTCCTTGTGTATGTTTCCCCCTTGAAAAATCCACACTCCAGACGAACTCTGTTCTCTTGTTGGCAACTTTATTGCCCCGATTCAACTCTAGATTGCAACATGCAGCCTATACGCTCAATGCATGCTAGTACTTCTTTCATCATATTGTATCAGTAAGATCCAAAACGGTTCCATTCCACTCACATTCACATTCTCACCCTGTACTTCGGTAGAGTCGGCTGAAGTGGCATCATTCTTGCATTTTTGAGCGGTGCCTCCGCTCCATTACGCAGCTATGTGTGTCCGTATGTATGTATGTGTACGTACGTACGTGTCCGAGCACGGTAACTCTGTCAAATCTCGATGTTGCGGTCGTGGAAGGTCTTGCCGGAACCGGGCCGCTCCCCCTGGGTTCGTCCCCCAGTTCGTCCCCCTGGTCTGGATGTTGCGGGGACCCCCACACGGTAATTATGTCATTTCTCGACCGTTTTGGATGCGGGGCGGCTCGCCAGAACTGGGACGGCCCCCTGGCCACGTTCCTGGGGGTCTTGAAGTTGCAGGGCCCCCCATGGACCCCCACACGCTACAGTTGCACCGCTCACTTCACACAGGTGTGATTTTTATTTGCTGCTTTTTGCGTTCACACCGCAGCAGGGAACTTCATCAATGTGTGTGTGTGTGTGTGTGTGTGTGTGTGTGTGCGCGCGTGTGCGTGCACGCGCCATCAGCACAAAATGAACCGACGTTTACAATATGTACTCCCATTGATGATCCGATCATCATATCAAATGTATTATGTGAAGTAGAATGCGCTTGCTTGAACCGCAAGAGAATTCGAATGAGCCTTCACACCGGCCAAACAAAGCACACTTTCCGACAATACGCAGCAGGATTCGTTTTAATCGCAGTGAAAGATCCTGGTGTGAAGGCGACCTTAATCGGGATTTTCTGCTTGTGGTTCCATTCCAGCCCATTCAACCAGATTGTGGATGCAAGTTAAGCATTCTTTTGAGCACACCATCTCTAAAACCTGCTGAAGACTTTATTTTCAGTTTGCTGCAACTCATCAGATGTGTCTGAAAGGGAAAGCATTCCCTAATGTTCCTAAAATAACCCATTTAGGCCTGACGTCAAAATAAAAAAAACGTATATAAAGAATATATTCAAAGATTTGTGCCGCATTTTTACGATTTTTCAAAAATAGCAGACCCTGAGCTTGTAGATCTGCTATTTTTCAATAGCTAAAGTATAACATAATGCTTCGTTAAAACACAAAGGGGTTCCCGTCCAGAATGGGATAATACACATCACATCAGTGGTTCCCAAACGGTGTAGTGAGATAAGTCCAGGTGTGCCTTGGTATTTCGTAAACAACCACACCTTATTATTATGTACTGTACAAAAAAACATTTAATTAAACGGTTCCCCCACACATTTCTGCTATTTCCCCGGTGATTACAGGTGCGCCTTGAGATTTTGACTTGCCCATTGGTATACCTTGGGCACAAAAAGTATTGACAGACTTTGCTTTGATTCATGGCTAGCATCGGATCACAGAAATGGCTCTAATCGTCTTCATCAAGAAAACTGTCTCCAGACTCCAGACTGTCATTGTATTCCTAATGACATCAAAAAGAACATTAACAGTGTTCTTTCATCAGACACATAATCCATCATTGCGGGAAAAAAAGTATAGCAGTAAAGGAGTAATGGTTTACTACCCAATTTATTCTACCATATTCGATGCGGCTGGCAGTTCTTCAGACTGACTATAGAGTTTTAAAAACACTATGGGGGGAGGGGGGAGTAGCTGTGTAGCTTCCAGTGTGTTTTGAGACAGTATAGTACCTACAATATTCTTTACATTTAAACTGAAATGTTGTGACATTGAAGCTCTCCTCTAGCTGTAAATGTGTGTTATATTAAATAAACTACTGAATTAATGCATTTAAATAGGCTACAGCCTGGATTGTAAGAACAACAGTGGTGTTAATAGCAAATTCAAGGAAATAACAGGCAATAAACAACAGCCATCACTCAGCCAGCACCATGGATAGAAGCCGCACCTGCTGCTATGAAAAAAAATTGTATTTAATCCCAGAGGGCAAATCATTTCTATGACTTTGACCCAGCAGTGTGCTGCCCAGGTGAGCGCATGGAGCATTCAGGGGCCTCCTGCTCAGGGACACTTTGGCACGAACGCAGGATGAAGGGGAAAGGAACTGGTCGGAATAACGTGTTTCTTCCACACGCTACGTCCGGCTGGGGAAACTCCCCCCTGTCAGGTGAAAAGAAGCAGGTTTGACTCCTCGTGCATAGAAGGAAGCATGAGGTCAGTCCGCTGACCCCCCAGGTTGGTTGGCAGAGGAAGTGTAGCGCCCAGGATTACATTCGATAATTGACACTGGGTGAAAAAATGGGTTGCAAAATCGTGGGATAAAAAATTATAATAAAAAAAAGGATTGAATCGGGATCTTCTGATTCCCAGATGGCTGCTCAACCTACTGAGCCACTGGCGGCTGGTGCTCTTAAGTTATTATTCCCTTATTTCCCACAGCACTGGCAGGTTTGCCTGTCACTCGCAAAACAAAAGCTTCAAGCTTTCAACACCTCATTCAGATCCAACTAATCAGTCAACTGTAACTGTTTGTGGCTCTGCAGGGAAATTAGTTTAATGATTGGATTAAAAGGTGGATCATGGTGGGGTGCAAACAATACAGTTAGATGTTATAATTATGCACTGCCACTTACTGGTGAATGTGTGTGCGCATGTTAGGAAGTCATTTACAATTGGCTGTGTCGTTCCCCCAAGGCTCAAGGCTTCAAAGGCTGTCCATTTAATTTGTTTCCATGAACCTACATTCTCTGTATGATTAAAATGTACTTGTGTCTGGAAACCTGCAAGTTATTAAGCTGATGTGATTTCTACTTAGAATTGACATAGTACATACAGTATGTATAGCATAGTATATAGTATATTATAGTTTCATTATATAGATATTCCACTGTTACGTTCTTAACTTATGCATGTTTCATGATAACTACTTTTTATGTATGTGATGTATTGCCATGCTTTTTGTTCTTGCTTAAAGATGGAGTGCCATGATTTTTTTCCACCCTAAAACATGATCATCAGGATTATAGTTATACAAGGAGGAAAAAGTGGACAGTATTTGTTTAAATTTAGTTTTTATGTGGGCACGCCCACCAGTTCATTAAGTATGCCTGGTTTGCCTGGTGGGTGGTGATGGGTGGTGATCCACCCGAACCTAAGCCGCACCCACAGCTGTAGTTGTATGATAAAGGGGGAGGGGTTAGGGGAGGGGCTGATAATGTGATGTCACTATATTACTGTTTTTTTCATTGGCACGTTTGACTGTCAAGGGTTCAGCCTCCAGGAAGAAACCCTAAATACAAAGGGAATACATCATTGCACATAAAAACGACTCCAGGGTGTCTAATGAAGTACAGTCACCTCATAAACACATGCAAAACTGCAAAAATTGTGGCACTCCATCTTTAATGTAAATCGCTCTGGATTAAGAGTGTCTGCTAAATGCCTAAATTGTAAATTGACTTATTCTTTGTGAAAATCAATAGCGGTACAGAGTGCCAAACCTCAAATGAGCAAAATTATAATAATAATAATAATAATTCAGTATGTTTAGAGACCATATTAACAGCAGGATGCAGACACTTGATCCGTCATAGAATGCACGGTGAGCTGAAAGGCTGGTGAAGGCTTGGGTTTCACACTGCAGCGTGAAACTGACATTTTAGCCAGTGTTACACTGTACATTGACAAGAAGACTTTGTACTGTATATTGCTTGCTATTAATTAAATGCAGAAATCAAGAGAGCAACTTGTCTGTGATTGGACCTGTGTATACTGCTTTTATTGATTACTTTTAAGCACCACACAGTAAAATCCTCAGTTACGGGTCCATTTGGCTACATTTGTACACTCTCTGAGATCCAATACATTAACACTGACGATTGTATACTGTGCACACTCATTCATTCATTCATTCATTCATTCAACCCTGTATTTATTCTCAAGAGACATTGAGGTTTCCAGTGTCATCGAGAGATACAGTACAACATAATACAACATTTTCAAAGCAATAAACAAAAACAACCAAACAGAACTAACAGCAACATTTCCTCATTTTGTGATCTAATACTTTAAAACAGTTCCAGGGGGTAAGTCGGCAATCAAATATTTAAATTGATCGTATGTAATGGGAGAGCAGATCTTTAACTTAAGCTGTAAGTCATTCCACGTGGTTGGGGCACTAAAACAAAAGGCTGTTTTCCCCAGTTCTGTGTTTACATTTGGAACCTTTATTGTGAGCCAGTGACTGGAGCGTGTCCTACGGTATATGTTACAGGATTCCAATCCAGCAGAGCTTTAATATACAAGTCCCATCAATTGCTTTAAAAATGAATAGATATCAGATTCCTGCGCCTGTCGGCCAAGGAAGGCCAGTCCACTCTGTCATTATAGGACGCAGTGATGAGTTCTACTCTATATGGTTCACCAGTTATAAGTCTCAGAGCAGAGTGACAAACTGCATCCAAGCGTTTGAGGACAGAAGTAGCAGCTTTTCTATACATGACATCTCCATAGTCCAATACAGAAAGAAAGACTGCTTCAATAACTCTTTTCCTACATGGAATTGGGAAACTATAGCTCTGTTCCGGTAGAAAAAGCACTGCCACTGGCTTGGAAATTAATGTACATTTCTACAGTAGTCTATGTGACACACGGCACACGACACACGGTTGGGGTGAGTTAACCATACATTATGAAAATGCAGCCTTGGGCAGGAGAATAGCATGATAGTGGCCCAGCTGCCTTTTCCGATCCATTATTCATAGTCACATACTCCATGGTATGTGCCAATACTGTATGTCTTTCACTTGAATGCATCCGACAATCAGGGAAACGCCATGGAAACGTCCATTTTGTTTCTCTTCAGCGGGAGAACGATGGAATAATTTATCCTGTCGGCTTTGTTTTTGCTTAGGTGGAAATGGCAGTACGTTAGGATTTGCATTTGACAAGAAACATTTTTAAATAAGGCTTTCTAAAGTTCTAAACTGGTCAGTGATGTAAAAGTGTGGCCTTAAAACAGTAAACTTTTTTTTGTCTTGTACAAATTCCTCTCTTGTTTATTGTATACTTTTTATTCATCTCTATAAAGGCTTTATGCCCAGACTTTGAAGTCTTGGGCTGACTGTGTTTATGGGGGTGCCAATTTGATTGTTGTTTTTTTTGCTGCGGTGTATGGCTTTGGTGCTAAAAGTTGCAGGAGTAAGCATTATAATGATAAACTCTTAGCTCAAATAATGAACTTGCTACTTTGGGAATTAGTTTTGTTGATTTTTTTCTTCTAAACGGAAGCACAGCAGTTGCCAGTTAAAAGTTAAAAGTTGTATTTAAATTTTTAATCAGTCAAACTAAATTTCTAGAGCGGTGCCTACAGTATGTTGTGGAGTCAGAACAGGTCAGATTCATATATGGAGACATAGGGGTGATCAGGTCCAGAACCTGGGCAGAGACTTTTGTGCTGGTTCTGGACAACCGGAAATGCATGCCCCACGGCACCCAGTTATTATGTATGTGTTTTTATGTCCATATATGGAGTTATTTGTCAAGCATGCCAAATGAGGCTTTTGTACCCGTTCCATCATTCTGTCTGTGTCCCTTTTATATATGGAGATTTCTGTAGGCTCTCTCTGTGTCCCTTTATTCCTATATATATGGAGTGTCAGGCATGCCCAAATATGGAGTGTTGTGATGTCAGAACAGGCCAACTTATGGAGTTCTGTCAGGCATGCCCAGATATGAAGTGGTGTGATGTCAGAACAGGCCAGCTCCATATATGGACCATGGGCAGGGTCCCTGTCCAGAGCCCGGGCAGAGGCCTTTTTGGGGCGCTTCTGGACAACTGTGGGTCCGACCGACTCGATACCGGGCACTGCACCCCCTGTGCGGCTGTGGAACGCGTGTGTCGAATTTGAAGTTGTGGGGCGAACGGTTCTCGATTTACGTGGATTACACACAGACAGACAGACAGGGTGCATTTATAGATGCTATTGATCGTCACATAAATCATTACAGTCTGCTTTAAGCAGGACTGTTGTATCTCCAATCAGGCATGTTTTGTGCAATTGGTGTGGCCATTTACTGAAATCTTGATACTAATTTGTTTTTCTCCTTTTCTCTTTTTTCTTCTTACCCACAGTGGACACAGTACTCATGAGAATCCATCAGCCACATTAGATGACTGAGGCCAGAAAACGAAACCTGGTCATCAACGATCCAGAGTCTCAGTAAGGCCACTTATCTGCTATCTTACACTCTCCACAGCCGCCCGAAACTATTGATTTGTCTGCCCATCTCAAACACGCCTCCTGCAGTCCTCCTGAGGCAATCTGTACTTATTTCAGTGTGGGCTTGTCTGATTTTTGGAACAGAACCGTGTAGATAATGCACGTACTTCCCTGCAGGCGCTCTGTTGGGGGGGTCTTTTGGCTCTCTGCACTGTTGACAGTGCAGAGAGCAGCGTGGGCACAGGGCTCACATCATCATGTCAGCACATGCACATCATTGGTGATGTATAGGCATTGTTTAATATGCAATGCAAACCACTGAAGTCCAATGGAAAAGGTAAGGAGGAAGGAAAGCGATTCTCCCACTACATTACCACTGAAGTGTTTTCAATTTACATTTAAGGTGTAGGCGATCATGCAGGGGGATTCATGCAGGGGTATTTGAGCCAGTTAGTCAGATAACGGCTAATTAATTGAGCTTAACTGTCGGAAAGCTTTTCATTTGTACAGGGAACCCATGCTGTTATTAGGCCTGAATTAGAAAATTGTTCTTAACATCTTATGATGATGAAATCCTCGATTCCTCCCGGGTGGATGTAGACCTTGAGGGTCCGTCAGTTCAGTTTCAGCAAATATAACCGATTGAAAAGCATTGAGCAGTCGGGGTGAACTTAACCAAACTTGTATAAATCAACTTTGAAATGGAAGGACATTTAAAAAAAAATAAAGAATATTTTTTTTCTATTATCTAGTTAAAGATAACGGTATTTGATCAAATACCATAATGCAAACACCAGAAAACGTCTAAATGTCCAACTTTCCAACCTTTTTAGGTCTATTTATAGAGCAAATATAAAGTACCCACATGACCTTGAAGATAGGTTTCCTCTCCAGGATCTCTATGTCGTGAGACGTGTGTGTCTGTGTGTGTTTAAACAAAGTGGTAGGTAGCAGAGGCATAGTGATGGAGACTTCCATGCTATTTAAAAATGGGGCAAAAAGCTGATTTGCAAGCTATTGTTTAGAAATTTTCAGAAAATGTTGGAATCAATTTGACAATAACTACATAGACTGGCACAGTAATCATATTTTAAAGTGTGTGTGTGTGTGTGTGTGTGTGTGTGTGGGTGTGGGTGTGGGTGTGTGTGTCTGGATGTCGGGAGCTGTCGTACACCAGATATTGTTGTTGTTGTTGATGAGGACAGTAGAGAAGTGACATTTTGGAAGTGGCATGTACATTTGACCACAGTCTGAAAGAGGCATTCCTTACCATGGTGCGTAAGTACCAGTGTCTTAAGGATGTTATTATACAGCTTGGCTACAAATGTAAACTACTTGTGTTCATATTTGGAAGCCTCGGTAATGTCCATAAATCAGTCGTGAGGGGCCTGCAGATTGCATAACCACGATGACTGCTTAAAATTCTGTGCAGTTGGGTCCTATGATCTGTCCACTCTTTTGACCTACTGTAGGAATTATGGGGTACACCGTATTGCACTCATATCCTTTTGTTTGTTTCTCATACATACTACCAGGGACGTGCAGAGAGTGTTACAGAGGCAGGGGCTGAAATTCCGTAAGAGGGCACTTTTGGAAGAAAATAGCCGATCTACAAGCTCTCAACCTCCGGGCGCGACCCTGCACTCGTTGGCTACTAGAGATGCAGTGATGACAAATTATTTAGACACAAAATGCTGTGTTCAAGATCAGGAGAGTTCAGAAAAAAGCAATTCTCGGGTATGGTATGGCATGGAAAGGAGAGGAGGGCATTTGCATTTCTTTCACCATAGTAAATGCTGCATTCATGGTCTGGAGAGGGCAGTTGTTTTACAGACGGGTAAAAGGGCAGGGGGCTGAAGGCCCCTTTGATGTCTACATGTGCACGTGCCTGCGCATACTAAACAAGTACAGTAAGTAAGTGGAATCCTTCCCTAGGCTCTGTGGCTGGGTATAAATGACTTTGGACAGTGTTTATGTCAAAGCTGGGGAATGTCTTATCACGCAGAAGCAGTGGTGCAGATTAGAGGTAAATTATTGCGGTAGATTTGGGCCATACATGAGCCATTGAAATCCGTCTTTGAGATTTATGCGTGTGTCGTGGCAGTTAGCGTGGCCGTTTCACTCAATAACAGGGAAATGTGTGAGAAAACCAGAGGCAGATGCAAGTGATAATGTGCACCTGCTGCTATCATGCATCATAGTAACGCTTTACCCCTCAGCAAGAGTTAGTTTCTCATGTCACTGAGAGTAGTTAGTGACAGCAGGTTTGGAGCTGTTTACAGTAGTTTACATCTCCAAACCTTTTGTAATTTGAAAGCTTCAGAAAGTGTACACTAAGACACTCTAACTCAGAGTGTAGGCTACAAATGGACCCGCAGTGGTTCAGTAAGTCGCACCCTCACTTAGCTGTCCTCACTTAGCTGTACCCACTCGGCTACAACTAAACCTAACCCTAAAAATTTGAAGATATTCAGACTGGTGTTGATTTCGTCGACTAATACTATGACAAAAAAAACTTCATCAACTACCTTTTTTAAGTTTTTTCACTGACGAAAACTAAATGAAAACGAAGCTACTGTATGACTAATAAGACTAAATATATTGACAATTTCATCAACAAATAAAACTAGACATAAATGTTAGGGAGGGACTATAGTGGACAAGAGATCCAGTATAAGTAAAAGACACAAGTCATTTTACACTTGGTCGTATGCTGAAAATAGCCAATCTACAAGCTTGTAGATCGGCTATTTTCCGGAAGTGTAAAATCAGTCATTACGACAGCATCAAGGCCCACCAAAATACATTTTAGTCAAATTTTTGTCTAAAATCTTATGATATTTAGTCAACGAAAACTAGACTAACACTACAACATTCCAGGAGACTAAAATGAGACTAAAACTAAATGAAACGTTTGTGTCCAGCTCATAAGCTGTGACGCCCTCCTCTGGCATGTGTCGTGGTCCTGACCCCATCACTGACATTATGGTAATGACATGAGCCAGCCACTGCAATTTATTCAGACAAACGGTCCACAATCCTGAGGGTGTAGGATTCGTGGTGGAGCATGTCACAGGCAGTGCTTGTACTGCATTAGGCATTAGGGTTGTGTGTGCAAACAATGCGCCAGCGATGGCAGAACAGATTTTAAAAGACTTACCCGACCCATTGGTTCCCAGAATGTTCCATGGCAAGGACCCTTAAATAGCCATAGCTTCTGGCTGCGGCCCCCTATTTAAAAAGCTGATTTGCAAGCTATAATAGCTTGCAAATCAGCAATTCAGCTAAACAATAGCTTAGCTATTGTTTCGAATTTTTCAGAAAATGTTGGAATCAATTTGACAATAACTACATAGACACAGTAATCATATGTTAAATGGTGTGTGTGTGTGTGTGTGTGTGTGTGTGTGTGTGTGTGTGTGTGTGTGTGTGTGTGTGTGTGTGTGTGTGTGTGTGTGTGTGTGTGTGTGTGTGTGTGTGTGTGTGTGTGTGTGTGTGTGTGTGCGTGTGCGTGTGCGTGCGTGCGTGCGTGCGTGCGAGTGTGTGTGGCGTACGCCCAAAACCCACGTCGGGAGCTGTCGTTGACAAGCGGAGCAGCAGTGACAGGCTGTACAAGCATCTAAATGTTGCGCTTTGTTGAGCTGTTAGCTGTGGAGAGTCACTTTGGGTCAACCAGGTGACGCATGGTCAGTTCCTGTCTCAACTTAACACCCGTTTGGGGCACCCGCTGGCCAAGTGGTCCAGGCACATGCCACATAGGCTTTGACCTGTTCCAGTCCTGTTCATGACCACATTTGCTTCATGTCTCTCCCCTTCTCTCTCTCTCCCTCTCCCTCTTTTGGCAGAAAGGCCAAAAACAAATCTAAAAAAATAAAGAAAATAAATAACGTAACACCTGTTTGATGCAACAGGTGTTGGTTTGTCCAGCCAGAGAACCTGTCCGTATAACAATGTGACGCAAGCCCTGCAAACTGTTTCTCTGGTGTTTGCTGAGAAGGATCTCTGCAGTGCCAAAGCACCTCCTATAACGTACACATTTATATTATCATTTATTTATTTAGTCTCTGACACAAAGGCTTTTGTTCAGAGACACAGCATGTTGGGTCAGCTTGATCTCAGGAGTCATGGCAACAATGATGTTATTGGTTAGGCTGATCTATCCTGCATCAGGGACGGTTGTCAAGTCCCATTGTCTGGGAACTATATTGTTTTTGGTTGGGGAAATGTTAGCGATAAAAGGCACAGGCGGTAGCAATCATATGTCATTCTTAATCTGCCTAAAAGCTTCCTTGACAAATACCACACTGTCAGCAAAACTATTACCCTTTTTCTATTGTCCTCAAGTACAATTTATCATTTTGATCTTACTGTACCTGCAAACATTTAATATTTATTTATAGTTGCCATTTCATCGCAATGCATTCATTCAGTTGTCCTTTGCAAAAGTATTGCTGGGTATATAGCATGGATGCCTGTTTTGAAATGCAATACACAATGAGAAATGCAATGTGGTTGTTTTACTTGGTGTACACAAAGATATACAAATGTGGTGACATTGTTTTTCATGTACTGTATATTGCTTCTTTGCAAATGGAATGCAGTGTGTCTCAGTCACATTGAAATCCAATCTGAATCTCCCAAAGGAACATGCATTTGCTTCACTTCCCTGGTGCAGTAATGGCAAGTTAATGGCAACACAACGGAATGCGACGTGTTCCTCACTGCGCTTTTCTTTACACAAAGCACTGTTAGATGCCTGGCCTAGAGGAGCCAAGTATACAACAAAAATACAGGACATACAGGTAGATTTGACTATGGCCGGGTTCTGCATAGTGCTGTGACGGCCTCACAGCACTATGCAGAACCCGGCCATAGTCAAATGCCATCAACAGTCCAACCTGTGGGCGGGGTAACAGCGTGATTGAAGATGCAGCTAGAACGTAATCACGTTGGTTTGTTTCTTTCCCCGCCCCCAGGCAGTGATTGATTGGACATAATAATGTCTCCATGTTTGTGTTTCCGTGTGTGAAACAACAGCAAGTAGGGATAGGGCTTGATGATATGACTTCAAACCGATATCGCGATTATTTCAAATATTAACATTTCTGTTATTGGCCAGCCCTACCGTGGGGTGCATTGCATTTCAACACATCCCACTGTGTGACATGCATCTCATGTAAGGCTTATTGGCAAGTGTGCACATTAATGCTGTTTGCAAGGTCAACTTGAATGTCAAGATGCGTATAAACAAACAGCTGCAAAGTGGCTGGCAGTTAAAGTCACACACGCACGGACGCACGCACGCACTCACGCACGGCTGCACGCTCACACAGTTTTGTGCAGCAATAGATCTTATTTTGAATCTATTATGCTACAGGCCAGAACAATTTCAATATCCCTGGACTTAACATGTACATCATTTACTGGTTGCAGGAATTGTACAGATTAGAGATCATGTTTTCTTCATACTTAATACATACGTATGCGAAGGACAGACATTCAGAGATTCCTGAAATTTGTAGCTGGATAACATTTGAAAGGATCAATTATCCAGGCTTATTATCATTCTGCTGGCCAATGTGTCCCTTTGGCTTTGTTGTGAACAACTGTGAAATGTAGGGCATGACTGAAGTCTAGTGGAGGTCAATGATTGGTTGGAAGTTCTACACCTCATAACTTGTGAAGGGGCATGTTCGGAAATGCAGCACCGGAGCGCACTCGCCTATTCGTTTGCATTGCACAGTGCGCTCAGTGCGCTATTTCCGAACGTGCCCCTTGTGTGCCAGTGTAGAACATCAATCAGACACATTTTGGTCAATGAGATGAGATGCGGTGATGCATAACACGACAACTGGAAACAGAGGGTGAACTTTAGCCTAACCTCTTGTACTTGAAGAGTTAAGACATTGTGCATTATTGTATCTTCTCCTTATTGTCAAAAATAAGTTATTGTCAAAAATAACACTGTAATTAACAATTACAGTGTGTTCCATATAGCCAAAACAGTCCACAGAAATAGAATTGCATTGTTGTCCAAAAAACGGAACACACTCTGTGTGTCAGTCATTTAACAGCCCAACTTTGTGGAAATATGTGTCATTGTGCAGGAAGGAAGGAAGAACTGATTAACTTTGGATGTGTCTAAAAGGAGGTGTGTAGGTGGGCATGGTCTATAATCACCAAAAAGGCACATCACTTCCAAACGGAGGTTTGGCCTCTATGAAGAACGTTTCTGAGAAAATAACTGATGATTACAACGGGGGTGTTTTCCTGCAGACAGACACTACCTTTGGCTGCCTCTGGGGTGTTTTGAGTTGTAGTTGTTTTGAACATGGGACGACGTGGAGGGTGTGAGCTAGTGTGGGGGGGGAGGAGGGGGTTTGATTGATTGATTGAAATATTTATTTATTTATTTATTAACAGTTTGCAGAATTACAGTACATTTCAAGCACACACCCAATACAAAGACTGTTAACTGTGAGTGGACGACCCAATTAAGCATTACACTTGTTTACAACAGGGTCCACCATGTTCAATTCAATTAGTAGGGGAGTCAGGCGGAGTTTTAGCCAATAACCCCAGCACGTTTCAACCCCAGCATGTAACGCCTGGTCTGGGTGTGGAATCCAGGCAGCAGCAGCCTCCCCTGGCTTGCTGGCCACTGCTCACTGGGTGCGGACCGCGGTGGCTCCCGTGTCCTGTGGGGTGCATGTGTTTTTCGGGTGCAATGAGCAGCAGCAGCCCTCGCTGAATTCCACCTATCATTCATGTGAAGTGGTTTGTTTGTGCTTATTTGTCTATTTTTTTTATTATTATTATTATTATCTTTCAATTCTTTTTTACTTTATCCAAAAGTGACCTTATGGGGTGTCATATTATTATTACTAGTCAACACTTTTTCTTTCTTTCTTTTTTTATCCCACAATTTTGTAACCCCATTTTTTTCGTCTAGTGTAAATTAGGCCCTCCATCAGGCGCCCCAGCTGGCCAGGGGGAGGCAGTGTAGAGACCAGGATTACTGCATGTTGTTTGTGAGGGTACCTACCCTCGGGACACAGGGAGAACATACAAACTCCACACAGAAAGGCCCTTTCACCAACTCACTGGGCACTGAGGAGAGAACACGCCCACAGCGTTCCCAGCAGGAATCGAACTGCCCCGAAGAGATGATTATCTGTGGGTTGAAAAGGTCAAGGGTCAAGGTCCAAACCGAGAGTGGTGGGATGCGGATGGTCTAATGGTTAAGGCTAGGCGACCACCTACTATAGGTTCTAATGCAGCCTGACAGCAAGGCCGGGTTCGATTTCCGAGCCCGACGGCCTTTGCTGCGTGTCACTCCCCATCTCTCTCCCCGTTTCCTGTCAATCTCTACTATACTATCAAAATCCCAAACATATCTTTAAAAAATTAATCAAGAGCAGTGGGGGCAGGGTTTGTTTAATTCATCATTGCCATGAACAAGAGCATTGCAACTTTGCCTGGAACAACAGTATAAGAAATCACAGTGAGTCTTCCGGTGCTGAAACGTAGATCAAAAAGGCAATTTGCTATAAAATTTGCTACAGACGGATTTAACCACTTTAAACCTGCATCCCTATTTTGGGCATGTGTTGAGAACTTGTAGATGACTATTTTCTGTACTTCTGTTTGACACCGTCATATACGACAGTTTAAAATAGGGATTTGATTCATAGGGGAAAAAACATAGACATGAACAGAGATTCAGACGGCCCGAAAGCAACAATATCAAAGCATGAATTCAAGGGCTTCAGAAGATTAATACAGTTGTTGTTTGTTGTTTTTTTCACACCTTTTCAAGATGAATGGCAGATAGGCTGTGATGTGTAAAATCAGCATGTGCCACTGCTATATTTTCACCTACGCTTATACAAAGCTTGTTAAAGACTGGTTACAGTACAGAGTGCAATTAAATAATCACAGAACAATGCATGCTCACATGCATGCTCACACAGTAACTGCATTGCAAGTGTGCAGTACAGTGAAGTAAAGTCATTTCTAACTTTTGAGCCTCAGGGTTACAGTATCATGACAATATGCATTTGAACGTTAAATTAGTGCCTCGCTTTCAATAGCAGACTTTTCTACAGTACAAATTGATGTCTCTTTTTTGTGAATATTGGAACATAAAATGTCTAGGATATCTTCAACATATACAGTAGGTGTGCATTTTGATCAATTTTGAGAGTCTTGTGGTGCATAACACGTCCTCAACCTGCTTGTGCAATGATGTATTCCCTAAAGGCTTTGTATTTAGGGTTTCTTCCTGGAGGCTGAAACCTTGACAGGCAAACGTGCCAATGAAAAAAAACAGTGACATAGTGACATCACAATATCATCCCCTCCCTTTTTATCATACATAACAGGTATGGGTGCTGCCTCAGCTCAGGTGGATCACCACCCATCACCACCCACCTGGCAATCCAGGCATAGTCAATGAACTGGTGGTCGTGTCCACATAAAAACGACATTTTACCAAATACTGCACACTTTTTTGAAAAAAAGAAATCTTCCTCCTTATATAATCACACCCTGTTTTAGGGTGGTAAAAAATCAAGACACTCCATCTTTAAGTAAAGAACAGACAATCGCAAAATGTACTTTGTTACTGTTCACCAGGTAGTATCCATTTATCATGGCTGGACAGATGTGTGTAATCTGCATCCAGACGTTGAGTGCAAGCTGTCATGCCCTTCCAGATACCGTGTGTGCTTGGTCAGCTGGTTCCTCTCCCCAGGAGTTCAGAATGACCCCGCCGGTCGAGAGAACGTACTCTCTGTGTCGGCACTTTTTTTTGTTCTGCTGTGAAAGACTGTCCTAAAACAGATGTTGTTCCCCTTAGACAGTTCAGTCTGTTGAGATGAATAACTCTGTGTCAAAGGTATAGACACCAGACACCAACATGCAGCTGATGAATCACTAATATATAAACGGACTCTGAACCGTTGTGTGTGTTTTTATTACACCCACAGATTGTATATTTGTGTTAAATCTGACATACAGATATTCTATTTACTGGATGAATGGAATCAGTTTCACAAACATAGGGTCACGGCTTCTTGTATTATGGGTCATAATGAGTAAATATCAATGTTTTAACCGTGAATACAAAATATATATATTTTTAAGTTTTCAAAATAAAAGACATTCCGGAAAAGTTCAGATTTTTTTTAAATAGTGAAAATAGTAAATCTTCTGTTTGCAAAAGGGGTGAAGTGGACCGTTTAGTTCCACATTAGCAATGTGAACTGAACAAGACAGCCTTCTTTCATTGAAGAAATATTGCAAGATGCAGGAGCTTTATTTGAGATAAATTAGCTTGTTTTATGTCATAGAGCAGGGGAGGTCAACTTTGATGATGGAGAGGGCCACTATTGTTTCCACACTCACTCCAGTCACATTGTGTATCTGCTTTCTCACCAGTAGTATACTGTAAACCCCATCACTCAAATAGCCCTCAACACTATTTAATTTAAAATGCATTCAGTAATACTTTATGAACTTAAAATACAGTTCAAATATATTGGACATACATTTGTATAGCAAATGCAGCTCAAAGTGCTTTACAGAGCAATAAAGAAATAAATCACACCCATGTGAAATGAGCACTTTTCTGCACTCACTTTTATCCTCAATATGTACTTTGCTCAGCCAATCAAATCATCGCTATGGGGTGATCAGCCAATCAAATCATCGATTTTTAAAGATGTCTACAGAAGCTGCCTGTCTAAGCTGTAGTGGGAGTCCTAAAAGCCAATGTAGTGAAACTAATGCAGGCTTTAGTTTAGACTAGTCATTAGAGCGACATCGACAACCTATCTCAAACCCTTGAGCAAACAAGCAGCGTAGTTCGAGCGGTAGTCCGACCGTTGTCCGTGTGTCAAATCTGCGTGTGCATCCCGCAATATATGTTCTCTCATTTTAGTTTTCGTTAAAACTCTGGCTGCTGCATTTTAATAGTTTTCTTTAGCAGGCCAGAAAAATGTGCATTGCAGTAATTGACTCGAGGGTAGAGAAAACAAAAGCGTGGATCAATGTTTTTGCATCACGACAGATTCAGACAGACACGACTAATTCGCGCAGGATTTTAAGATGAAAGAAAGCAATCTTGGTAACATGATTAATGTGTGTATTGAAATTAAAAATAATAATAACCCCCAGATTCTTTACACTAGTGTTGCTTTCTACAGTTATGGTTTACTTAGTATTGATTCTCTCTGCTCACTAGAAACAATTATGAGATCTTATCCTCGTTTAGTTTAATCCAAATACAATACAATACAATAATAATAAGTATTAAGTACTAAGTAAGTCTGTACATTTCAGTGGGAATTCAAGATGAATATACCATAGTACAGACTGTACTATCATGTAGGAATATAATTTGAACCCACTGACCCAGTCTTTTCCTTTACAATGATTGACAATAAATAAAGGAAGCCAATGCAGCAGAAAGAATGGGATTTAGTTGCTACTAACTTATTGGAAAATAAAATAGATATTTAAAAGTTTGTCCAAACACATCATAGCAAGTTTGCCAACGGTTCATAGAAGTGATGGTTATCACATAATCATGAAGTACATTCGTAAATCCACTCTGGCACTCTGCAGTGTGGATTCAGAGCTCTGCCATCAAAGTGCGGCGGAGCGAAGAATTGGTTTGAAATTTACGAACGAGAAGCTACGGAGTCGAGATGGCAAGCAAACATTATTCACATGAGGAATGTGTTACTTTTGATAACATTAATAATAAATAGTTTTAAGACGGGTGTATAATGTGTTAAACTTGAGTGTTGTCAGGACACCTCTTTCCCCTCCCTCCCAGCAACCAGGATTTTTTGTTTACTTGTGTGGTCTTCAACAAAATGGGGGCACATCTTTCTTGTTTAGTGGACTAGTTTAGTGGCTTTTTGGCCTAGTTTGTTTGAATGTGAAATGATGCACTATAGTGCAAGGGACGGGTTCCCAAACTTTCCAAGTGCCTCGCACTGTGAGGCATTGTGAGCTTCTAGACCTTAGATTATCAAATGTGCAGATCAGCCTGTACATACACTTGCTGTATATTGGTTTGTTTACTGTGAGTGTGAAAACAATGTTGCACATTAAGCTAATCATCTTGGGGACCCCCTAGTTTGGGAACCTCTGCACTGCTGTCAATTGTGGGGATGCTTCATTTGTTTGTATTAATTTGGTCTCTAGGAGCTGAACTGTGTAGTCAAGAGATTATTGGGTATTTCTTTGTTACAGTGTTGGCTGAAGGATTTTTGAAATTCACATAAAAAGACTATGTTCACAAATCACTCTAGATACCATAATAAAACCACAGATGAAAGGAACTGTAATAGCTGATTTTTTCTGTTCCATTGCCAATAAAGGCTCAGACTGAGCAATAGTAAAACTATTTTCTTTCTGGAATCACTATACATCTGATGTATAACTAATCAACATCTTTCATTATCGGCCTGGCTGAGTACTGGGATTAGGGTTTGTCATTTTATTAGGGCTTGGCTCTGTGGGAGGATAGCTGTCTATTATTATTATTATTATTATAAGAGGGTCCCTGTCTGTAAATGATCCTCCGATACCGTGACAGTTCTCTCGTCAAATCATCATCACTAATAAAAAGTGATAGGAACTCAGGTTTGAGACACTTAAGTCAGACTTAACGATCCAGACTTGTCGCATTAACATTAAGGAAGATCCAGAAACATCTTCCCCTCAGTCATTATCCTCTTGAACTCTCTGACCAAGAGATAGAGTCGTCGTCCGTCCGTCCGTCCGTCCGTCCGTCCGGTTCAATAATATGAACTCTTCACTGACTGTACAATGTACATACACTGTTTATTTGTTACTGCTTTTTATTATTGGTACCTATACAGCTACTGGGTGCTACTACTAACACATTATGATTGCTTTTGTACTGCATTGGAGTGATGCTAACAGATTCATTTCGTTGTACATGTGTGTAACAGTGTTCAATGACAAAATAATATCCATCTATCCATCCAAGGAAATGGCTCACGATTTCCTCTCTCATCATGTTACGTATCCAACCATCCGCAGATGACTGTAAAAGCTGCACCACCATGTACAGTAGAGTGCACCTACAGCTGCTGTGTGCCATTCATTATGATAACACTTAGCTATAATAGCTTCACTCAAATAAGCCCACATCGCCATATCGCTAAAGGCAACGTGTGCAGTGTACAAATAAAAGTTTCATCCGTCACCTTAGAACGCACACGGAGAGGTCAGTCACGTAGTACTATGAAAGTTAATGTTAACACCTATGGGTGATTGTTGATCTTTTTTGCTCACTGTCAACTAACATTAGTTAACGTGGTGGTCTCTGAATATTCTGAAAATATTAAGTGACCATGAGTGGAAAGGTCGGGTAACTTAATCTTCCTCATTTCGCTGCCACCCATCTTCATGTGACAACACTGAAGAAACTACACTTTGATACAATGTAAAGTAGTCAGTGTACAGCTTGGATATCAGTGTAGATTTTATTTCCCCCTCAAAATAACAAAAACCACAGCCATTAATTCCAAACTGCTAGCAACAAAAGTGAGTACATGGTGTAAGTGAAAATGTCCAAATTGGGCCCAAGTGTCAATATTTTGTGTGGCCACCATTACCTTCCAGCACTGCCTTCACCCTCCTGGGCATGGAGTCCACCAGAGCTGAGCTGGAGGATGCTGGTGGATGTTAGAGACCATACGCTCCTCCACCTTCCGTAATCCATGTCTGTCTTGTCTTCAGCAAACTGTTTACGGGCTTTCTTGTGCGTCATCTTTAGAAGAGGCTTCCTTCTGGGACGACAGCCATAGAGACCAATTTGATGCAGTAGTGTGGCGTATGGTCTGAGCACCGACAGGCTGACCCCAGGCTGACCCCGCCCACATTTGTGCATGTACAACTTACTGGTCTCAACTGTGCATGTTTCTTTCCTTCCATGGAGCACCATGGAGCAACATGGCGTCGCCCGTACGGTCTTCACGTCTCGTCCTCTTTAGACAGTCCTTGGGTGTAGGCAGTGCTGGAAAGTAATGGTGGCCACTGGCCACACAAAATATTGACACTTGGGCCCAATTTGGAAATGTTTAATTAAGGGTGTATTCACTTTTGTTGCCAGCAGTTTGGAATTAATGGCTGTGGTTTTTGTTATTTTGAAGGGAAAATAAAATCTACACTGATATCCAAGTGTCATTTCTTCAGTGTTGTCACATGAAGCGATGTTAGGGGTGTGCTCACTTTTGTGAGATACTGTAGCTAGAATTAAATCCTTTTTATCACCTGCAGACCTTGAAACCTTTTATTTCATCATGTTTGGATTTATGTAACTCTGACCACTGTAAAAAAATGAATAGAAATCCCGCCTCCAAATGGTTCAGAACTCAGCAGCCAGTCGAGCCAGACTACTAACCAACACAAAGAAATACATCCATCCTAGCTGCACTCCACAGGTTACCTGTCAGCTTTAGAATAGATTTTTAAGATTTTACTGATAACTTTTAAAGCCCGGCAGGCCGGCAGGGATTGGCTCCCAGCTATATCAAAGCCTTTCTGCCCCCTATGAACCATGGGCAGGGCGCTGCCTTAGATCCTCGGGCAAGGCCCTCCTGAAAGGCCACCCGTCTCACCTCGTTACAAGGGGTGATCGGGCATTCGCAGTCTGGGCACTCAAGCTGTGGAATGCCCAACCTCTGGAGCTGAGGCTAGCAAAATCAATGTCGTCTTTTAAATCACTTCTAAAAAACTATTTGTAAGGCCTTTTCTTAGTGGCTTACTGGCTTCTGCCGGTATTACCAGGTTTTTAATCGTGGTTCACGAGTCATGACTATTCACGACGACAATAGTGAGCAGTGAGTGATTTTGGACACAGCATTAGACTTTATTGATTTGGATGCAGCCATGTTTGCCCAGGAAAACTATAGTAGCGATCACTGTGTTAACCAAATAAATAATTAAGAATAACAAATAAAAGAACATAACTCATATACTGTATATTACAATGACCATATCACAGTAGACAGGGTCTGACATTTGGAGCTCTCCTGAGCAGGAATGCATCTCTGTAATTACTTGGCACACCCAGTATGTACAGTACTAACCCTTATACATAGGTTTACACTTTATACCAGGTAAAATTGCAGGATGGTCCTCTTTAAAGGAGAATTCCATGCTAGAAGGCTTTTTTACCTTTCTTACCTTTCTTTGTAGTTGTTACGTCCCCACCAAAGAGGTCCAGGTGTTTTTTTGTGCAAAAACTCCTTATTGGCTATTTCCCCTACCATAAACCCTCAATTAATTGCATTGAATTGAATGGGAATTGAATGGGGCTATGGGGTGTTGTGCTAATTTGCTTATTTCCATCGAAATAAGTAGTAAAGTGTGCCGCTTGGGATATTATAATATTTACATTATGAAGAGAGGATATATACAAAAAGCTTGCTAGAGTTTGGAACCATCAAGAAATGCCAGCACACAACCTATTGAGCCGTCCTTTAGTACAGCTTCGTGGCACATTGATTTCTTATGAGGTGTCAGTACCAGCAGGTGATAGCATGACTTTCATGGGGTTGAGCATTGTTCAAGCCTATACAAGACAAAATGAGCTTTCAATGTTATCTCTCTCTCTCTCTCTCTCTCTCTCTCTCTCTAAATGG
The DNA here is from genome assembly GCF_963924005.1 of Protomyctophum bolini. Classification (NCBI taxonomy): domain Eukaryota; kingdom Metazoa; phylum Chordata; class Actinopteri; order Myctophiformes; family Myctophidae; genus Protomyctophum; species Protomyctophum bolini. The sequence continues at coordinate 16,388,705 of NC_137877.1, read as the reverse complement.
GTCATAGAAGTAATCCTGTCTCCAGCTATATGATTTATTATTGTAATGGATGGACCCTTGCAGCTGTGTAACTTACGATTTTTCACGATTGTTAACACCTTTCTCAAAACTTCTAAACCCTGACTCTCCTTTGCAAGATTACATCTCTTAAAATGATCCCTGACAAATATGCCATAAAACATTATACGTGCCCTCTATAACTAAGATTTTAAAATAAAAACACCATACATTTTGTATTTTTTTCATAAATAGAGAATCTTTTACTCAATAGGAGCCATACACTACCATCGCAAGTTAATGATGTCATATGTCCATGTGTGGTCCAGCCCTATGGAATGTATGGAATGCACATGATAATAAAAAATATTTAAAATGTTGCTTTAATGCTCATATTATCCTTAGGAATTATTACGTTGTTTTTTATTAGCATATGCACTCCATACATTCCATAGGGCTAGACCATATGGACATATGCCATCATCAACTTGCAACAGGAGCAGTTCCTATTGATGGAAAGATACTTTATTTATGAAAGAAATAAAATATTTAAGGTGTTTTACAGTACAGCACGGTATGGTACAGTACAGTACGGTACAGTACAGTAAAGTATTGTACAGTATGGCACAGTACAGTCTGCTACAGTACGGCACAGTATGGTACAGTACAGTACAGCCTGGTACAGTACAGCCTGCTACAGTACAGTATGGTACAGTACACTGGCCACCTGGATGGCGTGGCGTGGCGCTAGAGTGAGACCGGCCAAAGGCTGGTCGAATTCTAGTATGTCCCAAAATGTAACTACAGTAACTGTTCCCAAAATGGAACATTTACTGCACACTACCAAGCGTTCACAGCACAATTCAAAGTGCAGAATTGAAAACACAATCATTGAGTTGTGCATAAAGCCATGTGCATAAAAGGCGTGACCCGGCTCTGTGTGTTGCGTTCATATTAGCCTGGGCATCATTTCATTTCAGGTATATGACCCGCCTGGGAGCGGATGATATCGTTACGTCATGTTGTAGTATTGTTTTGTAGTCGACAGGCAGGAACAACAAACCCGAACTTCCTTTTCCCTCAAACCGATTTTTCTCAATAAAAGCTGCAGGCTACGAGAGCTTTTATTGTTATTCTTCCGGTTTGAGGGAAAAGGAAGTTTGTGTTTGTTTATTCCTGCCTGTCGACTACAAAACAATACTACAACATGACGTAACGATATCATCCGCTCCCAAGCGGATCATATACCGAAATGAAACCAGGCTTTCCTCCGAGGTGGTGGAAAGCCTGGTGGGCGAGGTTACATAATACCTTCTACCTCCAAGCTAAAAAGAACTCCTCGATAGGATTCAGAAACGGAGAATAAGGTGGAAGGTATAGAACGGAATTTTCTTTCCTGGAATCACTCACGCACTTGAGCAGCCCAGTGGAAGCTCACATTGTCCCAGATGACAATGTAGTCGAAAGTCGATTCACTGTGGGTCATCTATGGTCAGGTGTTACCAACACCTGACCTCACCTTGTGTGTTGTAGGTTGATGCTTTGAGATTTTACGTGATAAGTGTGTGCAACAACTGAACTGAATTGTTTGTAGTGTTTGGACAACAAGGTGAAAATCAGACTCTGAAAGTCAGAGTCTAATGCAGATAATGGAGTGTGATGTAGTGCAAATTGTGTCGTGTGATTAGGTATGAACTGAAGGTTGTGCAAATTGCGCAAAAGTTTCGATTAACAATCATGAAAAACTGTAATGTGTACAAAATGGTTCACTCTCAGAGTGATGATTTTACAGTGTAAAAATAATAATAATCATAATATCAAATGGGGGTCCTTGGCCTAAAACTAGGGGTACTTGACATTTCAAAGGTTTAGAATAACTGCTACGTATAAGCCACTTAAAAATTGCAGACTTGTGCATACAGTAGGATACAATTTACAATTTAGGCATTTAGCAGACGCTCTTAATCCAGAGCGACTTACATTAAGCAAGAACAAAAAAGCATGGGAATACATCACATAAAAACATTTATCATGAAACATGCGTAAGCTAAGAAAGTAACAGTGGAATATCTATATAATGAAACTATACATATAAACTATACATCTATACTACTATGCTATACATATGCACTTATGCTGTCTACATAACATGCTATAAGTCTGTATCAAATGCTATCTAAGTCTACAGAAATGCTATCTAAGGGGGTGGGGTAAGTTCCATCTTTGGCAGTAGTTCCCAACCTTTTTAGCGCAAGAATCAAAAAAGAAATTAGATGTTTGCCCGCGACCTAGTGAAAGTAGCAGTTTATTTTTAAATACACTACTTTTGAAATGTTTTGGAATTGCTTTGAATTGATGAAATATTTTGAGATAATACAGTATATAATTATATTTTTTTAAATGTAGGTATCGACAAAAAGTGGCCATTTACTCGACTGGTTCATAACAATGTGTCTGTGACCCAAACATGGGTCCCGACCCACTGTTGGGGAAACTGATGGAGTGATCTACAGCATACAGAATTAGCAGGTCACATGCAATATTTCAGCTCAGACTTTTCGCTGGTGTTAATAGGGTGTAGATGGGTGTGGTGAAATAGCTCAACATTCTTTCCTAGGCATGCATGTTCTGATACATGTTTTTTCTTTTACATAGTTTAGGGCCGTGAAGGGCCCCCCCATATCCAGAGCTGGAAAATGCTTGCGCCAGCCACTCGTTTTACCTCGCCACAGCTGTCCATACAAGACGCAAACATGAAATGATACAGAGAAAAACCCTATAAAAATAAAGTGCGAGGAGAAACCCCAGAATCCTGAGAGCTGGCGGTCCCCTCCCTGTTTTAAATGCTCCCAGAGGCAGAGTCTGCTGCCTGGCAGGTCTGGCTGGCCAGGAAAAAGCCAGCAAAAACACACTATCACCCAGGGCCCTGCTCACGTTAAGCCTTCGGCCGGAAACCATGAAAAGAACAAGGCCATGGTTTCCACTAACGAGCGAAAGAACCTTTCCGAATTAGCATGCAAATGTGCTTGTTTGTGTACCCAGAACCTCTTTGTTTCTGTCTGTTTAATCCTTATTCTGTATTTCTCCTTGTCAAAAGCATTTCACCCCCAAACACATTTTTCTACCTCTTCTGTAGGATGCTGCACATTCAACACATTATAATTAATAAAAAAACATTTCTGACAATTTCAGGAATAAAGTAAATGTTCAATCTAAAGTCCATAAAGAACATTTGAACAATAAATGACATATTTAGATTTAACTTAATCCCCATTCACTTAGGCTCTATAACACTGTAGGTTTTCTCCTTTTTTCCCACATTGCATTGTGAGCTTGTGCAGTAGATCAGTTTGTATATCTGCCATTTCTTCTGCCAAATGTTCACCTCACACTAGGGTTCATGTTGCTAAAGTGAAACCGTCAAAAGCAGGTGTGTTTAGACGTTCACTGTGATTCTGATATAGATAAGGAAGTACATGCAATACAGTACGGTAGTCCATACTGACTGTGACAGCCTTATGATTTTGAACGTTGCCACAGAAACTGGTGGCTTGCTGCTATTATTCAAGGTCATGTTCCTTCTTTGTTTGGTCTTCTCAGACCTTCTTTGTAAAACTGCTTTCCCATCTCCCTTCTCTGTTCAACTCTCGTGTCCTTCTTTTGAATTATAAACTTCACGTAACAAATGCCGTTCCTTTCCCTCAAATGTCTCGACCGTCTTCCTTTCAAACTCCCAAACTTTGTTTTGAACTGTCAGAAGAGGCCAATTGGCTCCCAGAAGTAATTGTCTTTATTGAGTATAGTAGAGGAAAGGAGTGATAAGGTTATGGGGGAGCAGAGGAGGAGAAGAGAGGGGTTCTTTCGGGGGATTAGTTCACCCGACCAGCAGAGGTTGCATGAGGTCCCTGCTAAAGAGGTGGGGGTATGTGTGCTGGGTTACACAGTAAAATCTGCAGAGTTTTATTTATCCATTTATAACTCAGAGTGTACACATATAACCAAACGGACCCACACTATGCGTCCCACCTTATGGGTCCATTTGGTTATTATGTGTACACTCTCAAGTTACTGTAGTAGCAGCGATGGAAAGCAAGCACTGTGCTTGTGCTTATGTACAACGTTTTTAATAGTTTAAAAAAAAATACTTCTGCTCCACTACTGTACTGTACATCTCTGAGGCAAATGAGGCACCATACTGCACTACACAGTTTTAGTTACTAGATACACAGATTATGATTTTTAAATGCAAAATATACATTCAATTATATATGATGCTATATTATATTATCATAGGTTAAGCTGCCCAGCAGCACTTAAGCACCACCTTAACCAGCTGCAACTTTAAATAATGCATTATTATGTATTAATGATAACAATAACATGATTGTGAAATACTGTAGGTCATTCTGCATAATGACTGCTTTTAAGTACATTGATGCCTACATAGTTTTGCACTTTTACTCATTTGAACACAGGAATCTTGCTTGAAAAAAAGTACTTCTTCCACCACTTGTTAGTTGTTAGTTGTTAGTAGCTATAATATTTCTGTGCGCATCCACCATTGAACAAATAGCAGTATCCTTGACTCGACACTGTACGTATTACGTGGTGTGTTCCTGTACAGTATGTGTTGCGTGTTCCTCCCTGCCCTGTACTCCGCGCTTGTAAAGCCGTCCAGGGTTATTCATTCCCATGTGCCGAATAAGACAAGCAAGTGTCGGATTTCAGTGAGGTATAACAGCTCAAGCTGCCAGGATTCTCTGTTTTTCAAACCACACATATTTCTGCAGCTGCAGTGGAAAGGTTTTTTTTTCTTTTTCTTTCTTTTTTTTGACAAGGGATTATTAAGTGTCAAAACTGTTTCACGAGGGCACTTCCAGGGCTTTGCATTGATAAGGTAAAGTGGCTATATGCACATACACAAACACACGCACACGCGCGCGCACACACACACACACACACGCAGACAGACAGACAATATAGATGGATAGTATACAGTAGGCTACTGTATATTACGTGACGTCATAATAGAGGTGTCAAAATTCAACCTCTGGTGTGATGGATTTTATAGTTCACCGTCTCAGACATGCCACATTTGTATCCCCGGAAAACACATACAAAAGGCATGTGTGGGGGGAATAACAACATTTTTTGGATGAACAGGGGGTGGAGGAAGTCGACTTTGAATGCCAGGTATCGTGTGTCTGAGCAAAAGCTTCTTGTTTAGCTTGCAAACCCCATCATCTCTGCTTACCGCAGTCCTGAATGTATCACCATCTGGCCCACAGCTGAAAACTATTAGGCTCTGCTGGAACTTCCTCTCCACTATTCCACCCCTGTTTTAAGGCAAGTAGCCTAAGCAGCATTTTATCTCAGCTCCTTTGGTTCATTGTTTCCTTCATCTCTGTTCTTTCAAGTTTGGCTTCTCCAATCAAAAGGGCAGCGCTGTTGGTTTAATTTGTTTGTTTGTTTTGTGTTTGGGACATCTTTCTGAGGCTGGTAAGGCTGCTTGCGTTTCTTATGTGGGCGTCTGATTAGGACAGTGCCGGGCTTTGGCAGAGCAATGCTGAGTTTTAGTTTGGGCACTGCGGCTGATTCAACTGGGGAATGCCGCCTCTAAATTCATAAACAGATTGTTTTGGTTTGGTTTTTGTTGTGTTGTTGCGATGTCTAACGTGCTGTGCTTAGCAAGCAAGATTCCAGAGCCATGGTGAAAGCAAAGGGTTGAAAACAAAGGATCTTTGTTGCTTTTCTTTTCTGCATTATGTTGCGACTGCCGCGCATGTTTCAATCCCACATAGAAAGCTGGCTGGATTTTTAGCACATATGGGTCAGATTAAGAACTGCCTGAGAAGCTGGTTGTAAATATGAGACATTAACTTTGGATTTGAAACAAAATAAAAAGGGGAAAAAAGTATTTGTTTTATTTTTAACATTTTAACATATTTTCATTGCATGCCACTTTTTTGTGTGTGTGGATTCTGTTTTGTTTGTGGACTGATTATCTTTTGGCTTGAGCAATGTCTTCAGAGGGTCAAAGTAGGACATCTTCATTTCCAGAAAGTTGGCTTTCCTGCTTGAATTCCAAATGTTTGAGTCACGAAGATGAGTTGCAAAACTTGGGGCATGTTTTTCAGTAAAATGTCAAAGTGTTTCCAAAAGTGTTCCCTGTTAACCAACCTTCCCTTTTTGTCTAAACATTACTTTTGACTCTACGATGAGAAACAAAATTCAGATTTATTGTTGGAGCTCGAGAAGTTTCGTACCATGAATGTTTGGTGAGGTTGTTTGTGTCTTTGTAGATATTTTTGTCAGCCTTTACTGAGACTGACATGTTTGCAGACTGCAGCGCTGACATATTTTGAACACCTGTTTAATGCCTTTTGAAACTGGGGTTTGTGAGGTGTTGAGCGGCAATACTTCTCCACCACAGAGCCCTTTTAATATGGTGCAAAAGGAATTTAAAAGGAATTCAGTTTGGTATATTATGCAGTGACAACCCAACATAAAACTATTCGCATGTAATGCAGTGCAAGGTGATACAGGACACATTTGTGCAGTATGCCATTCAGACAGTAAAGCAGACAGCAATACTTCTAGCTTCTTATTTGAGTTAGAGGTGACATTAACCACATGCACCCCTGGGAAATAGCATCATCTACAAACTCACTGTGAGCTTGTAGATCAGTTATATTCGGCAACCATGGGGTTTAAGTGGTTGTTAAGAGAGTAACCAAGAGCTAGGGTCCAATGCAACAGAAGTAATTATAAAACATGTGATAACAATGTTCATGTCGTGCAAAATGCTCTGTTGTATAGGGACTGCAGGTGATCATAAGGTGCATAGTAGGCATTAAAAAAAATAGAAAAAATCTATTCTGGCCATATCATTACTGGCAGACATTTAAAGCTGATCGATAAGGAGGTTTGGTGTAGGGGGGAATAAGGAGGGGGCCAAGTATAGAGCCCTAGGGTATCCCTGTCAACCAAATATAGGGTTAAGTGGTTAAGGTGTGTGCTACGAAGGCGATGGAACCGCCATCATCTGTGTGCAATGCACCACTCGCTAATCTACCGTAAGCAATCATCATTCCAGGTGTTAAGTTAAATGACCTGGTGTTCCTGCTGATTATGATTATTACACGCTGAGAGCGTTTATCTCTTCTAGGTTTGCTGAAAATGCATCAATGTGTCCTCTGACACTGTCTGAGTAAATGAGTACACTATAAAACACAATGTTGTGTCCAGGCACGCTGTTAGCTACCAGTACGCCCTGACACACGTGCGCACGGCGCGCACACGCACGCCACGCACGCAGGCCAATTGAATTCAGCATACCTGACGACCCAGTGCACCGGGTAACCCGGTAAACATCAGTGGGAGACTGTGGAAGTTTGCAGTTTGGTGCTAAGGCTTGTGTGTGTGTGTGTGTGTGTGTGTGTGTGTGTGTGTGTGTGTGTGTGTGTGTGTGTGTGTGTGTGTGTGTGTGTGTGTGTGTGTGTGTGTGTGTGTGTGTGTGTGTGTGTGTGTGTGTGTGTGTGTGTGTGTGTGTGTGTGTGTGTGTGTGTGCACAGTGCGTGTGTACACAGTGCGTGTGCGTGTTGAGTCTCTCAAATGTCTCTCCAAAAGCGTAGGAGAATTAGATTTTTTTTTACATTTACTTCACTTCACAATATATTGCAGTATTGATACTTTTACTTAAGTACTTTTTCCACCACTGATAATTAGTAGCAACAATAGGAGCAGATCTACAAGCTCACAACGCGTCACATCATCGCACATGTTGTGAGCATGTATGTCTTCAGCTTTCGGCTTCAGGGTTGGGATTAAAAATGTAATTAAATTATGAAGTTAATACAATCACCATACTAAAATGCTGATGTCCTAGCAAGTATAGAATCGTAATCAACTGTATTGTCACAGAGCAAGGAGAAAAATAAAATCTAACAAAATAATCTATATCCAGCATATAGCACATACGTAGCATACAGTATCTAGCTGGTACAGTACATACATGAGGCATAAGATGCATGAACAAACCAGCAGGAATGTACATGATATTAGACATGAGATTAAAGGGACAGTTCAGCCCCAAAATGCCCTTTTTTCTTTAGATTGCTCAGGCCATGGAGCCTTGAATTCATGGATATAAACTCAGCAACAAAAGTTCGGAAACTTAATTTTTGTCCATTATTTCCTCACTCTAATAATAGTAATTTTAATAGTAAAATAATTGTATTTTATATCATTTAAAATTTTAATTATTCACCTTTACAACGAGGTATAGATTGTCAGGATCAGGTGTTCGTGGAATGAGCAACACAGCTAAACGTGTGGCCGGGTAGCGCCTCCAAAATATTTGCCAAAATGGCAAGTGGTTGGTATTCAACCCTTGCTTTGAGTTGCTTAGTGGATTGGATGATTGCACTCTCACACAGTAATAAGGACATAACAACAAATATTGTCCATTTTTACACTGTATTAATTTTACACTCCGTGTTAGTGAACGGGTAGCGGGTGGAAGAACAACAGCTTGGCATGGTATGGGGCAGTATCTCTCTCACAGGCAAGACAGAACTTGAGGTTGGGGATGAGATTCTGGAGCCAGCGGCGATCCCATATCTTCAGAATCTGGGACCTAACGCCATCCTCCAAGATGACAACGCTCACCCCTACAGAGCCAGGATCACCACAGAGTAGCCTACCTCCAGAATTTGGGAGTGGAGTGGATGGGATGGCTTGCCATGAGTCCAGACCTCAACGCATTTGAACACTTGTTCAAACAGTTTGGACCGTACGTGCTAGCTAGAGTGACCAACACAACCATGGTGGATGACTTGCAACAAAACATGGTTGAGGAATGGGATGCCATCCCACAGCAAAATGTGGCTAGGTTGGTGACCAGCATGGTGCCAAGCTGTTGCAGCTGCTTTTGGATCTTCCACCCGCTATACTGAGTTCCCTGACACTGAGTGTAAAATTAATACATTGTAAAAATAGCCAATATGTGTTTATTTTTCTTATTACTGTGTGAGAGTGCAATCCAATTATTTTTTCACATTCCTGAACAAATGATTTGCTGACCAGATACTCTGGTGATCAAATGATCTAGGCTTAGCATTTCAACAAAAACAAGACGAATTCAAGGCTTCATGGTTCACACTTTGTTGTAGTATGGTGGCGTACAGAAATAGAGAAAATCACACCATTGTGAACCGAGCGGTGCAACTATACTTTTATTGTGATTGTTACAGTAATCTGTACTGTATGGTACAGTTTAATTGTTAATCATACTTCTTTTGTTATAGTTATTTTTTGCGACAGCGTGAATGAGCCTGTAGGCTGCTCAACAGTGCCACTCAGCGGTCACCCAGCGGTGTTGCAGCTGTCACAGACACGGAAACATATAGACAGACAGACATAGGGATACACATAGGCTATAGCTGGTCATTGGAGCGGTTAGGCACCGCTCAAAAAGTGATAATTATAAGTCATATCAGCTATAGACTAGTGTTTGTGGATTTTTTGGGACTAGAGATGTCTCGCAGGGGATGATTCATCAGCCAGAAAAGCTATTAAAGTAAGAAGGGGGCAAACATTGCCAATCAAAATGAGTGACACCACTGTGAGATGACAGGTTATAGCGCTGTGTTGCCCAAAGGTACCTCTGTGAAACACATTAAGCAGCTATTGTCTCCTGTCAGTATATTCCCATCTGGGTGACTTAAATATAGCATGGCTGCCGGCCGGAAAACTTGTATGTCCAAAGCTTTTCATGATATGAACCCGTTTTCCAATGGATCCTATGTAGTTATTATTTAAAAAAATGAAAATAAAATAAAAATTATGAAATATGGAGATTTGGGTTCTGCCCAACAGCGACAATGCGAAATTGAGTAAGTAGCCTTTGGTTGTGTTGCTTTGATCTTATGTTAAGTTCTCCTCCCAGGAAGGAATAAGGCTATGCTACTGTACTGTACATTGAAATATGCATGATTTGTCGTTTAATTTGTCAGCCTACTTCACAAGCTTGCCAGTTCAGCAGTTGCCTTTGGCCTAATGAGCCGAGTGGAGTCTTTAGAGATGGGATTTAATTTACTCATGTATGTATGAATATAAAGTTTATGCCTAGGTAATTGCAATGTTGAACTGGAAATACATCTGACATTAGACTCTGCAAAACAGGGAGCCTAGATGTTGAAGTGCAGAGTAGAGTTCTATTAAGGGTTTCATTCAATGCCAATGGTCCACATTCATCAATGGTGGAGATCAGCCTCATTTGTTAGATCATTGTACTTCCCGTGGTGGTCACATAAGGAGGCTTAAAGATAATCTCAGAGTCAAGCAGAGTAAAGGCAAGTGGGTTCAATGGTAAGGCAGCCATGCGACTAATTATTATATTATACTTCAATCTTAACCACTTAAGCCCTATTTTATATTTAAGCATACAAGACAACAACATCACGTGAGAATGATCGATCTACAAGATCACACAACACAGTCGCATCATGGCGTGTTGTGAGCTTGTAAACCAAAAAAGTGCTTAACGAGTTTACACATTTTCATTGGGTGGTGGGGGGGGGGGGGGGGGTAGCCTAAAATGAAAAGCCCAAAACAAATGACAGGTTCAAAGTGGTTAAACTGTAAGACAGAGTTGAAACAGTTTGGTGTTGCATGAGATCTGCACACACACACACAGAAATGTACTCCCTGTCTGTGCTAAATTGTCTGTCTGCACACCAGTGTCGCTGTTCATTTGCCTCATGGCTTTGCTCTTGGTGACGGTGTAAACAAGCAACACAAGCTCGTCTTTTGCAGCGGCACAACTATTTTGTTTTGGCAGACCTCGGAATGTCCCAGTCTCCACCCTTTAAGTTTCCTTCGGCCCTTTTAGAGGGCCTCTGCTGCAAGAAAACATCTAATTACATCAAGAGGCATGATATACAGTAGGGAACCATACAGGCTTCTGTATTGTACTCTACTGCAGTGGTTCTTTAAATTAAGACCATGACTGTGTCAAAAGTAATAAACAAACTATACTATAAAAAATGGTCAAGCATTGGCAAAATTATAAAAAACATATCACACAAGATATTTTGAAAATAGCTAATATCTACTCACGTTGTGAGGAGTTGTAATGCTTCAACTCCTACAATTCCATGTGCTTGACAGGTTGGGGGGTCCCCAGTTCAGACATGATTATTTTGGCGGCCTGAAAAGTACCAACCACTGCTTCACTGTATAGTATAGATAGACATCCCCATAATGTTAATGCTGTGGATTGTTGGCACCTGCCAAACAAATAGCACCCCTAAAATAAATGAGTCAAGTAAAGTACACAGTTAATTTATCCATTTGTCAATCAGGGAGTGTACAAGTGAAACCAAATTGACCCTTATGTGTCCATTTGGTAGCAGTCAAGTGAAGCAGTTCGCTATATGGGAGAGGCGCCCTCAGGCAGTGATCACAGAAGCATCTCTTATGCACTCACAGACAGGCACTGTCTGGGCAGTCACGCCTCTGCCTGAGGCCCCGCCCTCCAGGCGGCGAGATATACTCAGCTGCACCGCGTGACTTACCTCATTCCACGTGATAACGCAAGATTTCTTCTCGAGCAGTCAAGAAGGGCATATTGATAGCTTCGCTTGACTGTTATAAAACAGGGGTTACCTACAGTACGTAATCTAATGTTTTATCAGTCTGTGCTTCAGCAGTTTGTTATACTGTATATGGGAGATGTCGTCCACTCCCTTATTGTTATCACTGAAGTCTGGTCAAAAGGCCCACAATTCCTGCCTTTAAGTGATGCCAGGGCACCTGATGGGTCCTCAGAGCCATCACGCCCCAACCACAAACCCAGACAGACGGTCAGTCTACTGTCTTGGCAGAGGGAGGGCAGGGGACCCTACCTCGAGGCGACGTTCAAAACAACCTGTGCCACTGGCGCAGCTGACACTTCCAGCCTGTAGAACGTGACAAACGTCATAGACGAAGCGCAACTGGTGGCAGAACAAACGTCCTTGATGGAGACCCCTCAAGAGAGAGAGGGCCCAGGAGAGAGGGCCCAGGACGCGGCCATACCTCTGGATGGAGACCCCTCAAGAGAGAGAGGGCCATGCAGGACGCGGCCACACCTCTGGTGGAATGTGCCTTCAACCTGTTGTACTGCCCAGACAGTACCTGTCTAAGAGATACTTCTGTGATGCTTCTGAGGGCGCTTCTCCCATATGGCGAATTACTGACGCACAGACTGATTACTAAAACCGTTAAGTGTTTGACGTACGACTTTTCTCATCAGATAGTCAGGATTTATCATACCTTTATTATATTAAACCGTTGACTCATTCTTTGTTAGGTTTTTGTATTAACTTATTGACTTATTCTATGCTTGTTTTTACAGTAGCAGCCTATACTAAGATACAAAAGCAGTGGTGGTTTTCACTGCCTGGCACTGGGTGTTCATGTCAGCCTTGGAGAACATGCTATACCCGATTCCCGAAAAGGTTGCCTACCCCTGGGGTAGCTTAGACATCTTCCAGCATGTCATGTTGTGATGTGCCCTTTCGCTGGAAGGGTTCACGTGCACCCAGCACATTTTCAATTGATAACGTATCCAGCAAATTGAAATCCTTCTGGGTGGCCTGAGGGCAACCCAGGCAGCTTTCATTCCCTGAAGAAGACCTCCTAGGTCGAAACGTTGGATTCTTGTCAATTAATATACAGCATCATGGCCACGTGTGTGTGCAGCCTTTTTCAAATTTTAACTTTTTCAACCCAGACAGCTAGACAGCAGACTTGGCATGCGCTAGCTAGACGATCACATATCAATGCAGAGCATTGGTGAAAAAAGTAAAAAATGTATTTACTTACCGTAAGTTAAAAGTATCAATACTGCAATGTAGAAACGTACAAACGTATTGGCATCAAACTATTCTTAAAGTACCGAAAGTAAAAATACTCATTATATGGAATGTCCCATTCAGAAGGTATCATAATATTTAAATAATAGCTGATCTACAGTACAAGCTTGCAAAGTTAAAAAAAATAATTGTAGTGGAGAAAAAAGTACAATATTTGCCTCTGCTCTGAGGGGTAGGTGGGTAGAAATAAATGTATTGAAAATTGGAAATGCTCCAGTAAAGTAAAAGTACCTCAAAATTGAGTACAGTACTTGAGTAAATGTCCTTAAGTAATTGCTTTCCATCACTGAGTCCTTCTTTTCTGTTCAAAACTGGATTTCAGTAATTACTTCATTAATTAGGCCCCATGGTGATGGGTGACTGATTCCTTTTTTTCTTTTTCTTTTTTACCACCTGCTTTTTTGGTTGGAGAACAGCCGGCGGCTCATGAACCTTCAATAGGAACATTTAGAGTGATTTTCTCTCATTATCTACCTTTATTATCAGGCCCCAGAGAGTGCCTACTGCCTCGGGGCTATTCTTCACACATCCCTACTCAAATCCACTTGCCTCGGGAAGCAGAGTGGCCACCCGGGAATGTTAAGGTCCCCGGTTCGTCCTGGCTGCGTGTCCATGTGTCCTTGACCCCTTGAGCAAGACACTGAACCCCTAACTGATCTAGCTGTGCCTTGCACGGCCGCCATCGCTGTGTGAATGTAACGCACTGTTAGTGCACCACGGACCACCTGTGGTCCATGGCATGAATACAGGTGGTCTTCTATGGGGAAAATGTTTTTATAAAGTTTAATATATTTTGTAACTTAATGTATAAAAATCTGTAAATCCATAAAATGTAAGAAAATGTACTAATATGCGTAGTGTGGCCAAATAAAACAAAAAGCTTGAAATATACGTAATATTGACTGTTAAGGACTTAATATACTTTGTTGCATATACTGTGTCATGCAGCGAAAATACCAGATAAAATTATGTGAGGCTATAGTTCCCTCCCCCCCCCCTCTCTCTCTCTCTCCCTGTGTGTGTGTGTGTGTGTGTGTGTGTGTGTGTGTGTGTGTGTGTGTGTGTGTGTGTGTGTGTGTGTGTGTGTGTGTGTGTGTGTGTGTGTGTGTGTGTGTGTGTGTGAGTGTGAGTGTGAGTGTGTGTGTGTGTGTAATGAATCACATTGTAAAGAGCTTTGGATAAAGGTGTTATATAGAAATGCAAACCATTTACCATTTGCCTTGTGGAAGTGTGTTTTGTCTATGAGGTCATTTACCTGGGGGTTCTTACAGTAATTGGTGTTTGTGTTTTTAACCAGACACCATACAAGGTACAGCATTTCCACAACATAGCTGTCAAACAGCAGACTTGACTCACATTTCTCAACTCTAGTCTCAAACCTGCCGCAGCCTCCTCCAGACAGTCGTGAAATCATAGGCCTTTTCACCATGCCAGACGTGTTATTTATCCTTCTGTCTGTGAACACTCGCAACATTTCTCATGTAACTCCATCCTGAGTGCACCGCACCTCAGAGCATGCACGATGGAAGTTCGCCTTTTACAGCAGCCAATTTTCACCTAGCACTTGTTCTTCGATATAACATCAGATTAAGGTTAATTAAGCTAACCAAATGGTTGGTCCGGAATTCTCCTTAAAAACTGGGCGAAGCTGAATCTGAATTTCCTGGGATTAACAAAGGTCTGTCCACATTAGCCACTGTCTATAGATGCCTCCATTATAAGACCATGCAAAGAGTGTAAATCTTGCTTTTTTTTACCAGTAAAACTCATACTTCCATGAATTGATATTTTATTAATTTCATTCAATGTGTCATTTTATTAGTCCAGCCCCCCACTCCCTCCTAGACTATAGACGTTTTCTTGTTTACATACATCACAGAGTATATGTGCGCTTTAAGGGGGCAAAGCTCTTTGACTGGAACACTGACTCTAATCAGCTATGCGTGATGTGCGGGATCTCGTGACTTCACGTACAAGTCTGTCTAAAACTAGAAACATGTATTAAAGATAGCTGTAAAGCTGCAATGACTCCCAAATTAATATGCATTTGGCTGCGGAAACTCATTTTGTGCCGTGGCTAAAATTGATTTCAATGCTAAGATCATTTAAATGGTGACCTCCTGGAACCCACTGAGGTCCCCGGGGTATTCAAGACAGTTTCTGCGCTCGATCCTCGATTTGATTTCTATGAATCTCTAAAATGCAGGGCTAGCTAGGCCCCTTGATAGAAGATGGTGAAATTGCATTAAATTTGCCTTTGCAGAAGCAAACTTGACTGGAAAGTAGTTCCATGCCTGGCTGCCCGTGAGGGAAGCCTTGCATAGTTTTCATTAGCAATAACAAAAAAGCAAGATCAGGTTTGGTTTGGAGGTACTGCAACCACCTACACTTGATCTTCATTACTTTGTCTTGGCATTTCACTACGAAGATGAGCTTGCTAGGAGCACAGTGGAATGTTGGTCTGTTTAAATCCACTTTATGCAAAGCTGCCACATTCATTTCCTGGGCTATTTCAGCTTTATTTTTTCCATTAAAAAGGGAATGAGTGCATACCATTTGCTTGACAGTATTAGCACTAGTGCCAGGCAACATTTCCATGTGGCACCGCTAACACAGTAATACAGTGTGTGGTGTGTCGGCTATCTTACCAGTGTCCTAATCAGATGTTGAACGGACAGCTGGAACTCTTCTAAACTCTTATTAAACAACTACTGTAACTTTTGACCACAAATCTCATTCCTCTCCCACCTCACCCAGCCATGTAACATGCTGTCTGTCCTGTGTCCTAATGTGATTTTGTACTCGCCTATTATTCTTAAAAAACTAACTTTGGACCACAACTTCACATCACCTACTGCATACAGCCAGGACATACAGTATGTGTACCCATGCAATGATTGTTAAGGATAGCATATTAAACTATACTTGGCCCATCCGTTTTTCCATCTACATCAAATCTATTCACTTCTATTATTTTTGCTGCTTGTACCTGTATGAGTGACTGACAAACTATTCTTTGTTCTTGATTCTTCACAAAAAATACCAGACAAATAGCAGCACTGTGAGCTTGTAGATCTGCTATGTTCGCTGTTTGCCTATTAGGACTTGACCAGAATTGGAATGCTAGGGTTGATGTGGTTAAAGCTTTCTTTCACTTGCCAGGGATTTCAGTGTCTGTCTTGTGAGGCCGGCTCATTTCAAAAAGCTTTGTACTGAATATATTGCTGTCTTGGTTCCAAATTAATTTAGTTTGCCAACCTGCTTGTTGCTCTGCAGCAGCGTGTGTCTTTGTTGGACTGCAAGTTTGGTTTGCCCACGAGTTGTGTGGAGGTGGTCGAATTGGACACAACCGTTTGGCCTAGTTATTATGAGTAAGATTAGAATGCACCGCCACCAGTCGTACCAGAGTATAACGGGGGATTTTGTCCCTTTGAAACCACAACTTGCCTTTGATATGCAATCGCCTGGGGCTTACCTTTCAGCTCAGCTCTTTGATATGCTCCATTTCCCCAAAAATAAACAAGCACTTAGAGTAATATTTACTTAGTAAGCACGCCATTCTGCACAATTTCAAGGCATCAAATGTACCAGACTCCACAGATGGTGAATGGGCCTGTGGCCCAGAGGTAAACAAGTGTAACACAGATGAACCCAGGTTGTTACTGGCACAGAGTTGGACAGCCAGACGACTTGTAAACATTAGCTCACTTTGGGAAAAGAGGGGGGGTTTCATGCTGTCTCATTGCAGCATGTAGTATATCAATCTATATATTTTATTTTATTTATTATTAATATATTTTATTTCATTTGGAGGCGGGTTGAGGTCATTTAGAACAAATTTAACCCCATTTCATACTAGTGAAAGGTGCTCGCCTTTTATGACGTGCCAAAAATAGGGACCCCAAGATGAAAGTGATTATTAATCTCTACCACCCCTTGTCTCTCTCTATCTTTGTTTCAGGTGGAATATTGGCATAAACACCGGAGGGATCGACATACAGCGCATTTTCCACTATGAACCGGGCTTTCAACAGGAAAAAAGGTTAGGCACAAAAATAACATTACACATTGAGTTGATGCACATTACATACATAGTTGGATATTCTTGTACTTTGTGGTGGTTTTGGTTGAGACACCCGGAGACAATTGAATAATTAGATCTACGGTATGTGCAACCACATGCTGACAGTGTTTGTGCATCATCGTCAGTGTTTGTGATCGGGCCACCCTGGTACTGCTGAGGCTGGGCTGCCACAAGCAAATCCATGAATGACGGCGGGATGATCTCATTCTCAGTGGATTCCAATACCTGAAGTCTGCATGCCTACATGGACGTGAGCGTGCAACACCTTCAGCTAATGCTAAGGACAACACAGAAAGCAACACATCAGGGCTAAACAAAACGAAACCCCAGTGAAACCCTGATACAGTGGTTCTCAAAGTGGGGTCCAGGGGGGAGGTTCCAAATGGACCTTTACTTGTCTGTAATTTTTGAGTGTCCAAATGGATTTGGAAGGGTCCATTCTGTTCCATTTGTACACTCTCACAAGTTATGGGCGTCCTTGAAAGCAAAACAGTACAGTGTGTATTGTGTGAACGTGTGTGTGCGAGTACAGCACAGTAGGTGCTGTACCTCTGCTTGTCTCAGTGCAGCATGGTTCTTGAGGTGACCCTAACCTGTTCCCTGTGTGTGTGTGCCTGTACGTGTGCGTGCGTGTGTGCGTGCGTGTCAGTTCGCTCTACTGTCTACACTTGATGTGTGTGTTCACCACCACCATCTGTCCTACTCCCCTCCTCCTTGGATCCTGGAATATGTGGATGATGTTCCGGAGAGTGTGTGTGGACCCAGGTGGTTCACTGCACTATAATGACATCTATGTGTCATCACTCTAACTCATTCCACCCCCCCAGGCTGACTATGTTAGACTCTAAAGACCACACTCAAATAAGGCAGATATCTTTCCTCCCCTGACTTGGATTACATTTCACTTTCATCATTTGAAAGCCCTGCCTGATGGTTCTCCCCACCCATCGTTTTGCACCAGGCTTTCCTTTTCCGTGTGAATTTAAGCAAGCCATAGATCCTGCATAGACTGTGAGGAGGCTGGTAAGAGGAATTCATAGAAGGAGTGAGGCACAACACACACAAGTTGTTTTTAATTTTGTTGTTACCTCTGTAAAGCCCCCCCATGTAAAGCGTCTTTGGGTACTCATAAAAGCGCTATATAAGTTTGAGATATTATTATTATTATTATTAAGTTGGCTTGCCAGCTCACAGATAAATCAGTCTCTACGGAGCCTCTCGGCAGAAGGGACAGAGACAGATGGACAGAGACAGTCGGCTATTTATTTACCATTCGCTGCTTTGCTGTTTTCCCCCTTGCGAATGACCCCAAAATGGCTATAGCACAAACTGTCCATCTCTGTGGGAATTTCTGGGAAACAACAACATCTCACACACACACACACACACACACACACACACACACACACACACACACACACACACACCCACACAAACATTGATGAGTCCCTGATGCATCCCTAGTCTACGCCCTTTGGGCTTCACCCCTAATTACATTCTCGATCTGTTTAGTGAATTAATAGAATGAAAACACTTCTTCCTAACCCTAACCATTGTACCATGAATCCATGAGCATGCTTTTCCAGTTAAACAACCGCCGTTTGACTGCATAAAACAGTGGTTCCCAAAGTGGGTATTTGCAGCCAACACTGCATGTTCAGCATCACTCTGCATTGTTGGATGTGTTTACGATGCTCTCGCATTGTGTTCACAGTGGTGGGAACAAATGAGGCTACGATTTCTCATCGCTATCTTGCTCATTTGCCCACAGTGGTATGAAAGACCGTCATAGTATATGACAGATCTCAAATGATTCTACCCTAACGCAACCACCCCCTCTCTGAATCCCCTCGCGATTGTAAACGCAGAGCTGTTAATCAGCCTGGGCCCTGTTAGGCACTTTAGCAGATGATGACCAGAAAAAGAATAATTGGGCTCATCTCTGTCTCTCTCCCCACTTTCTTTCCTGCTTTCTCTGCCCATAGTTTTTCTCATTTTCTTTTCTCTTTCTGTCTCTCACAAAACACACACACACACACATACACGGATGCACGGATGCGTGCATGTACGCACACACATATGCACGCACGCACTCACGCACGCACGCACACACACAGATGCAAGACGCAGCTACCCTGCCTTCGTTTTCGCAGTCAATTACTCTCTGCTGAGCAGCAAAACATTGCCTCTGATTTATCAAATGAAGCCAGAGGACGTAGAGAATCTCATGGGACTGACGGCTACAGGCTGCATGTGTCAGCTTCCAGCTGTGAGGGACTGCGTTTATGTGTCAAACAAGACGTTCTGACTAGGGAGCTTGCAGGAGACGCTCGCCAGCAATTGCACTGCCCACATGGTGGAAGAAGTATTCTGATTTTGAAGTGGTGCAACCACTTCATTAAGGAGCTTTGTGTGTCCGTAGGTGGCTACTTGAGTAAATATTCTTTACTTTCCACCACTGACCACATTTTATCGTCTCTGTCTGGTGGAAACCTCATACAGTATGTCCAAAACTGTTACTTTCAGGATTCAAGTTCAAAAGTAGAAGGGCATTATTTAAAATAGATCCACCCACCATCAGCTCTCTGATGTCTCTCCTCTCTCTGCACTACTACTGTAGGTATCCTGTTCCTCTGCACCCTCCTATCTAACTACTGAAGCTTAACCACTTAATCCCCTGTAGTCTCAAAGAACCTGAACTGTATTTGACCACTTTTCTTTGTCTACACCAAATCTCGTCACTCACTAAATAAATAAACAAATAAATACATACCGGTAGATGGATGGATGGATGGATGGATGGATGGGTGGGTGGGTGGGTGGATGGATGGACGGATGGATGGATGGGTGGGTGGATGGATGAATCCATGCACAATGCACAACACGTTGTGAGCTTGTGGATTGTCTATTTTTGGCTAATGTTCCACCCAGAATATGGACACACACACAAGCACGCACGCACACGCACATGTATTTTCTATATTTATATATATATATACGCAGATAGACACACACCCACACACAAATCCGTTCTAGCAGGGAAAAGTATGCCAGGGTTTATAAAAATGCAGCGTCCGTTCTTCATCAGCATTATCAAACTAAGCCTCAATTAAATGTTGAAGCACTTAAGGCTTATATAGCTTCTTGGTCGTATGGCAAAAGATACACTTATTGACCTTGAAGATCTGAAATTCTATGTTTTAGAATGTTTGTGTCAAAAACACCAGGTTGGACGTGATTAAATCTTTTATGCAAAGGTTGGGGTGCCAATGGCCTAGTGGTTTATACTATAGGCACATGCATAGCCTACCACACACAGCTCTAATGCAACCTGACAGTGAGTTGTGGATTGGATTCCCCAGCCCAACGGCCTTCACTGCGTGTCACACCCCAACTCTCTACCATGCTATCCAAATTGAAGAAAATCGTTGAATACACATGTGAATGCATTTGTATACAGAAGCAGGGCCCCTGTTGACGTCGACATTGCCGGCCTAGCTCCCTTCCGATGGCGCTGGCCGCGAAGCCTGCCGTTGACAATATGCACACAGCCCGGTGATTTAGCCTCCCTTTTATCTCCGTGTCTCGCCATGTTGTGTGGACTTACCAGGTACTCACGGCGAGAAGACACTTGATCATTTTTACTGCCTGTGGAGCGTGACTTGAATTCCAAAGAAGCGGAGATAGATATAGATGTGTCGGTGTGTGTGCTTGTGTATTTATTAATTTATTCTTTATCTTATCAAGTGGGCTGATGACGGTATAGAAAAGCTACCGAGTGGCCCCTTGCAGAACACAACCATTTCATCTATGTCGCGTGGAAACCTCATATGTCCAAAACCGTTTTCAGCATTCAAATTCAAAAAGAGCATTAGTAGCAAATCGACAAGCTCAAAATGCTTTGCACAGCTTTTGTGTGACGTTGTAGTACGATCAAGAAGGGCAAAGTTATGTACGAACAAATGCAAGTTAAAATATGGAGATAAGAGGTTTCTGCCCGACAGCAACGAGTTGATTTTCCTTTGTGGAGTAGCGGCACCACGCCATGGAGCTTGTTTCACTGATACACATCGCGTCATAAACACAGTTTACTGGCAGATAACGAGGTAGTTCGCACCTTGAGTGATATCTGGTCACCGGAAATGGGAGTATAGTTTGAGTGGTAGACAGTCCACTGTAATGTTTTCATCTCACAACAGATTGAATCCGATAATGTCACAGGAAGAGCTGGTACTTGAATAATGACCGGTTCTAGGAAAACACCATTAAAACTATGACCCTGTCTTAGTTAGACACTTAGCGGTGTCTCAGATGGTATCAATTCCAGCATGGTTTAATTTAGAAATTGTTCATTCCAACAAAAAGGTGTATTTTTCCACTGTTTGACGTTGCCTCTGCTAACAGTGACTCTTATGCCAAACCAAACCACCCTGCATTGATTTGCTTGCTGAACCTAACCATTATGAATTCATATCCATCATTTCCATGTATGCCCATAATAACGACTGACAGATAGACATCTCCATAATATGCACTGCTGCAACGTCGCTGTGATCTAGATGTGAGGGTTCTGCCCGAACCTCTAGTCACGCTTGAGTCACCTGTCTCATTGCAGGTAGAGAGAAGGGCTGTGCATTGTTTTTACCGGCTCAGTGGCATTGTGTGGTTGTGTCTGCCCTGGGACGTCAGTCATCAAAGACTATACAATACAAATCGCTCCTAATGGCTCGTTGCGTGACACTCGGCATCAACAGGGTAAGCCCGGTGGCTGTGACATACTAACTAGTACATTATCAGAATATTTGACTATCAAAATGCTATTCGACACTGTAAATCAAAATTTGATTATTTGCTAATATTATTATTATTTTTTTTACATGCAGCTGTGAGCTCTGTTGTTGGTAGTTCTCCAACTTAAGTACTAATCCATTCCTGGTTGATTGTTTTCATATCTACTAGACGTGTGTTTTGCCATCACCGTCACTCAATGTTGGTGCGGTGGCAGCATTCAAGGAAGATTTTCTTAGGAAAAAGCATGTGTCATACACTCAATGTGTAAATACTTTACTTACTATTGGTGAGTTTATTACTGTAGTTTGTTCAACAACTTAGATGTGTGTCGTCATGACGTCCAGTACAGTAGCAGTCCCGGGTTCTCATTATTATATCCACAGTTTGGTGACACTACAGTAGCTCTTACAGTGATGTCATGTTTCTTATTAATCTTTCTTTATGCTTTTGCAACAAAGGTGCAAGCGTGCCGCGTGCGCCATTATTATAAACAAACAGATATGTCGCCAGGGTTATAATGGTTGTGATGGAGTGAAATTGATCAGTGATTCATAGCCTACTAGCATGTAATCATAGCTCCTTCTATATGGAGAAGAGCTAATCATAACCCTTATGAAAACCAAAGAATGTGGTTGTATGTAACAGGCTTGTATGAATTGATTGAATAACATTGCATACAGGGGTAGGCAACCTCAGGCACGGGTGCCAACATTGGCACAGGGGAGGGTGGTCACTGGCACACTGGCATAAGTGTGTGAGAGAGATCTTTTATTTTAATATTAAGAAGTATTCCAAAAAGTTTAGTCTGTGAAATGAAGTCCCCTCACATCTAAATATAAATTACACCCTGCATATAATTCTACATTCACTCAAACTCTGGGCTCTGAGTCTGTGTGAAATTTAAAAAAAGATATATATATATATGCCGTAGAATGGTTTTGTACATTGAAAATCATCAAAATTGCATTGGATATTTAAGTCAATCTACATTATGAGCTTGTAGATCTGCTATTTTCAAATGCCCAAAATGTATACAGGGCTGAAGTGTATATGTTTTGTAATAATACTCAAAATATACAAAGTAACTATAGTAACTATACTTTTCAAATATATG
This sequence comes from Protomyctophum bolini, assembly GCF_963924005.1. Lineage (NCBI taxonomy): Eukaryota > Metazoa > Chordata > Actinopteri > Myctophiformes > Myctophidae > Protomyctophum > Protomyctophum bolini. Next base: position 16,365,799 of record NC_137877.1, on the reverse strand, counting down.
TAGTGGAGTAAAAGTACAATATTTGGATCCCGAGATGTGGTGGAGTAGAAGAAAAAGTACTGGAAATTGGAAATACTCATTGCACTTAAGTCCAGCACTTAAGTAAATGTACCTAGTTACTGTACTTTCCACCACTGCCATTAGTGATGGTTGATGGAGCCTCCATCAACTCCATCATGGAGTGTCAGCCATTCCAATTATAATCTGCTAAAGTTGCCGGGAATGAATAAACAAAATTAAGTGCCCAAGCAGTATGTTAATCGTGAAATGACCTACCTATCAGCATCACTGGTCCCAAACTCAACTAAAGGCGATCATATTAAAAAAATATGATCAATAGTTTATACGTCCGGGCTTTTTAATCTCCTTTAGAGGCATGCTCACTGACCATCTCTAGACATCATAAATACTAGTGTCACGGCACACGATTCAGTGCCCTTTAATAATTATTGGAGCTGTAAATCATGTGTTTGCAACATGGTTTGAGCTCAAAGCAATGTTATTGTTGTAAAGTTGCATGCGTCATAAGGACAGGGGGTGATATCACAGCAACATTGCAAGGCTGTATGGATGAGGCGGAATTCAGATATAGGTCATAAAAATGTTGCTATTTTCACTATTCGTAAGTAATTAAGTACGGTAATTCGTAATGTACTTTTTCCCCCTTCCTAGAAATGTAGTGAAGTCAATGGTCACATATTTGTCGTTGAAATGTAGTGGAGTGAAAGTCATTAAGTATCCAAAGAATATATAATAGAAATATTCAAGTAGAGAGTACAGATACTCAGAAGAATGTGCTTAAGTACAGTAAGTAAGTACAGTACTGTACTTGAGAAAACGCACTCCATCACTGTCCAGCGCTGTCAACACTGCTCTGTTTTACAGTGGCGAGGACTGTCCGTGACAGGCAGTGATTTATGAGCTACGCTCCAGTTAGAATGTCTCCAGAGGGCACCCTGTCCTTAATGTCACCACAACATTCATGAATGTGTGTAGCCTTTACTAATAGGCCCATGTGTCTATAATACATCATTATAAACACACTTAATTTTATAATGACTTATAAATATAATCACTGCTATAAATGCATTGTAGTGTGATTGTGCAGTAAGTCATATGGTGGAAGTGAGTGTGGGTGCTTTATGTAAAGTGAAGAAAATAGCATTGCATGCAAGAACACCAATTTACAATTACAGTACAATTTACAATGTAGGCATTTAGCAGACGCTCATTCCAGAGCGATTTACAGTAAGCAAGACCAACACATGGTAATACATCAAATACATAGTAATCAAGAATAATAAGTAAGCTGAGAACACAACATCCGTTTAACAGTGGAATATCTATACAATGAAACTAGCGTATTCATTATAGAGTTCTATGTCTACATAAAATCGATCTAAATTACATAAGTTGAGCCTTTGCATACGCTTGTAAGATTGTCAAGGCGAGGCCAAGTGCCACACCACATAACGTTTCTGTCTACTACTGTCATTATTACCCACCCAATGACCACCTACCGTGACTCATAATCATACTATAATGCATTATAAAGTCTTTATAATTATTTCAACTATGAAGAAACACAATCATAATATTTGCAATTTTGCAATTTGTGAATGAACAGCCAGTTATGAAGCATGATACTTGACTGTATAAGCCATTATAAAATGCTTTATAATATATTATTATTGTTATAAATCATTAAGAATACTTAGAATAAGCTTTATCCTAATATAATTAGAAATCATCTAAAAATATATAGCTTGCTGCTTAGCAGAAATGGAAATAAAAAAATAAGCTCTACATTTTTGTGAACGGAAATGACAACCAGGTGCAGTTCCAGACTCTATATAGCATTCGGAGATTGTGGAATACTGTAGTTGTCTGGCTACACGAGACTACACTATTTATAAAAGTCAAAGAAATTGGTCTACAAGTCAATATCGCTCTGCTTTGAATAGCGTGACACACAGGTGTGTGCTCTCGACTGTGGCAAGGACAATTCCTGCCTGGGGTCCATTAGAAGTGTGGGTCTGTCTGTACAGCAAGATGCATGATGCAAGGCCTGCATGATGGAAAACTGTGCCCAGGCAGCAAATTCATTGTCAGCCATTGATTGAATACTGCGGTAGATTAGGTCTTTTGCCTGCCTGTGTGGTGGCTGGGGCCCTATAGCACACTCAGACAAGGGGTCGTGAGGCGACACAATGTGAGCTTGGCTTTTTCTCTATTTTCTTATTTTTCTAATTATTAGTTTCTTAAACAATTTTACTCAGGATTTGGCTGTGTGCTACTGCTAGAGTATATACCCCATAATATGAGAACTCAGATGTCAACTAAAATATGTCTATTTTGTCTAGTTTCTACTAGTTTTACATGTCTGCACATGAAAGGCCTGTACAAGTGCACATTGTTGCATTTTTCTTTTACTGTTATCAAGCAGTAGGAGGAGGTACAACTCTCTTTCAACCTTGTGCACATGCCAAGTGGGATGTGCAGAAGCTCGCCTGATTAATGTAGCTTGTTAGAGGTAAGATACAGTGCATTAAGGTTACTGGAATAGGTCCTTTGGAATTTAATTGGATGCTCCTCTCTCCCAGATCAATGTGTAGTCACTAGAACAGTGATTATTAAGAGGCCCCCTGACGTTACTTTTCCATTATCCTGGCAGAAAGTTAGACGTTGTATGGCAGAATGTTAACATGCAGCCGTTAGTTCACACAGATAAACTGTATGAATGAAACTAATACAGTAAAAAAAATGTTTTGAGTGCTGTTCACTAAACTGTCAATAAAACCTTCACAAGGCCACAGGGGCTTGTGTAATGTAATGATTCCTGTACCAGAGATTGTTGTCTGTTATTGGGTTAGTTTGTCTTTTCTCTACAAAACATGACTGTTTATGAGACCTTGTAATCTGCAGCTGCGTATGTGCATCATTAAACCCAGTGTGACGCTACGTCGTCCTACAGAGGTATTGTGTTTCGAAAGTAGCAGATATGCAAGCTCACAACAAGCTTTTAGAATTCAAATCTACGTAGTTTCGTTTGCGCAATGCCGTCATATGACGGAGCATAAATTAAGCATTGCTTGACTTCCACTCTTATTTATATGTACTGTATATAGACTATGCACTTCCCAGGAAACATTTCTGCATTGTGAGTTAGGGTCCAATCCATTGTTTTCTTTTACCAAATGATTAGCCATTCATACAGTATGTGTCTACTTTGTTTAATTAGGAATGGATATACGGGTAGCGATATGTTAGACTCCATTACCCACACCAATCGATGGGGATTTCAAATGGGGCGATGCTGAGATGAAGTGGCCAATATTTCGTAAAATGTTTAGTGTTCAGTGGCCAGACTGACCACTGTTCCCTGACATAATGTGATTTAAGGACCGTAGCTGGCATCAATACAGGCCATTGTCCGCTCACAGCTGTCAGCCTTATGTCATAATATAATGCATAAAAAGACTTGTTTATGGATACATTTTTTTAGATTCCACTATGCCTACATTTACCATTGTCATTAAAATGTTCCAAAACTTAATTAACGACTTAACCACTTTATTACTCCCTGTAAAGTCTAGTTCCCTCTCGCAATTTTCAAATGCTTCTGTCATACATTCTGGAGCAATGGAAGCGGAGATGGAAACTCCTCCCCAGTCCCCACTTCCGTTTTGTCTTTACAGTCGTGCAAATGTATCCTAATATAAATAGAAATCATCTAAGCGTATACGTAGCTTGTTGCTTAGCAGAAATGGAAGTTAAAAATATAATAAAATGTAAAGATATTTTTCTGTGAACGGAAATGGCAGCTTCCTTACTCGGATTTTGGGAGACGATTTCATCATTGTGAGCTTGTAGATATGCTATTTTCAAAAGATTTTTGAGTGGTGCAGCAACAACTCCAAGGAACAGCAATGTCCGTGTTCACCTATGTGTTCACCTATGACGTTAATGAGCCAATGACTATGAGTACCAGTAGGGGCGCTGTTGTGCCAGAAACAGAGAGAGAGAGAGAGAGAGAGAGAGAGATAGTATTAGTGCTGCACTGTTGCCTGCTAATGAGAGAGAGAGAGAGAGAGAGAGAGGGGGGGGGGAGAGGGGAGTTGCACCACTCAGTTCACACAGGTGTGATTTTATACATTAATTTGAAAACATGTGAAATTGGACATTCTTCATAATGAGCACTTTCTACTTTTGGTACTTTAAGTACATTTTGATACACATACTTTAGCGCTTTTACGCAAGTAAATTTAGAATTCCGGACTTTTACTTACTTTTACATAACAGAGTAATTCTACATTGCAGTATTGATACTTTTACTTAAGTAGAAATTGTGAGTAGTTTTTCCACCACTGACTAACTAGCGTAATGTCCAGAGGGTGTACTTTACTTTTACTTCAAGCTAGCTGCCTCATAATTAGGCCAGTCAATAAGCTAACGAGGTGCGTGACTCAAAATAGATTGCAGTAGTAATGTGATATAGTTTGTATTGGTCCTAATACCCTACATCATATATTAAAGGTTTTACTTCATGGATTTAGTGGAACATACTTTTTTTTCAGGTCAAAAGTTGGGGTACCAATAACAACCTACAGTATACTGTAGGGCAGGCTATATAAGGCAAACATTTCTAAATGTCATTATGCTTTAAGTAGAATGTGACGTGTCAAACTAGGGTTTTTTATGATTCTGAATCCCTTCCAAGCAGTAGTTTTCTACGAAAAACACAAAAAAATTGTCCACTTTCCCAAATGTGATGACCTCGTCACATTTTGTGATGATGGATATGGCCGTTTTTTGAGTGACAGACAGACAGACAGACAGACAGACATAACTAACCAAAGTGTTCAACTGTAAGTCAAAATAGACTCCACATCCGGTCCGGAATGGATCGTACCCAAATTCATAATTCTGTTCGGTGACACATGACCATAATTTGTTAGTTTATTATTTATTTTTCCACCCGCCTCCTACACCAGTTGTCGGCACAGTGTGACTGTTTACTAGAATCATTTTCCAAACGTCATTGGCTCTGCGTGCCATGTAATGTTCCAAATATATATGCCAAAATATCATGAAACCTTTAAAAGTTAGGCTGCATAGTGTAAATGGAGTAATTATGTTAGTGTGATCCCTGCCACGGCATTCCTTTGCTGAGCTGATCTATCTGTGGCGAGCTAAACACACGCCCAGTGCTGGAAAAAGTACTCACATGTTTTAAGTAAAAGTATCAATAATGCAATGTACTCTATTAGGCCTCACTCACTGTATGCTCGTTGTATACAAAGGGTGTGATACTACATCTTGCCCCAATGCATTTCCAATGGGAGTCACATGGTTTGACACAACATTTGTGTTGTATGAGGGGGAGGGGGGCAGTCGAAACACAGCCGAAAGCCATACAACAGCTTGTAGTCCAAAATGTTGTATCAAACCATGTGACTTCCATTGGAAATGCATTGGGGCGGCCATGACACTTACATCTTGCTTACATCTAGCATGCATCAATGTTGTATGCTACCGTAGATCGAAAGGTGTGAGTGAGGCCTTACAAGTCCAGAATTCAAAATGCACTTGAGTAAACTTAACAAAAGTATTGCTATCAAAATCTACTTGAAGTGTACCAAAGTAGAAAGTACTCATTAGGCAGAGTGTCCTGTTTCACAAGTTTTCAAGTGTATAAGTTCTATGAAAAATCATTAGCTCTACAAGAAAATAGCCGATCTGCAAGCTCACAATGCATCGCAATGCGATGCATTGTGAGCTTGCAGATCGGCTATTTTCAAATGGCTGAAATGTATATGGGGCTGAAGTGGTTAATGTATGTTTTATAATTATTAAAACCTAAAAAGTAACTAAAGTTTTAAAATAATTGTAGTGGAGTAAAAGTATAATTATTTGCCTCTGAGATGAGGTGAAGTAGAAGTAAAAATCCTGACAATTGGAAATACTCCAGGAAAGTAAAAGTACAGTACTTGAGTAAAAGTACTTCGCTACTTTACACCACTGCACACGCCTCTGAGTGGTCTGTAAGCCTTCGTGTGAGAAAAGATCCACGCACATAGATACTATATATGTACTGTAGATGCAAAGGCTGATGATAGCATTGCTAATGCAATTTTACCTTAAGTTCAGGCAGTAAAAGTTCTGTGAGAGCGAATTATCCCAACATGTGAAAAGCGAGTCAGCATTTTTCTTTGGCTGTTAAAAAACAAAAACAAAAAACACTATGCGAGCAGCTCGCAAAACTTTCCATCCATGTCTCTCACTGCTAACCTGTCCAGGGATATGAGGAAAGAAAACATCGGCCCATGTGGTTGGAAATCCAGGAATGTTATGTCGGACTCCAGCCCTCTCATGTTGATGGCTATGTTGACCGTGTTGATTGAGTGAGGACTCGGAGTTGACAACTCTCTCAAGTGTTTAATGTAGTTATAGCGCCCAAATTTGTGGCACTGCTGGTTGCCGACAGTCAGGTTGTAGTTAAGACGTGTGCTCCAGAAAGTGCGTAGAGTTGGTATAATGAGGATTTATTATCTGTCTCTGCAGGCCTAGTCACTGCAGCATACAAATAAATGCAATAAACGTAAATGATACAAACAGCCTCCTAAACCCAGTCTGAAAACTGTTTGCCTCTTGTCAGCAACAACTGCTGGTTGATTGAGACCTGATTAAGTACCCTGCCAATTCACATTGACCACATGCCTCAGTGGACATCATTGGACACAATTAGGAGGCTCAAATGGCGCTTACAGTAGTAGAATGTATTTTTGTCAGCTGCTTGCAAAGCAAACATGTTGATCTACCTCTATTAGCGACCGTTGTAGAGACTTTTTCATCATTGGCTGCCTCTAAGCCAATGAGAGACATTAAAAAAATCACACCCGTATGAAGTGAGGGGCTCTCTTATCATTATACATCATCATACATCATCTCACAAACAATTTATGTGATTGGTTAGCCGATTTGCTACACATGACGTAAAGTTTGCCTTCATTGTCAATGGCATTTAACCCATTCTGGGCAGGAACCCCTTTTGGTGTTAGCATTATGCTTAGCTATTGAAAAATAGCAGATCTACAAGCTCATAGCGCGCCACCGAGTGGCGCGCTACGAGCTTGTAGGTCTGCTATTTTTGAAAAATCGAAGAACGACTGACATAGAAACATAGCTTTTTCAGAAAACTGTCAGGATGTAGAAGACATTTTTTTAATCTGATCTCAGGTCAAAATGGGTTTTAATCGTCCATTCTTGGAAGTTGGAATAAGAGAGGCAAGAATGAAACGCCGCAATGTGAAGCCGTGAGCTGAGGCAGAGGCTGAGGCACACACACTGATTATACATGTTCATAAACGAGAGCTTGCTGCAGCTGGCAAGTATGACTGAGTAATTCTTGTTTTTATATATATCCTGTGCATGAACTCAAAAGTTTGGACGTGAAAAATGTCCTTCCATGTCTCATATACTCTCTCCTTACTGGCCTACCGGCATGCACACTTAAGCCTCTCCTCTCCAGAGTGCCGCAGCTTGCTTGGTCTTCAACCAGCCAAAATTCTCACGTCTCCACTCCCTCCATTGGCTCCCGGTCGCTTCAGAGTACAAAACTCTGAAGCTGGCCTTCAAAGCAACCAAAGGTATGGCACCCCATATCTTGCAAGTCTGATCGGACCCTACAAACCCTCCTGCGCACTCAGATCAGCCAACGCAGGGAAGCTGGAAGTACATTCACAAAAACCGCTCCACACGTCCCAAACTCCCAATCTTCCGCCGACCGCCGTAGTCTGAAAACCCACCTCTTCAGACTCCATATTAGCCCGTAGCACTTGCTGTATAACACTTGCCCTAGCCTTGACGACCTTACAGGCGTATATGCAAAGGCTCAACTTATGTAACTATAGTGTATATGCCTTGTCTCATTATATAGATATTCCACTGTTAGGTTCTTACCTTACGTATGAGTCTTGATGACTACTTTTATACATGTATTTTATGTATTACCATGTTTTTGTTATAGCCTACTCCAAGGCTCTGGATTAAGTGCATTTTTTAGGCATTAAATTAAATGCCTAAATTGTCATACAGGGCCCTGACCATTAATTTGTCCAGCTCCCTGCATGTGACGACTGAGCTCTCGATGTGCTGTGATCACTGTTATCTGTTAAAACATCAGTTTACCTGATTACCTGATTGTCATCCAGCCCTGGGTAGCGTTGGTCCCTCTCAACAAGAAAGGGGCTTGATTGCATCAGTGCAGTTCACAAAGCTTTCAAGCACTCTCCCTATCCGTGATTTCAGAGATAGGGCGCTTAACAGTCCTTGTAGAGATGGCTGTGTCTTTGACCCTTGCGTGATTGTGACCTTGTTCGATAAACCATCAATCATTCTCTGCTGCACAAAACCCTTCTTCAGTGAATTCTCCATCCGTGTTTAGCTCTACACTGAGATACTGTACCTTTTAACATGAAAGCGTAACATTTCTGAGAACACATTTCTGTTTTCTCATAATCTTGAGATCACTCATTTGGTTACTTAGCCTCATTCACACGTATCAAACACCAATCAAGAAATGTTTGGTCGTTTCTTTGTTTTGTTTTAGGCCACAATGCTTTTCCAATGGGAGTCACATGGTTTGACCAAGCATTTGTGTTTGATTGCTGATTGCTGGTGGTGTTCTTCCCCTCCCCCCCATCAAACACAAATGTTTGATCAAACCATGTGACTCCCATTGGAAAAGCATTGTGGTGGCCAAAAAAAATAAATCAGCATCATCCTTGATTGGGTTCTGATGCTTTTTCTAACGTCACTGATTGACATTAGACACATTTTACTGCATGTGGTGCAGTAAAACATGACTAAAAGGATAACACAAAAGGTCCACTGTGGTCCTATATATTCAATTAATCATATTACATATATTGCATCTATTGCCCTATAGTTTTCCAGCATACCTGCAGAAACAATGACATAGCAATGACAATGACATTGTTCTGAAAGAGGGAGGACTGCGCTCTATACAGCGTCGCAGTCCCGCCCCCTTTCATGGCGACGCCTGGCCCAGGAAATGAATCTCAATGCATTTTTCCCATAGACATTTCAAAACTTATTTATTTAAAGACCTTTTAAGCGTCGTATGAAGCCAACTCTTGTCGTGACAAATCATGACAACACACACAATATTTTGGACCAAACAAATAATTACAAAGAATAAAAACAACAAAAAAATTGTTAAAACCTGCCGTTTTTTTCTACTTTCGAATTCTTTGTTTGGCCCGAGAAATTGTGTTTGTTGTCATGATTTGTCACGACAAGAGTTGGCTTTGTCCGCGGCGTAAACGTCTTTAAATAAATACTTTCTGAAAAGTCTATGAGGAAAATGAACAGGGATTTATTTTCCCGGGTCTCTCGAGGGGGCGGGACTGCGACGCTCTATAGTGTGACAGGGGGGAAACAGTGAGTCTTCCCGGCTGTCATCTTGGTTAATCTACATCTGCCTTCGTTCTCAACACAGTGGCGTGCAAACCTCCTCAGCCGTTGTTGGACCACCACTGCAGGCTGACCTTAACATCAGCCTGTGACACACACACACACACACACACACACACACAGTGGACCACCACTGCAGGCTGACCTTAACATCTGGGCTGCATCCTTACGCACAGACGGTTTTATCCTCCTCGTCGTGACCCTGCACATCCCCTTGTGTCACACTTTTTTGAGGTGTCTAACTAGAGAACAACTGCTCCTCTGTTATAAATCAGAACTGCGCGGGCGTCCGAAAAAGACCTCTCTGAGTCTTATGGTAGCTGTGCTGCCACACCCTCCCCTCTTGCCCTCTCCTCCATCCAATCTGTCTGTCATTACTTAAGAGTTAGGATTTACAGTTGCTTAGCGCTGTCGTGGAGTGGACGAGGAGATGCATCATCCCGCCATCAACCTTGGCCCCCGAGAAACAACCCACCCACACCACCTCCCCCATGGGAAATTGATTGTAGTCATTCATTCTTTAGATGAGACTGGTGTGTGTGTGTGTGTGTGTGTGTGTGTGTGTGGGATGGAGGCGGATGCCATTGCAGTACTGATGGGCAAACCAAAATAGAGAAACCTTCAGGGAGTCCGCACCAAGCACTATAACTATGACTATAATTTAAGAATTGCTATTATTTATATTTATAGTGCTTGGTACTGACAGCACTTTAGGGTACAATTCAAAATTACCCCCCTCACACACGCACGCGCACGCGCACACACACACACACACACACACACACACACACACACACAGAACACCGTAACATCCGTTTGGGTCCATTCCTATACACTCAAGAGGGGAACAAAGGGAGTGAAAAATAACTGGAGAAAAGTGGATAGATTTTGTGTGACTGTTTGTGTGTGCTTTTTCCACGAAAGGATTACTCCGTCAACACCGATCCCCCGTCCCCCGTCACCCCCCCTCCCCCATCACCACCCCTTCCCTGTCCCCATCGCCCCTTTTATTTCCCATTATCGAAACAAATCACATGCAGACAATTACGGAACCGCAGGCTGCCGCATCATCTGTAATTAGAAGCAACTTTGAATTGATCAAACCACTTAGTCGACACAGATTAACGCAAACAAAGCCATTAGTGCACCTATGAAGAGGGCGTGGTGGAGGTGGCTCGATCGGCTTGATTATCACAGTTTTCATGCTGCGCTTGAGGGCCTCAAGGTCACTGTCATGCATCTCTTGTCGAGGGGTTCATTAACGCAACTCTTAACTTAACAAGGGACGCTGAAATGGCTTCTGACTTAAGGGCTTAGCTGAAAGCTGTGAGTTGTTTTATAAGCTCATCTCGCTATTGTGATATTCTGCCTCTTCAAAATTGTAGAGCAGCGTTGTGTTCATGGTTTTGCATTCAGTATTTGAAAACCATCTGACCCTCATTTACAAGGTTCAAATTACAGTCTGTGATTATCGGATGATTTTTTTGCATAATTGAATATGTTTTGACAGTAGGAATAGATCAAATGAACATTACATTGTTGTTACGGAGGCTTGAAGTCCACTCAAATGAATATTACATTGTTTCATTTCAGATAAATCATGGATGCACACACCAGAGGCACTGGCCAAGCATTACATAGCCTACAATGTCAAGGTATGTATGGCTCATCTCATTTCCCTGTTCAATTAGAATGGTTTTGTTGTGTGGTTTTGCAATAGGCAAATCTGGGAGTGGATCTGTCGAACAATAGGCCTGGGGCTTTTAAGGAAACAGCAGTCGTACAAAGGACATAGAAATCCAACAACAATGAAAGAAAGGGGGGAAAATGTGATCTCTCTCCTTTTTTGGGATTTGGGATTATTTTTTGTTAGGTTCATCTCTTGGTCAGAATGCTCCCCAGCATACTGGTCAAACAAAACAAAACTAAACTAAACAAATGTATTTGGGTTACAGCCAGCCAAGTACACATCAAAACCTTTTCTTTTTCTACTGTTTTTCCATTCACAGTTTTTACATATATCACATTGCCTTAATGTAGAAATGTTGATAGCAAGTTGTGGGTGACATTGAAAGGTAATCACTGTCCATCCATTTAATTCTTTAGTATTTATTGAGCATAGATACTGTGGATGGATGGATGATGGATGGATGGATGGATGGACGGACAGACGATAGGTAGGTAGGTAGATTGGGAGGTAGGTAGGCATAGGCAGAGCCATAGAGTAAGACAGAGTTACGCAAACTCTGTTCACTTCATGGGGCCAGTCCAATGGCGGTTCCTCTTCATAGACTTCCATTGAATGTGGACAACGAATGGGGACAACCGGACATTTACGGAATGCATTGGAGTCTATGGGCTCGCGCGAGTACATGAACCACGTGACTGGGCTGCCCCCTCAATATCGCAACTCTTCTATTAGATGGTTCTGGGTATAGGTAGATATATTGGGAGGTAGGTAGGTAGGATAGATAGATAGATAGATAGATAGATAGATAGATAGATAGATAGATCTGTGTATGTAGGCTATGTAGGAAACTTTCATGAGAAAACCGACTGTGGACACTAAGTTTGAACATGTGTTATTATGGGCCCCACTGGGCTTGGGCTTATAGCCCTTATGGTCCATGTAGATACTTGGAATTGCCACAGTCAGATTGGCAGGTTTAATTAATGAGCTCCAGGTGTGAGTGACATCAGACCTCAGTTTTCCCAGTTTCCGGCTCACAGCACAGCTGAGTCACTAACATTCTCCCTGAGCTTTTGGGTTTCTCTTGTTGCAAACATGTTGGAAATCATCTTTAGTTGAGGTGGAGCAACATAGTGTGCGAGCGAGCCTCGGGATTTGCTGTAAGATTTGTAACATTGTTGACAAAAGGACGGTATATTCTTCTATTTATACAGTATTTCAAACAGATGTGTGTGTTCTTAATCTGCTCTGGGAAATGTGCTCCCAATATTGAATTTCAAAGTACAGCATTGCGCTGAAGGGACCAAGCTGTCTAGAATAAGGTTTTGTCTGATCTCTGTCTGTCTCCTCTGAATCGTCTCCACAAAAATAGACCAACCAGTCACAGCTCGGCTTACACGTCAATTACAGAACCACAAGGCCAAAGCCTGTGGGCAACGTTATAGTTAGCACACAATACTTGTGGTGTTAGCATGTTAGCACATTGGTGATGTGTACTATACTAATGCATGCAAAATCATGGTAGAAAGCAATTTTCCCACCACAGTAAGACTGAGGAAATGTTTTAAGATGTAGGCTATTTTAGGGGAATTAAGGTTAGAAAAACAATTTAGCTGTAACTGTCTGAAAACTTTGGAGGCTATAGTGTTATCAGTGTGTCTTGTGTCTTGTTTCTTTCTTGTTTTTGTTCATGGGGTTGTTAGGCGGTTGAAACTATAAAACCCATGACTCATTCATGCTCCACATGATTTGGAACAGGAGGAGAACATGAGAAGCTTAGTCACGTTTGACCAGACCAGAAACATGGCCGGATCCAACCACACCATCATTGTTCTCCTTTAGATCCTCAACTGCTCCACAACAGGATCTGAATATAATACAGGAAGGAAGCTTTTATGCTCTGTTTCACCAGATGCCTGAAGAAGGAAGGTCTTTTAACCGAAACATTGCTTAAATAATAAGTGTTCATTGCAAGTGCAGACATGAGTCGACTGAGTCAGTGTCGACCAAACACTTTAAGATGCAGCACACTAAAATACCCACCCTTGAAAAGTCCCTCAATAACGTCCACAATGCATCTGTATGCAGTGTTGCAGCGGGTGACACTTTTGGCATCTCCTGGCAAGAACATGTGAACAACAATGTCCTTCACGGTGAACTCCCAAGGGTTATTGATGATAAGGTACCAGCAAGCACAATGCAGTGGGTAGGTCACATTGGTGGAGAAAAGTACTCGCATGTTTTTCTTAAAAATATCAATACTGCAATGTAAATGTACTCTGTTGCAAGTAAAGGTCCGGAATTCAAAATGTACTCAAGTAAAAGTATAAAGGTATCGGTATCAAAATGTACTTTAAAGCACCAAAAGTAAAAGTTGTCTTTGTGCAGAATGTCCCATTTCACGAGTTCAAAATGTATACAAATATATTTTGAAAATAGCTGATCTACAAGCTCACAGTGCTCTGAGAACAGAACAAACTGGCATATGCCAGCTAGTTTCTTGGGACATTTGTGGTCATAGTGGCTCTGTCATAAATAAAAATGAACACAAAACTTTTTTTTTTTTTTTAAATAATATGAAATTAAATATTAAACTCCACTGTATAAAAATAACATTTAACTTTAATCATAAAACGGACAAGCAAACAAGATAAATACACTACAGCAGTGATACTCAACCTCAGGCCCGCGGGCCACATCAAGCCCGCGGGACCATTATGACTGGCCCACCAATGAAAATCTAAAAAAAAGAAGAAAAAAAAATCTGGAAAATGAAATAAAAATAAATAAATCTGAATGAAGTTATCTTTAATTACATTATTATAAGTAATACTATTAGAGTTGTACTATTACTCGAACGAAAATAAAAGCTTGGGGGGGGGGGGGGGAGATGCAATGCAAATGAAAGACATATACTGTGTATCCCTATTCCCTGACATAATTTTATAGCTAAACGGACAGAATTCTATTTTATTTGAATGATGAAACCCAGCTGCCATTAATAGTTGGAAATGGAAATTGCGGAAATTGCGGAAATGGAAATTGCGGAAATTGTAATTGCGGAAATGGTGGAAATGGAAATTGCGGAAATTGCGGAAATGGTAATTGCGGAAATTGCGGAAATGGAAATTGAGGAAATTGCGGATATGGAAATTGCGGAAATGGTAATTGCGGAAATTGCTCTTCACTTATAGCTATCTATTTTCAGGTAGATTGTTTTATTTTACTCAGTCAGCCATATCACTACTCATTTTTTTTCATGAAAAAGGTCATAGCTGGGTAATCTATTTTCAGGCAAATTGTGTTTATTGTATTTTATTTTACTCAGCCATAACAATTTATTTTCTGTTAACCAACTTGCTGGCTGGCAGGCAGGCAGACAGCTACTCATAGACAGGCAGACAGACAGCTACTCATGGAGAATTGGACAGGCAGGCAGTCAGACAGCTACTCATAGACAGGCAGACAGACAGCTACTCATGGAGAATTGGACAGGCAGGCAGACAGCTACTCATGGACAATTGGACAGGCAGGAAGGCAGACAGCTACTCATAGACAGACAGACAGCTACTCATGGACAATTGGACAGGCAGGAAGGCAGACAGCTACTCATAGACAGCCAGACAGACAGACAGCTACTCATAGACAATTGGGGAGGCAGGCAGACAGCTACTCATAGACAGACAGACAGCTACTCATGGACAATTGGACAGGCAGGAAGGCAGACAGCTACTCATAGACAGGCAGACAGACAGCTACTCATGGACAATTAGGCAGGCAGGCAGACAGCTACTCATAGACAGGCAGACAGACAGCTACTCATGGACAATTAGGCAGGCAGGCAGACAGCTACTCAGACAGGCAGACAGACAGCTACTCATGGACAATTGGACAGGCAGGCAGGCAGACAGACAGCTACTCATAGACAGGCAGGCAGACAGCTACTCATAGACAGGCAGACAGTAAGATAGCTACTCATTGACAGACAGACAAATAACTACTCATGGACAGACAGGCAGGCAGGCAGGCAGGCAAAGAGCTACTCATGTTATGTTATTATGTTATTATAACAGCTACTCATGTTATGTGCAATAATTTGTGCAGTTATGGAAACAGCTCTTTGTGTTTATGCAAGAAAATGTAACACATTTATTTATTTACATATTGTGTGCATGCACATTGTACTTTGATACATTTTGCGAAAATAAAGCAATTGAAAGAGAGAAGTATCATTAATGTCGTAATTTTATCTACTGGCCCCTGGCCCCTTGCCATTTTTGTAATGTGGCCCACAGGTAAATCTATTTGAGTATCCCTGCACTACAGGACAGGATATACATATTCTATGTTAAATATTCTGTTTATAATGCTCATCAAAAATTCGGGACACATTGGGCTGTGCATTAAACAGACGATCCCCCAATGTCAGCAAAAAAGTTGCATAATGGCAGCTGTATCGGCCAAAACCAATATGGGTCAGCCTCTATACGACGCGTGGCCCGAGCCGGGAGTGGACAATGACATGTACAGTGTAGGGACACCTCTAATAGCTCACCATTGGGACAGCAACGCGGGGCACGCAGCGAGTGATGGATGAGCCCCCCGGGCTTCGCTCGCTTGGCGAAACCAACCACGTACCCTTCAGAGTGCACAATGCACTGGTCAGGACCCACAGCCACTCCATTTTGTGTGCTGGGCACACAAGTCATGTCCTTAAATTTTCTGTGCGATTAATTTGTCACACCGGCTCTATATAAGCTGGCATCTCGCCTTGATCTTCTACACTGTAGAAGAAACAAAGGTTCAAATGAACGGGGACAATATACTGTAGAATCTACAGTATATTGTCCCCGTTCATTTGAACCTTTGTTTGTGTTGTTTGCTAAATGTGCTTCATATGTCGTTGCCAGTGTTGGGCATCGTTACTTTTGTAAGTAACGTCTTTAGGTTACTGGATTACTGTTACCTGTTAAATTACAAATTACCTTCTGAGAAAAGTAACTTGTTAGATTATGTTTATGTTATTTTCCGTTACCCGACAATTAAAACCAAATTTTTTATGCTTTGCGCAAGTTGTTTACAATAACAATAATGCGGCGCATTATCACGGCCCTAATTAACACTATGGTTAAAAACAAGAATGATACACACCATAGGCCAACTGACCATAGACAATATCCCCTTTACAGCTCTCTCTTTATTAACAGTACAGACAATATGACATACTAATGAGGCTGTTGCGCTGCGTGCGCTCCAACCAGCCAGCAGTGTGCATGATGCCCTCTCCACGCCACGCACCGTGGCACGCATGATGCCCTCTCCACATGCATGAGGAGAGGGCATGAACAACAACAACAACAACAACAACACCAACACCGTGGACCCATGACCCACATATGAACTAGAACATTTATAAGAAATGGCATGGCGGCCATTAAACAATTCATTAACTAGTACTCACCTAATGATGCTGCCATGGAGGATATACCATGTTTAACGTATTTCGTGTGTTTAGCCTATACATTGTTTAAGTCAAGACGCATGGTCGGCAAGACCTGACTGTCATGGCAGCTGCGGCTACAACCGAAACAGACTTCCTCTTCAAAATAAAAGCTACTTGTAGTTGTAACAATACTTTTTTTTTTCAATATATGTTTATTGGTAATTATTTCTTAAGTGAACTTACAGGATGTACGTAGTAGACGCAGGATGTATACTATAGGCCTACTATACGCTGCGCTTGGGGCTTGGGAGGATAAATCACACAGAAGGAAGGAGAAATAGACTCGGCTTTATTATTTAACACGTTATAACACATTATAGTAACGGGATTACTTTTTTGGAAACATAACTAAGTAACTAACTACTAAATTGCAAAACTATCTAGTTAGGTTATTCCGTTACAAATAAAAGTAGTCCGTTACACAACGCTGTTATTAATTGCGCCGTTACACCCAACACTAGTTGTTGGGTGACAGTTCACTGTGTGTAATCTTCACCTACAATAATGGCCTGCACAAAATATGGGCGCCAGGTTGAAAGCAGTGGTGGCAAGTAACTAAGTACTTTTACTTAAGTACTGTACTTAAAATATTTGTACTTGATTATTTACAATTTCCAACACTTTGACTTCTACTCCACTACATCTCGGATCCAAATATTGTACAAATATTGTAAATATTGTACTCCACTACATTTATTTTTCTAGTTACTCCTGAGATTATTTTTAGCTCTATATACATTTTGGCCATTAGAAAATAGCCGATCTACAAGCTCACAATGTGTCGCAAAGTGACACAATGTGAGCTTGTAGAGCTGCTATTTTCAAAAGATTTTTATACATTTCAAAACTTGAAATGTGACTGTGTATTGTGTATGAGGATGAGTAGACCTACTTTAACTTTTGGTACTTTAAGTATATTTTGATGGCAATACTTTTGTAGGGAGTCTTTCTGCATGGCAGCATTGATACTTTTACTTAAGGAAAAAAAAGAGTACTTTTTCCACCACGGTTGAAAGTGGTCATGGCAATTTTCCTGCAGTAAAGCATCCTCTCCCGAGGCCTAGCTCTCAGTTGAACTGTTCTACAAGTGATCAGTTACATCATGGCTGACACCATTTACATCGTAATTTACATTGTGACGGTCACCTCGGCACAATGACGAGGTGCACTGACACTGCGTCTGTCTGTCTGTCTGTCTGTCTGTCTGTCTGTCTGTCTGTCTGTCTGTCTGTCTGTCTGTCTGTCTGTCTGTCTGTCTGTCTGTCTGTCTGTCTGTCTGTCTGTCTGTCTGTCTGTATCTTAATCTTAATCTTAATAAAAGAAAAGAGTAAACGTAACACACAGGGATTTAAGAGATTAATGAACCAAAGGAGATTTAGCTACTGAATACTACTGCACTCTTGCTTGGGCCCCTGCATGCACTTGGATCACCCAGTGGGATGTGTGCGTATTGCATGAGCTACTAACGGGTATAAATATAAAATGTATAGTCAAAGTGCACCAATAACTGTATTAATGCTCATCATACATGACAGGATGCCACATACAGTACAGTGCAGTGCAGAGGGGCTATGGACAGTTCGCTTATTGCATTATGTAGACTGGGTTGCCTGAGAAAGGTCGAAACACAGAAACGTTGCACTTTGACATTAAATAAAAACCTCTTGAACCAGCAAGTGGCGTTTTCCTATACACGTTCGCTGCTTTGTCGCCTACGCACCTGCAGTTAAGTAAGTCAAGTGTGTGTCCTCTCTACAATAGTAGACTAGGTTTCAAAATAAAATGAGGCTGGGGCTACAGTATAATGTGCAACAGAATACTGATTATATTTCCCCTCATGGGTCGGTTGGCAGAACTGGTCCAGTGGGGTAAATGGTTGTCTTGTTTGCTGTAGCCCTCGAGGGGCGGCTGACCCCATTGTTTACGAGGTGTGCAATTGGGCAGATGGGGGGCATAGTGTGTGTGTGTGTGTGTGTGTGTGTGGGGGGGGGGGGGTGTGAAGGAGTGAAGCTCTGGAGGCATTGAAAGAGGCAATAAGTTGGAGTGTAGAATTCTGGCTCTACTGGGGCTGTGTGACTGGAACAATTCCTGGGGTTCCTGACAGATGGAAATCCCCGTTCAGGCACAAAGGTTAATGGCTCCATCTGTTGGAGAAATGCTGCATCAACTGTACTGTGTCCATGCAAAGCAAGAGCATCTGTGTGTCTATGCACGCAAGAGCATCTGTGTGTGTGTGTGTGTGTGTGTGTGTGTGTGTGTGTGTGTGTGTGTGTGTGTGTGTGTGTGTGTGTGCGCGCACGTAAATGACCTGATACAAAATGCAAACTACATTCAATTGAGCGTCTAATTAGTACAGCAACCAGTACAAGGCAACACGTGCATAAAATATCACCTGCATTTACTATGCTAATTCCAAGGTACTGGATGTCTATGCACGTGTTTAGATTAATTCTGACATTAATACTTGTGTATTATTCATGGGACTGGCACCTACAAGGGGTTTGAAGGGGTATCATTGATATCCCTTTATTAACCTATTTGTAATTTACATTTCAGTTCCTTGGAAACACAGAAGTGGAGGCTCCCAAAGGCACAGAGATTGTAAAGGATGCGGTGAGAAAGCTCAAGGTACAGTACGACTACGACATTTAGTGCTACAATGTAAAATCATCAGTGTTCATTTAAGTCTGAGAGAGTAGGCCTACAAATGGAACCAAATGGACCCGGTATCTGTATGGGTCCATACAGTATCTTAACTACTTTAGTGACTGTAATATCTGGGATAATAAGATTATAAGAATTACAGCCCAATATGGGTCATTTTAGGAGAATATTTTTGGCTTTCAGCCACTCTTGACTCTTTTGTTCACAACTCATTGCTGCTTCAATGACATGATTAAAGAGGGTCCTTCCCCACACCTTGACCTTATAAAAACATAATTATAGACTACTATGTATTTTGCAAGGTGGACGTCACGACACCAAAAGACATTCTATGGCATCTATTCCCAAGCATTGGGTTTATTATGATTGATGGAAGTAGTATTTGCAAGGCCGCATCAGCATTACTAATTCTTTAAGGACAGTAATTTTGCTTAAACTTTAAGTTGTGCAACGTACTGATGTTTCCCAATCCCATTTCACTTGATGAGTGAAATGAATTACCCTTAAAGCAAATTCTCTCTCTCTCTCTCTCTCTCTCTCTCTCTCTCTCTCTCTCTCTCTCTCTCTCTCTCTCTCTCTCTCTCCTGTGCTAACAATGACCCTCTCTCTCTCTCTCTCTCTCTCTCTCTCTCTCTCTCTCTCTCTCTCTCTCTCTCTCTCTCTCTCCTGTGCTGACAATGACCAACATGTAACACAAAGTAAGGCACTAACCGCTATACTACTAAGTACTAAGTATTAAGTAGTAATAATAAGTAATAAAGTGAAGAGAATTTAAGTAAACTAATTCTCTCTGAAGCGGTTGTGAAGTATGAATGAGCTTTCCTTGGATAATATTTAAGTCAACAGATAACTGTTACGCTCCAGGGAAATATTTCCTTGTACTTTAACGACCGGAGCTGACGACTACTTTTGCTATCCCTGAGCAGCGTGTATAACTCTGCTGGCTTCCTCTACATCTCCCCCTGCCAGCATTTGAATTTGTGAGGCCATTTGAAGGGGGGAAGCTTCTTTTCAACCAAGTCATAGTTCTTCTTTTGTTGCACTGCATTTGATCTCTGTGAGGCCATTGGCAGAGCGAGGGTTGTGTCATAAGTCTCCGTGATACGCTTGTGTAGGACCGGACCTAATTATCTTGATGGTAATGTGGAGAAGAACTGTGGAGAATAAATATGGATGAGAAGTGAGCGATGGTACCCATGGCAAAGCACTAAACTGTGTTCCGGGACTAATCGCTTATATTGTGGGAGGTCACTGAATATTGATCAGTTCAGAGACAATCACTTATTGCAACTAGATGATGTTCCCCGTGCCAGCATGCATAACACCCTCTCTCAATGCATTCTCCCACCCTCTTCATCAGCTTCCCATCATGGTGAAGCCTATACTGTATACTCTGCATACATTGTACATACAATGATCTACAGTATTTTATTGTCTTATTACTTTTCTGCTATTGTTTTCCTCTTTCTCTTTCTCTTTTACCATTAGTATTATTAGTATTGCCTATGTTGTTTCCGAAGGAAGCAGAACAAATACAAGTTTTACTCTTTTACATGTGCATGTACACAAGATGTAACAATAAAGAACAATGATGATTGAGCCAACCGTAGACGAGAGGGTATAGAGAGGAGCTGGGCACAGGGGTCATTGCCATGAGCCAGCATAGCGATGTGGTGGACATTGTGGTCAAAACATATTTTTTTGCCATGGACAAAAATTAGTGGATAACAATATTGCCAGAAACAGCTAGCTCTAAAATAAGTCTATAACTCTGCGAGTGTACAAATGGAACCATTCCATTTGTAAACTCTCAGAGTTAAGGGGGTCCTTACAAATAAAACATTTGAGAACCACTGTCTCCTAATATGCCATAGTGTCGTAGTAAATATTTCGGAGAAAACATGGAGACTTGACATTCAGTAATTGGGACTATAAGGCACTTAACCACTAATTCAGACTGCTGCGGTTTTTCTTGTTGTGTGCTGAAAATAGTCATTAACTGTAGATTGGATTGTTGCGCTACACCAACATATGATGAAGTATAATTAATCTGGCTTGAAACAGTATCATCTCATTGCAAATCTTTGATGTGAGCCCATCACTGCTCACTCATCAAAGCCATCTCGACAGCCAGCAGCTGGGTATATATAGCTGTAGAAGCCATTTCCCCTCCACAGGGACCAGAGAATTGTCCCTTTCCCTTGACGTCTGCTATTTCTCAGCCCCTGGTGGTGTGAGAGCAGGTGGTCCACCTTCCTCGTTTTGGCTTGGAAAGTAAAATCAATCGTATGGCATGAGTGAACTTCCTCCAAGGCCATTTCCTTATTGGCTTGTCACACCTGATGATATAACATCACCACAGCTACAGTGTACCACTACAGTGTTATTGGAACAGACATTTTCATTGGTTGTTGACCCAAATTCACAGCCAAGTTAAATAAATAAATCCCTGGCAGTTGGCAACATTGCCATTAAGAAGCCAATTTAGAGGCCAAATTGTGAGCCAATATTGTGGTTTATAATAACGAACATAGAGATTTTCGTGTTCCCCTTTTCTGTGTTTTAAGGCCTAAGGGCTGATTGAAAACACGACTTCCTTAAACTGCACAGCAGTAAGTCATGCATTGATTTTTATTTGTGTTTTTTTTCCTACTCTATGTCAATAACAAATGTAATTTGTATATGAATGAGTGAATGAGTGAATGAGTGAATGAATGAATGAATGACAAAGATCAGAGATTGTTTTAATTCATATTTCATGTCAAACATAGGCTATATCTACAAGCTGATGTGACACATTGTGAGCTTTTAGATGGGCCATCTTAGCTTGACACTGTTGTACAGTATAATGGAGTGTAAGCTAAGTGCTGAAATAAATATAGGATACATTGCAGGAGCAGTGTCTTGTGAATGTTCCCATCGCCTTAAAAGAATGCACATAATGACTGAGTGTAAATATATCCAATACGATACATTTAATATGATATAAAAATATAAAGTATACATAATATACTTTGCAGGAGCAGTGTACAGAATTCTGCTTCTTTGTCTTTTTCACATGTACTAAAACTTATTCTGGAGGAGTGAATGTTGCCATCGCCTTAAACGAATGCCCTCGTTGAGTGTCTGCTTGGCTATACAGTCCATTTATCCGAATTGACGAATTTCCCTTTTTTGCAGTTTCAGCGGCACATCAAGAAGTCAGAGGGACAGAAGGTCCCTAAGGTGGAATTGCAGATCTCCATTTATGGAGTGAAGATACTCGATCCCAAGACAAAAGTGAGTTGACGAGCCATCTCATCTAGCACTCCGGATTTTAGCGTGTAGCTGTATAATAATTATTTGTATACATTTATGACACACCTTTATGTGAACATTTTGTCAACATAAAATCGTATCAAATGGGGGTCCATGGCATAGGTCCAGGGCCTAATGCTAATCAAACTGGTCTGGGGCTCCTTAAAAGGTTGAGAATCACTGCTGTAGGCCTTTACTAATATGGATTTACTGCAAATATGAATACATTGACATGTTTGTCTGTTTTCCCAGGATGTGCAGCATAACTGTCAGTTACATAGGATATCCTTCTGTGCAGACGACAAAACCGACAAAAGG
This sequence comes from Protomyctophum bolini, assembly GCF_963924005.1. NCBI lineage: Eukaryota > Metazoa > Chordata > Actinopteri > Myctophiformes > Myctophidae > Protomyctophum > Protomyctophum bolini. Next base: position 16,342,829 of record NC_137877.1, on the reverse strand, counting down.
ATATTCACGTTCATCTGCAAAGACTCTGAGTCCAACAAACACCTGTGCTTCGTGTTTGACAGTGAGAAATGTGTACGTATGCTCAGCTTCCAGCCTTCCCTCCCTTAGGCCTACCTTTTATACAGTGTGTCTATACAGTGTACAGAGGCTATCCGTCTTTGACACAGTGAGAGGGGGGGGGGGGGGGGGGGGGTGGAGAGAGAGAGAGAGAGAGAGAGAGAGAGCTAATCTCGCTGTATGCACGCTGCCAGTAGGCCAGAAGTGGCTCCATAATTATTGTTTCCCCCCACATACGTGTACATTTTATACTGTTTTACATTATGTAACTTATATATATATTTATAATATATGTCAATGGGGCTGGGATCACACTGAAACCTTACCCAAATGTGAAGTCAGACATCATAGATACGTCACTCAAGACCACTGATCTCACCACCCACACAGAATGAGATCCACACCATTTCTGTCAATTCAAAGATCGACATCGTTTCCTAGTTTAATTCTCTCTTTTTTGTAAATATTGCAGTTCAATATAAAATTAGACACACTCTGTATGAATTGCATTATTAATACATTTTTAGAGCCTTTATGAAAGCTTTGATTGCACTCAGCAGAGCTAATGAAACGTTTAATTACGTCTTGACACTGATGCATTGGCATTGTTAACGTGTCAAATCAAATATACGAAGCACTTTAACCAAGCAAGGTTTCTCACAGGATTTTACATAGATATGTACAGAAATGTTAACTAAGAGTCAAATATACCAGTTCTCAAGGTTTTATCTCCTCTTGTGGAAATGGCCTACATCAACTCAAGTATGGGACTTTTACTTGAATATTTCAATATCTTTTTTTTATTTGCCTACTTTATACTTTTAAGTCCACTACTACTGTACATCACATAGGCAAATAATTATATAGGCCTATTACTATTTAGTCCACTACAATTATGTTCTGAGTTTGAGTTACTTTTTGCAGATAATTAACAGAAAACAGATTCATGATGATGCATTAGTATCTGTTAAGTTACCCAGCAGCACATACAGTAATTAAAGTTATCCCTACCTTTGCCAACCGCAACATTAAAGAATTATCACGTTAATGCATTACTGATTACAAATATCTAGTAATACAATAGTACTTTTGTGTTTGGTCCTGTTAGTATATTTTGATTCCAATAGCTTTATTCTAAAGGACCACTTCACCACTTTTCAACCTATCTTCATAATAATTGGTCCTCACTAATATTCATGATAAAATACCACAATTTTATTCTACTCAGTATGTGTCTCATAGGAGGGCTGTGGGCAGCTCAGAAACCCTTCCACCAGTGACATCATCGTTAGGCAGATTTTATTTGAAATAAATTCTCGTCTTTTATTGATTCTATGAATCCAGAATTAATACTTGTCGCTATAGGCAATGCTTGCTTCGTCTGTGTGGCGTGATTGAAATCCCAAAACTCCGTCCACATACATTACACACGCAATCTTTAGCTGCGTTTGTCTCGGAATTGAGGTGATATGATGTGAGGGACAATGTTAGGAGCTCAATAAAAACAATGCGATGTTACGATATTTGCATTTCTGACTAATAATGAAATGACCGATTATTACTTCCGGTTCACGGGGTCTTCTCTGCAGCGTTTAATGCCAATGGTGTCATGAAAAGTGAATCAATTATAATGAAGATAGAGTGGTGAAAAGTGGTGAAGTAGTCTTTTAATCATTTAGTATTGGATGTTTCATGCACAATTCCTGTGTTTCAGGCAGAGGAGATAACCCTAACTATCGGCCAGGCGTTCGACCTGGCATACAAGAAGTTCCTGGAGTCTGGTGGCAAAGATGTAGAGACGCGGAAACAGATAGGAACGCTACAGAAAAGAGTATGTTTGACTTCATAAATGCTGATCATTAATTATTATATATCGGTTTGTAAGCATTCTAAATCAATTCGGTCCTGTTTGTTAGTAAAGAAAGAAAATAAAAGCGATACAATTATCTATTAAAGAGTCAATCCAAAACTGCAGCATGGCTCAGCCTTGTTGAAATACTCATCTAATTGAGTTTGGCTAAACATGCGTTCACAATATGCATTTTGAGATATGGTGTTAATGATATGCAGTTAAATCTATCAGTACTTTGATTAATAATGGTTTCAGAAAGTGCTATTAAGCTCATTTTCCATCCATCAAACTGATTATTATATGGCAGTTTAGATGGCCAAAAACATTCCCGATTCCTATAACGATTTCCATTCTGGTTATGAAATGGCATTCAGTTGTTTGCCTGCTTTTGCAGATTCAAGAACTGGAATCAGAGAACTCAGAACTAAAGAAACAGCTTCAGGATCTGGAAGAACAGCTGATGATATCTCCAGTACCACCAGTAAGGACCAACTTGCATGGAAATTAATGCTACCTATGTTAGCACGTTTAAACTTGTATTTCAATGGATCCAAAAAAAATATTTAATCAAAGTTCATACCCATGACCAATCGACTAAATATGGAGATACGGCCGGGATCTCTGATACAGATTGTGTGCATTCTATTGTGGCACAAATGTGACGCAAATCCGAGAAGCCGATCGGTTGTCCAATCAGGAATGGTGATGCCTCCACAGACCTGCGGGCGGGTGGACGGACGCGTGGACCAGCGACAAAATGTACCATGTGTCCATTTTTATATAGTTTGAGAAGCAACTGTGCTTACAGTGCCTAAATAATTCAACGCTTCAATGTTCCTGTCACCTCTCTTTCGATGATATTGGAAAACATTTCTCAAACTGACAACTTGTAAAAGGCTTGCTTGCTTCTTTGATAATGTTTTGGACCACTGGGTTCCCTGATATCCTGGTGGGCTGTTTAAAATGCAAGGCTTCTTGGCACATGTGGCCGGTTGTCTCTGTAAGGGGGTTGGTGTGAGTCCAGGCTAATGTCTGAAGGCAAGCAATTACACACCTGATTGCTTTGATGAGAAAGGCGAGATAGGCTACTACTGTATAATTGGAGCAAGTGCCGGCACCCACAGCGGCCCCTGCCCCTGTGAATGCAATTTACACACCCAAGCATACAAGACTGAATAATAATACTATGTGCCCTTCAAACGTTTTCACGTTGGTTAGTGTCCCAATAACCTCTGCCCTGGTGTCACAATATGACGTTTTTTATGTCTGTAAAGCTACATTTTTACTCCACCGCATATGATGGCATAGATTGTAGCCATGTTTTTTAGATTGAAGATTTACTCGTGTTGGCAAGCGACACCGTAATGTGACAGAGAATGAACTAGGCCTAATTGAACCAACCTCAGATTAATTGAAAGTCTGTAACTTTTTATTTTTATTCTTTGGCTTTCGCCTTTATTTATTTATTTTTTATAGAGGGATAGACAGTGGGCTGAAAGGAAATTGGAAGAGAGATGGGGGGGGTGACATGTAGTGAAGGCCGTCGGGATCGGTAGTCGAACCCGCGGCACACTGCCAGACTGGATTACCAGCCAAGGTGCCTGGACCGCTGAGCCACGGCCCAGGCCGAAAGTCTGTTACTTTGACATATCCTAATCGAGATTCGTACCCGGGACAACACGCAAGTGCCACGTACAATTTCTACTGTTGTTGTGCTAATAGAGAAAGCCTATTTTGGCGTACGATATATTGCTTTTGGAACTTCATGATGCAATACGACCTGTCAACCAGTAGTGGTCCAACTACTAAATTTCACAATAGCAGAGCAGGTAGACCAACTACTGTACAAACACTGCAGTTAGTTTTATTGTATTGATTTCATGTGGTACACAAGATATGTTTTTATTCACACAGGCAAGTTATGGATCCCAGCTTTAACACTTTGTTGCTTGAACAACTTCAATGTTGTATATATTTTCATGTAATAGTATTAGTATAATGTAATAGTGTCTTCTGCATATTGTGTATCATGTTTAGGGTTGTCACGATTATTTAATTTGTGTGACAATTAATCGGGTAATTAAATGTGTAATCGTGACAGCCCTAGTCATGTTCCAAGCTCATCCCTTTCTGTCTGTGATCTGTCCTCAGCTTCTGCACTTAAATTCTACTAACGAGGCGTACATGCTGGGGAGGCCCTCCTCTCTCTTCTGGTGTCACAGCCTCAAGTCCTTCTCCTGTTTGGAGATCTCCTCTGTCACGCTCACTCCTATGAGCTCGCCGGAGTCCAACTTCTCCGCTGGGCTACTAACCCCGCCGCCTCCGCCTGCCAAACCCGCTCTTACTCCTGCTAATTCCACCGAGGGATCTAGCATCCCACGGCCTCGCGTAAACACCTCTATGCTTTTCTGCACTGCCTTTCCCTCCTCTGGAGGTCTTTGTTTCACCACCTTGTCTTTATATCTCTTTCTGCCTTTATCTCTATTGCAGGGATTTTCAATCTTTCCCATGCTAAGGACCGCTAAAATAGCCATATGTCCTGTGTCTGCGGCCCCCTATTGTGAAATGGGCTATAAAGAAAGAACGACATAAGACTATCTACTGTATAAGCTCACAAAGCTCCACACCACAATGCTATGCTATTTTTGCTATTTAAAACTAATCACAAGCCAAAAATAGGAAAGCCAAGGGGTGGTATATATATATATATATATATATATATATGAGTCATTCCACGAAACCGGTACGATTTGGACTTTTTTTTTTTTGGGAAATGACCCAAATGTTTTACTTTTCTGAATACCCTATGACATTAAGTACACATTTAACTTACAGAAAAAAATATTTTCCCATCTCAGGCATTAAATGCCTATTATTATTGGTCATTATTGTATGATACAGCAATATATTTTCTCAACCCCGTTATGGACACTCTGGAAGCTGTTTGAATATGATTGTGAACTCTATTTAAAATTTAACAAACATTTTTCTATTCATCAAATGGCCCTCACACTAATAAAAAAAATATAAATATAAAAAGTACATACATTTTCCCACTTTTGCTATACTACAGCCTTTATGTGCCAATTTTTTGATGGGGACCTACTTTCTTTTCTCAAAAATGGATACAAAATCGACTATAGCATCTGACTTCAAACTAAAAAATGTATTTTTATGATTGCTCTAAACATTTCTGACATAGTTCAATAACCATTAATTACATTTTCATAACATTTTAAGAAATAATCACAAAAAACATATGCGTGACAGGGTTGAGACTAGTGTAACGGGGTTGAAGGTGGTAAACAGTACTGAAGAGACAAATACAGCTTAACATGAATAGTCGTTTTAAAATCTCAAATTCAACAATAATTATTATATCATTATTAGGAACCATTTAAGAACAATAGACAATTTCATTGAACTGACTTTTATTAACACTGACAAGTTACGAACACAAATAAAGACAATGAATATGTGTCTTCGTTCTGTCAAATACACTGTGTGTGTGTGTGTGCCTCATGTTTTGAGTCATTCATTGTGAATTCAGTCTGTCCCACACCGCTTTCAAGATCTCTACGTGACGCTTTGTCACGGGCTCTGGGGGTGGAATGAGTTCAAGTACATCGTCGAACAGGTACCAGAGGACATCATCCCGATTCGGCCAGAAGAATCGGTTAATCCCAGCACGATGCATACATTTTACTTGGACATGACTTTCTTCAGTGCCAAGGATGATGCCTGGATACAGGCCTCCATCATAGCGGATTATGCACCACTTCCCAATGACCTCTGCACTTTCCCACTGGATTTCCTTTTCTGGCTGTGGATTCTCTTCACTGGCTGGCTGTGGCTGCGTGTTCTCTTCACTGGCTGGCTGTGGCACAGTCACAGCAGTTATCATCTGGCCGAAACTAAAACGCTGGGTCTTGAAGCAGTTGCAGTTAAACTGCTTCTGTGTTGTGCAAAAGCAGCTCACATCACGATGTAGCAGTTCTCCTTGAGCCAGCGTAATCACCTGGTGGATTCTCATTGTGCCTGGCACTGCTGGTATTTTCGTTGGCATTTTCTCCATTGCATCCTCAACATCCTCACCCTTCACAAAGAACAGTTTCTGTTGTGTTTGCCTCAGTCAAGGCCTTATACAGCGCTTCTGCATCCGGGATATCACGGCCCTTCGCCACCATCATGTCAGCTGATCGTTTTAATGCTCCCCCGACACCATCTGGTGCTCCTTTGCCGTGACTAGCTTCGAAAAAATTCCAAGAGCCAGCCATGAACCCTCTTCTGTACAATTCTGTGCTGAAAAGGAAGAAGTTTCCCCGTTGTTTGTACTGAGTACAGGGGCCATCACTTAAAAAGTGCAGCACAGAAACATGTGGATGTGTGGCCTGAAGATAATCCAGCACTGGATTGAGGTGTTGCCATATTGCTGGAGGGCTTTTATGTCTGCAGGGGGAGATGGTGCTGAAGCACACAGGTTCTGGTTTTCCACCCACATACAACACCCCTGTATGTAGAGTGGCCTGCTGGTGTGAAGATGTCTGTAAATATTTATAGCATAATTAAATCAAATATACTTTGAGAAGATGTATATAGGCAGAAACTTTGAGATATATATTGAGAATAGAAATCCTTTCCAATTCTTATACACTATTTATGTATGACTGTGTAAAGAAATAACAGCAAACACACCTTTAGCATAGACATTATCAAGTATATAATATGCATGTATAACAAGGATGTTGATGGAATATTATAATTCATTTAAATAATATGATAACTTCACAACCAGTGTTAAAAACACAACCCCGTCACAATCCCTCAACCCCGTTATGATGAAAATCATAACGGGGTTGAGTGTGACGGAGTTGTGATTTTTCACTCAGAATGGCCACTACTCTACTTGTGGTGAGTCCGAGGAGATCACTTGGTATGCATGACATTAAGAAATCAGATATATTGATGAAATAACAAAGTTTTTTTTCACAAATAATTGTTTTCTATCTTTATTTCATGTAACGGAGTTGAGCTGATTATGCTTTACGACCACGCTATGACATTTTAAATTACTATAAAACATTGTAAAAGAATGTGGGAAGTTACCTGTCTCTGTACCATGTTGTTCAGAAGACTTGTAGATGTCACTTCCTGGTTGGTGATGTCACTAAAGGGCCAGTCCAAACATTTATGGAGGGGGGAATGACTTGTGTAACGGGGTTGAGTGTGACTGGGGGACAGAGCTTTTTAGTGCTATTTTAATTATTAATAATCTATTTATTGAAAAAATAAACATGGCCAGCAATAAAGCACAGATAGATGTATATGTGAATGGCATAATTTATTGATTTTTGTACATTTTTAATAGTCATATCTCAAGTCCACTTTCATCGAAGGCCATTGGGGACATGAAAAAATGGACAAAATAGGGGGTGTCTACTGAAAGAAAGCAAGATAATTTCTGATTTGAAAATATAATCCACATAATTGTTACACAATATTAAAGGGAACATTTCAATTGATGATAAAAGCTTTTAAAAATAGATTTTGGTGACTCAATCAATAAAATACAGCTGAAAAGGTCAGAGGGACTGCAAATCGTACCGGTTTCGTGGAATGACTCACATATATATACCACCCCTTGGGGCACCCCTTTGAAAATCTATGATCTGTAGACTGTTGGTTCCTCTTGCTCTCATTTGGCTATGTCCTGCTGTGTGTTGTAATTACTGTGAGTCTGTAATTATTGCATGAAAATGCTTAGAACGGTGGTTTTCACCATGTAGTTGCTTAGATCTGGATTGCTGATACTTTTCTCTTCTCCCAAGTAGATTGCATTCAGCCTGTATGCCCCAATTCTAAATGACTTGTTAAGGATATCTGGTTGATTCAATGAAAGCTGCAGATTAAACAAAACAAAATCTCATCTCGGTCCTCTTGGCACAAAGTTTAGAAGTAGCCTACTGACCCAGACCCGGTTGCCTTTTCTGACAAAAAAACAACTGTTTTCCTTGGGTTCATCCAGGGTGGTAGCATCTCCACGAAACCCACAGATGTGTTTGACATGGTTCCATTCTCCCCCGGGACACCACCCCTGGTGCCCATACCGGCCAGCAACGGTTGCCCCCCACCGCCACCAAAATCATTGCCACCTGATATAAGTAAGTACAGTCACCTTTTGTTCTCATGCGTTGATGAGATGAGATAAAAATAACTGAATGATTGGCTTCGGTCAGCCTGATACATTTTTGGGAAACCGCTTTTACAACCGAGAAATGTAAAGGTGTGTGTCTATAAAATTGAAGTGTTAATTTATCCATACTCAGAGTTAAATTAACGAAAAACACAGATGTTCAACCTTAACCCATTTATAGGACTGAGGCCGATTCTAAAAACGCCTTCTAAATACTGAACTAAGTTTTCTGAAAATGTTTTTGCAGCATAACATTTTTGTATTCTTTTAATTAATGTTTGAACTTCAAACATTAATTAAAAAAATATATCTTATGCTGCTAATATACTGTACATAGGAACAAGAGCGGGTTCCCATCCTGAATGAATCCCTTTGCAGAAGGTTTGCAGAGATAAATAATGTAGTGTGTAGAAAAAAATCTTGCTATGTCTAGATCTACCCTTGTCTACACCATCGTGAATCAATTTGCTTTCAACGTTGATTTGCGACGCCAACATTTCACCAAAGAATACACAGATACATACAGTATTTTTTGCCTATTATTGATCACCTCACATCAGACCAATAGGAAGTTTCCCTTAACCATCGAGGGTTGTACTGCGTGGTTGGAGTTCTGCTCTCAGATTATTGATTGGAGTGGTCCCAGATCATAACAGTATGGAAAGCTTCAGAGGAAGAATAATGTGTACACTACATTATTCATGCAAACATAGCAAAAGGAGTAGTCTATCTTGCAATCGTTAGGATATGGCTCCAAAATAATTGATTTCTCTATATTTTTGAGTGGTGCAACCACTCCCTTACGGAGTTATGTGTGTGGGTGGCTGGTTGGACTCTATAGGCAAGTTCAACAAAATAAAAAATACAGTGCTTCATATACTGTAAGTCAGATATTAAGCAGATATTAAGTCAGAGTTCAAGAAACAAGGACATTTGAATACAATACAAGTACAAATAAAACAACAAAAGAAGACACTAATGAACCATGCCCCAAAATGAACAGACATACGCTTATCTTTATTTCAATAAATGTAAACATCCTTATTTGAATAGTCGTTGATGAATGAACTGAACGATGAGCTTGTGAGCTAAAGAATATCTGTCTAATGAATACATGAATAAGTATACCAAATAATTGAGCACTTTTCTTCTACACATCTGTGCTCATATTCTGCTATTCACATTTCAATGCTATTCATAACGTAATGCATTGTTTTCATTTTGTCAAGGTGTGCTGTCACAGTGTTTTCCTATTGCATAAGGTTTTTATCTTACGCGTGCATATGCTTTCATTTTACGTGCGTGCAATTTACAAATTGCATGAATAAATTCACCTCTGGAGCAAAAGAAAACGGTGTGCGGATATGCTATCTTGTCTCATTTTCAATTTATTTCTTATCCTGAACTGCACACGTCTGTGTATGCATGCATTCCCTTGAACTGCATCTGTAAACTGTGTAGGCTACTATTATCGTGGACTCAAAAGCACGATACAGGACATTACCATTATCGACCAATGTCCAAGGGACTGGTTTTCAACATCTTTGTATTCCACTTCTTAGGGAAAGACCTGTTTGGCGCGGAGCCGTTTGATCCGTTCACCTGTGGGGCCGCAGACTTTCCTCCAGATATTCAGTCAAAGCTGGATGAGATGCAGGTGACCGCATGTCTGTGAAATCACTGTTTCTTCTACACATTTCTTTTGTTCGTTTGTGTGGGGCAGTTGGTGCATAATTTGTACCAAGGCCTTCCCAGTAGAATTCACAGCCTTTGAGGTTTAAACACCTGTGTGAATTGAGGGGCGCTCTTATCATCATACATCATCTCATTCCGGCCAATTAGAATTTGCGTACTCACTTTTGGCTTCAATGTTTGTGCTTACACAATGTTTGTGTTTACACAAACCCTCAAAGCTGGAGGGGCTAGCGCTTCTAAAAAAGAAGAAGGAACTGCAATGCCAATTACCCTTCCAATTGTGTAGTTCTTTATTAGGCCCAGTATCGAGCTAGGGTAAACGATAGATCAGCATGCGTTTGTCCTCTCGGTTGGGGACCATATTTAACACTTTTTATGTCCCGGAATTCTTCAAAATAAAGGTGTTAGAGTGCCAAGCGGATGAGGGAGATTTTACTCTGGAAAGCCCCGCCTTCCATTTCCCCTCAAAACCGGGAGGTGAAATGTGCCATTACTACTAGATTTAATAACAAGATTTGTCGGCTGTAAAGTGAATGGCTGCGTGCGCACACAAAACGGCTCCGGGATGGACGAGCAAGGCGTTGCCTAGCAACAGCCGCTGCCAACAAATTGATTTTAGTGATCACGTTGTATATAATTAAAAAGGACCTAAAGACGTGTTGACACGTCTTGGTGTAATTATGACGATGTGTGGACACGTCCTGGACACAATACGTGTTCAGAGTAGGGCCACCACTGCCGAATGAGTAAACACTGAAATCCATGGGCTGTCTTTCCAATGAAATACATCTATTACCACTACTAATGTGCCTAGATGTCTAAAGCAGATCATTTTTGTGACCATCTTTGTACCACACTGAAATTATAGTAAGAGTAGAGTTGCATAGCAAGTTGCTGCCAACAGGAGGCAATATTGCACTGATATACAAACTTCTAGTCCTTCATCTGTCTGTTCTAATACTCCCTCTCTTTTCCTGCCTTTCCCCTGCAGCGTCAGAGATGGTTTGTACCTTTACTCTGCCTTTCATTTGACCCAAAACAGCCCCTCTCTGTTTTTTCTGTGATTGTGGTGTCTTTGGTCTTGTGAATTTTGTACGCTGCTGCATGCTGTTGTTTTGGACAAAAACCAGACTCTGGTCTTTGGTCACCAGTGCCAACTAAAGACAGCAATTCATACATAAATTGCCTTTCTCGCTAAATTACTTTTCTCCCTTGCTCAGCAGTATACGTTCTCATTATTAATATCTGGGGTTTAATGGATAGTGATGGAGATAGTCATGGAGAGTGATGAGACAAATAATCCATACATAGAAATAGGTAGTGGTACACATTTCCCTTTCACATCGTTTTCAGTGCATTTTGGTTTACTTTATCCTTCAACTGTATAGTATTTCTAATATGAATCAAAGCAGTGCTTTGGCCAACGTTGAAGTCGTGAGACGTAGTGGGGGGGGGGGGGGGGGGCTGTCTGCACTTTATCCTTTATAACTCTATGATCAGTACACACAGCATAAACCAGCCATCCCCACACACTGTCATGATCAGATCATGTTTGTTATTTTCTATTATTTGCGATTTGTATTATGTTTATTTAAACTACAACTACTTGTACTTTTGTAGATTTGGATTATTACAACACATACATTAACCACTTCAGCTCTACATACGTACATGTTGGGCATTTGACAATAGAATAGATTTTGTATACATTTTGACAACCTGTGAAATGTGACATTCTGCATAATCAGTACGTTCTACGTTTGGTACTTATAAGTACTTTTGATGTCAATACCTTTGTACTTTTACTCATGTGTGAAAAATGTGAGTGCTTTTTACACCACTGAGAGCAGGTTGGTCTGTGGGGTCACTATTAACTCGGAGCTGCATGTTCTCCTTGCCTTTCAGGAGGGGTTCAAAATGGGACTAACCTTAGAGGGAACTGTCTTTTCTCTTGACCCCCTAGACAGCCGCTGCTGATGCCAAGACGACCATCTTTGTTCTGTGACGTAAACTTTTAAATCATTTGTATTTGAAAAAGAGAGAGAGAGAGAGAGAAGAAAAGTGCCAAAATCTGGTCCACAGTCGAGTCAAGATGTCACACAATAAAATCCTTAATTTCTCGACTCGGAAGAGTGCACAAACGGAACACAGAAGAGTTAATGGAACTTTTGTACACTCTTTGGAGTTTAAATAACATTAAGGATTGTACTTGTATGGTTCTCATCTTGGGGTTTATATGTATTTGTTTAGATTATTTTAATTATTTTCCGATAATCCAAGGTAAATTCAGATCTGATATAGAAAAAAACTATTTTTGTAAAGGAAAAAAATACATGAAAGGAGTAGTTTTGAGACCCTTTGCTTGCACAGGCAATGAAGGATGTATATAGTACAATATGTCCAATGGTACACTCTGTGGGAGAAATTTCATTTGGTACAACTTGTGTGTGATATGCACCATTTTAGTTACACATTGGTAAAACATTCCTGTTTGTACGCCAGACACAACTTGTCAAAAGTGAATGGAATCTGTCCTATTAACTTGCAATGCCAAACATTGAGCTTGTTCATGATTTTGCATAACTTTCTTTTACTTAATGCTATTTTTATACACTATGTAGTTGAGTGTAATTAACCCATGCTGATTGATTTGACTTATTGCCATATCTATCAATTCATCATTTGTCTTGCTGTATGTTTTAGCAGGTTGAATTGCCATTTCAGTATTTTCTTGTATCGTCATATTATAATTACTTCTTATGTTAGCATAATCTTTTCTTGCACCACAAAGCACTTTTTTGAAAATGTCTGTCCATATACAGTACTATTCTTGTTATTTTACTTTATATGCAATATGATTTTGCTGTTACAGTTATTAAAGAAAATGTTACTGCATAAATGAGTCGCCCATTCTAGTGTGCTTAACTTCATAAAATACATATTTTATAGGCCTGAAATAGACATGCCAGACACACATTGCCTGTTTAAAATTCACATGACTTTAAAACAGGCCTAATTAATCGTTCCCACATGTTAATCATAGTTTAATGTGAAATATCTTCGGATCAGGTCGTTGGCAGTAGAAGTGGAGCTAGGCTTGAGTCCAAGCCGGCAGCTGCACTTCTGGTAGTCGCACAGGATTCAAAGTTGGTCAAGATTCACTTAATGGACAATACATGAACACTTTATTAATAATTAATTGTGAACATTATTTATACACTCTAACAACAACTTTGATCAGATAAAAATACTCATATACCGCTTTCCCAACGAGTGTGGCCTTTTCATGTGTGAGCCATGGCGTCTCCACGAATCCACGGTGAAGTCCTCAGGGTTAACTGAACTCTGAGAAACACATGACTAAATAACAACAGGCAGAGAGAAGTATTTTCAATATTTATTTCAAAGGATGAAATTCATTTGCTTCCAGTATGGAATGTGCCACTCCTCTCTGCCTCTGGCTTGCTAGCAGGCAGTTTAAGCCTAGTAAAGAGAATATTTACATGTTTAAAATCTATAATAAATATAAGCATTCAATAGTCATTTTATCTAAACAAAACAAAACAAAAAGCCCAAACTGTAACAATAACTATTTGAGAAAAGCACATTCAGGACAATGTTTAACTAATACAGACAGCCCACATGAAGTAACACAATTGCCAAACTACTGCACGTACACAGATCCATATAGTATGCCTTAGGCAATATATAGTAATTGTGCAGAAAAAGAAGAAAATCTGGTGATCTAAAAAAAGAAAAGAAAAAACAGGTAAAAACGTATACCGGTAACTAAACCTGAAGTAATTTGACGAGATTGTTGGGGATAACCAAGCATTTTGTTTAATTTGTTGCATAGCAAGAAATACATGAAGCAAACTCAAAGCCACCTTATTTTCAAAAGCTGTTATAAAGAAATCGTCAGGAGCATATAAGTCAAGGATACTGAAAAGGGGGGAACTGACATGACATGCATAAGAATATAACATTCTGTGCTAGGCCTACTTTTGTGAATCGAAGAAAACAAAAGAGAGACATTATACAAATCATCACACACCGACCACACAACACAGATTTCTCCTCTCCATCATTGACAGAAAGATCTTTATTGGCATTCCAAAACCCTGCCCTGTACCATAGTTGGCAAAAGTGAAAGATCACACGGCTTATAAAGAAACAGCACCTGTGAAAAGATCAACATGTAATTGCATCGCATCCCAGTTTTTGGAGACGAGGTAGCTAACACTGAGGAAACGACAGTCAATGTTTCTTTAATGTGCTATGTGGTCAGTACAAAGTGGAAAGAACTGGATACAGGAATGAATCTTTATCAAAGCTGTCTTTAGAAAAATAGAGAAAACGCCAGTACCAATGTAGGCATCATCGGCTGTATTCAATAGCACCACAATTTTCAGTTTATATTCAAACACTTGGTATAAAAACAAAATAAACGAATCTATGAAAAAAGGGTTATTTGACTAACATTCTGTGGAATTGCTCATAGCCTACAAACAGTTATAATTAAACATGTAAAGCATTCAAATTCATAAATCTTTGGTAAGGTCTTTTTTACCTGTTTTGCAAAACTGTGAAAGCTTGCATCAGTGGATCAGGTCTTCGGACCAAAGTGTGGCATATTTGGTTCAACTCGCGGGAAACAAAAGAGACAAAGGAATGATTCTGAATTTTTACCAATTCTTTTATGTAATTTTCTCCCAAACATTCATCTGACTTACAAACAAATCTTGGATGTCTTCAACTTTGTTTGAAAGGCACAATAAATATCTCGCCACGGGGCCACTAGTCCTCAGTACTTGTATGTACAAAGTGGCTGCTGATCATGTCAGCTGTCAGTTCAATAGTCTCAGGATTCACTTGAACTCATCCCTGCTGTTGGATTTACAAGAAGCACACAGGCCCAATATCCACACCAAACTCTTGATCTGGGCCACCAATGTCCACAGGGGCAATATCCACAATGGGAAGTCTTGCGGTTTTCTGTGTCCGGTACTCAAACACTGTCTTGCCCCAGTTGCCGTTCGGTTGCTAATTAAGAAGAAAGAAAGAAAGAAAGAAATTGAAAAGTTATTGCATGGTTCTTATGCGGAATCCAGTAATTCATTACTGTACAACCAACAACAGAATTATGATATTGATATACTTAATGATTTATGCCTTAAGACTACACGTCACAAACCCAAATGATGGATTTCAGCAGCTATGGAATGACCATTCAGGAGCAGGACTTGCATTTCTCAAAGACGGGGTAAAATGGAATGTGTGTAAAAAATGGAAGAGTCTAGCACTTACCGTGCAACTGTCCTGCACCACTGTGTATCTGAAGCGGTTGTTGCCCTCTGCTTTGAGGTCCAGGTCGTTGGAACCTTTAAGGATGACAGCCTTCTTGAGGTTTCCGGTCCTCTCGTCCTTGTAAGCCACAGTGTTCTTGCAGTGGTAGGTGAGGGTCTGGGACGCCTCTTTGGACAGCAGTCGGATGAACGTCATCTGGACAGCCACCGAGTTCGCCGACTGATCTTTGTTGCCGTATGTGAACTATATAGAACCACAGAGAAGAAAGTGGTGAATTCATTTCTGACGTTATTGTAGATCACTGGTTCCCTAAACAGTTTGTTTTTCATAATTATTTCAAAACATTTTCAACATTCCCCAAAAAAAATCTTTCAGTAATTGTGAAAGAAAAAAATTCCACAAATTAGAAAACAAATGTTCAAGTAGTAGTGAAAATAGCAGATCTACAAGTTCACAACGCAGAGCAATTCGTTATTGTGAACTTGTAGATCTGCTATTTTCACTAGTTTGGGTGTGTAGAATGTATAATATAGGGACATATTCAATCGTTATATAAATATAGAGATAATACCACCATGCATTTTGTCACCCCCCCCCCCCCCCCACACTCACACACACACACACACACACACACACACACACACACACACACCCACAGTGCACCATCATCTCCCAGTTTCTCACATGTGTTCCGCCGTTGATGTCGGCTCCGAACCACACAGGTTTGTTCCTGGACGACGTCCACCACACTTTACGAGGTATGCTGTCCGGGTTGGCGTTGATGCAGGTCTCTCCGGTGTCCAGGTTGCAGTGCACCATGATGGCATCCTCTGCGCTGCCTTGATTCGGATCCACCCAGAATTCACCTGGAGGAGCCACATTATAGGAACAGTCAGCACACTCAGTAGAGACTATAGTACTACGAATCAAGGTATACAGTATATGTTAAGTCAAAACTCAGTAGTGGAGCTTTTGCTAAACCTCTTCCATATTATTTTGTGAGCATGGTCAACATCACAACTCATAACTACACTTCCCAGAGTGCAGCAGAAAAATGGCCGCTGCTCGTTAGGAGCACCTGAAGAGGTTTAAAAGGGCATTCAAACAAACAGAAACCAGAGAGAAGACTGAAGAAGCTCTACGCCAATGGTCTGTTAACTCTTTTTACAGTGTACATTCTGCAGTAGCCTGTTGTTCAGTGCTGGGTATATGCGCATTCCACATGTAATATGTACTGTATCCAGTGTAGCCTCAGGATAATGAACACTACTGTGCGTGTTGGATAAAAAAAATATTGAACCAATTGAAACTATTTAAAAGCACTTCAGACAAAACCTCTTAACTCCATTGGACCCCCAAACTGTCTGCCAAACTCCACCACATCTCCCCTTCTCATACAAGTATTTGATGAACTATAAAGTTACAACACCAACTTTGATTAGGCAGTACTTCTTTGTTATCAAAATATACGGTTTTCTTCGATTCCTGAAGGGGGAATTTGACCTCTGGTCAAATGCAATCAATAGTTCTTAAAATGGAAGTTGTAATGTTGTTCACTATGTTTTGGCCAAAGAAAGCTTTTTCTACACTCTCAATGTCAGCATACTTTAAAAGTGCTGATAAAAGGGAGGTTTATGCCCAGTACAATATGCAGTTGGCCTCTGAAAGGCTTCATCGGAACAGCTGGGGTTGAACATGGGTGAACACTTTTTCAAACATAGGGAAAATAGCTGAACTACAAGCTCTCAACATGTCTCATTGCCCTGCCTTGTGGCCTTGTAAATCTGCAAAAAAAACCTATCTATTCATGGCTTAAGAGGTCAAGCAAGTAGGAGTTGCTAATTTGGTTCCTCTCAAAGATGTTTCCCTCCTTAGTGTCCCTCCATGTGTCAAAGGTCTAGGGCAGAGGTTCCCAACCACTAGTATGTGTACCTGTGCTAGTACGTGGGACATGTCCCACTGGTATGTGAGAAGGGAATCCCAAGTTTTCTATAACCGTGCGTCACCAGGATCAATGATATAACATTATGTTGTGATATAATAATACAGCAGCGGGTAGGCTACTTGAGGCCTGGGGTGTACAAATGGAACCAAATGGACCGGTTAGAGTTAAATCAACACATAGGATTTTACAGTTTAGATCGGGTCGTGTCCCAGAGTAAAAAATATATAATTAAGTGCTAGTATCAAATGAGGTTCCATGACCTTACGTATATCAAATTGGCGGTTCTTGAAATGATAAAGATTGAGAATCATGGCTTTCCCACTTTCTCTCCGCAAGTACTGTACTTACCGGTAAGTACAATTTTGAGGTATTTTTACTTTACTGGAGTATTTCCAATTTTCTGTACTTTTACTTCTACTCCACTACATTTGAGGCAAATATTGTACGTTTACTTAAATTTGAACACTTTAGTACTAGTTACTTTGTAGATTTTGATACCAATACTTTTGTACTTTTACAGTACATTTTACTTAAGTAACAAATGTGAGTACTTATTCCCACCACTGCAACTCACCGCTCTTCTTGCCGGGGTAGCACTGTTTGAGGTCCTCGCAGGTCCTGGCAGGGTGCTTCCTGCTGCCGTCCGGGCTCTTCATGCTTTCGATCTGACTGCTGAGGGCCTTTAGCGTGGCCTGGACCCCGGGGTCCACTGGCACGATGGTCGAGCCGTTGCTGTTGGGAAGAGCCTCGTCCTCGTTGAACTCGGGAGGGGGTGGGCCCGAGTCATAATCGTGAGAGCCGCCGAATAGGTCGTCCATCGCAGCCGTGGGGGGTCCCGGTGGGCCGGGAGGACCATTGGGGCCGGGCTCTCCTGGTGGGCCCTTGTGAATAAGTAGGGAAGTGGTTTGTTATGTTTTCGTGTTTTGTTCTTTTTTTTCTTAACCACCACCACAGCCACAGTGATTCAACTTCTTATTCTGTTGTGTGACTTAAGTAAATAATGAAGAATAAATGTATGGCAGTAGATATCCTGTCCTCCTCGCAGTAAAATATGTCCAAACAATTCATAAATGTCACACGCTAGTAGTCTGATCACAGGACATTCATTACCTAAAATAATGATGGCATAAACTGAAACATCTTTGTTCTTGCACTTTATGGCACCTTTTGTTTGCCTCAGCTCTATTGGATTGTGATTTATTTTTTCCTGAGGACAGTGCTGTTTCTCCTCATGTTGATGGTTGACTAGTACCTCTGGTCCAATGTCTCCACTGAGTCCACGTGTGCCAGGCGGTCCCATAGGTCCTGGTGATCCCAGATAGCCTTCCTTTCCTGGAGGTCCAATCGGCCCCGGAGGCCCCTATGCAACATCAAAGTAAAACCCGGTTAGCCCTTTTTGAAAGACTGTCAATCTTAAGTGAAATATCCCAAATAGGGATTGGGCTGATAATCGTTAGTACCGTTATATCGTGATAAAAAAAGAAAAACGCACAGACTAATTGTATTGCAGACTTTCTCCCCAGTTTAGTCGTTATGCCAATGAATTCCTCCCCAGTATAGCTGGTGTACCCTACTGACTCAACTGCCAGTGAGGAGCCCCCACTGCGAGGACATAGAGCCTTATTCCCAATCATCCCGCCCAACGCTCCCTGCTGACAGGTGCTGCCCCAGCCCGTAGGATTACATGCAATGACCGATAATACCCTTCCCACAATTGTGTTTGCATAGCCATAAACCAAAGTGCGTCCTCTTTATTTAGTAAAACGGACTTGTAAAGAGTACGCTCTTTATACTCTACTCTCTGTTTCTGTTGCCGTGTAAGATAAAAAATGGAATGGAAACAACAGTGTCTAAACTTCATGATGAAAGAAGTGCTTGATAGTTTTTATATACGTAACAAAATTACATTGTTAATGTGAATATTTGTACTTACCCTTTGGCCACTTGGTCCAATGATACCTGATGTTCCTTGCTCACCTGCCGTACCCTAAAAGTGAGGACAGATCTAATTTAATAGAACTGGACATCTATCACATGTTGATCTTCATACTTCATCCTCCTAAACACCGAAAGTACCTTTGAATATCGTTACACATTTTGCTCCATATTGCTACCTTACTGTCTTTATAGTCTCTCTACACTTTAATTAAAACATAATGAATATATTTATATCAGGAGTTGCGTGAGTTATCAAGAGTTGCAGCGTTCAAAATGGAACTATGCAGTGCATAGTTTTGAACACTATGGGCTGTATTTTGCGTGTCTTAAGTACCAGGTCTTATTCCCTAACTTGAGTAAACTAAAGACCTGGAGGCGTGATCAATGCCATTTGGCTATTCTGTTCCTGGTACTTAAGACATTTGGCTATTCTATTCCTGGTACTTAAGACACGCAAAATACAGCCCCGTAACTCCTGAAAATGATTTTTAATACAATCAGTTGTAATTGTGGTTTTTACCACACGAGGCAGATAGATTACTCATTAACCAGTCTAGCTGCTATTAAATGGTGTTAGGTGGCCTTAGATACTGTTAGGTGGCCTTAGATACTGTTAGATGGCCTTAGATGTGTCAGATTAGGTTAGATGGGGTCAGGTGGTGTCTCGTTTCACTCACAGGAGGTCCAGGAAGACCCTGCAGCCCAGTGAAGCCACGGTGGCCCTTCTGACCTCTCTCTCCGTGGTCTCCCAGGTCACCTTTATCTCCTCTTGGTCCTTGTGGGCCCTTTAAAAAAAATATATATATACAACATTTCACGATACACATGTCATGATGAGGGAGAAGTGGCATGTTCATTGTGGCTGTGCTGTGATAGAATCTTTAAGTACATTAACTTAAGTACTGCACTTGATTACAAATTTGAGATATTTGTACATGAGTATTTCTAATTTCCAATATTTTTTACTTCTACTCCACTACATCTCAGAGGCAAATATAGTAACTTTTACTCCACTACATTTATTTTAATATGTTAGTTACGAGTTATTTTGTACATTTAGATTATTATTACAAAACATATTCAGCCCTATACACATGTCGGCCATTTGAAAATAGCCGATCAATAACCTCACAACGCATCGCTATGTGAGTCATGTGACACGTACATTGTGTGCTTGTAGTACAGTGCTATTTTCAAAAGATTTCTATACATTTGAAAACTTAAAATGAGACATTCTGCATAAAGAGCACTTTCTACTTTTGGTACCAATACCTTTGTACTTTTACTCAAGTAAATTTTGAATTCCAGACTATTACTTAGTATTTCCTATATTGCAGTATTGATACTTTTACTTAAACTGCGTGAGTCTGTCAGTCAACTACTAGCAACTCACCCCAAATCCTCTCTTTCCAGCCGAGCCTGGTGGTCCGTTCGGTCCTCTTGAGCCCTGTATGATGGACATATGAGATGTTAGTAAATGTAACGTATCCTAGCCCTGTATGATGGACATATGAGATGTTAGTAAATGTAACGTATCCTAGCCCTGTATGATGGACATACATATGAGATGTTAGTAAATGTAACGTATCCTAGCCCTGTATGATGGACATACATATGAGATGTTAGTAAATGTAACGTATCCTAGCCCTGTATGATGGACATACATATGAGATGTTAGTAAATGTAACGTATCCTAGCCCTGTATGATGGACATACATATGAGATGTTAGTAAATGTAACGTATCCTAGCCCTGTATGATGGACATATGAGATGTTAGTAAATGTAACGTATCCTAGCCCTGTATGATGGACATACATATGAGTTGTTAGTAAATGTAACGTATCCTAGCCCTGTATGATGGACATACATATGAGATGTTAGTAAATGTAACGTATCCTAGCCCTGTATGATGGACATACATATGAGATGTTAGTAAATGTAACGTGTCCTAGCCCTGTATGATGGACATACATATGAGATGTTAGTAAATGTAACGTGTCCTAGCCCTGTATGATGGACATACATATGAGATGTTAGTAAATGTAACGTATCCTAGCCCTGTATGATGGACATATGAGATGTTAGTAAATGTAACGTATCCTAGCCCTGTATGATGGACATATGAGATGTTAGTAAATGTAACGTATCCTGTATGATGGACATATGAGATGTTAGTAAATGTAACGTATCCTATTGCGGGGTGATGTGAGAAAGTGATAGATGGCCCTGTTTCATACGTGGCGTGCATAATACATTATGTTTCAGTAAATTCAACATTAACAGGGCGGAACCAGGGCGGAAAGAGCCTGCTGGTTAGTCAGTCAGGGACCAATCAGAAGGCATGGCAAAATAAATAATTTCACCTACAGCATCTCCTCTCCTTCCTGCACCGCCTTGAGCACCGACAGGTCCTGGAGAACCGGGGAGTCCAGAGGCACCGGCCATACCCTCTAGACCGGGGTCTCCACGGTCTCCCTATGGGGGGGGGGGGGGGGGCAGGAGCCACATTACGTTACTGGGCAATGTGCACAGCAATACATGAGTCAAACCAGTTTGACTTTTCATATCAAGGGCCATTACTTATTCGGCATTTTGAGCCATGGACCACCATTTGATGAGAATTAACCCTCAGAGTCAGACCCAAAACTAAAGAATATGTCCACAATTCCATGCTGTATTGATGTACCATTAGGAGAGATAGCAGGCAAATGTTGATCAAAATAACAATTGTTCAACGTTTTCTAATTGTGTAGACTTCTTGTAAATGAAGTAATAAAGATGTTAAACAAATTACAATAATGTGACACTTGAGAGTGTAAAATGAAACCAAATGGACCCGTAATGGTCCATTTGGTTTCATTTTACGCTCGCAAGAGTTAAAGATCTATAAGGGTCCATTTGATTACCAATTCTCCTTCATTAGGCTGGGGACCAGCTGGAACCCCCAACCAGTGGTCCCCGGACCACTGGTTGAGAGCCACGGAGTCAAACCAGTCAAACTTGTTTTCAAATAAGCTACATAAATAAAACGTGATTTGATTTAATTTGAAACCAAATGTAACTGTGCTGCATCACATAATGGCACCCTTACCCTCTGTCCGAAGACACCGTCCTTTCCTGGGGGACCGTCAGAACCAGATGGCCCCTGATGAGCAAAAGCAAAACAGTGATTTGTACGCAGACATGGAGATCTCTCAATAAACAAAAACAACTGAAACCACAGAAATTGAAATAAAGGTCAAAAAACTAAACCTACATCAGGGCCAGGATCGCCACGAGGTCCGTTGGCGCCAGCCATACCGAGTGGGCCAGGGGGGCCTTTCTCTCCAGATGGTCCCGCGTTTCCCTGCTTTCCTGGTGCTCCCTGAAAACGAGATGCAGATATCTCACAACAGATCCCATTACCTGTCAAAAGACTCACACATCTCTCCAATGTTGAACACATTCACTTGCGTTGACTGCAACTACAAAATCAACGAAAGTTGACGTTTTTCTTTGCTGTTTCACTAATTGCCACACACATTGTCTACGAAGCAGCCCGATCGAGCCACAGCAAAAAAAAAGGTGGTGACGTTCGTGCTTCACAATAAAAATGGGCAGAGCTAGCGATGAAGAAATAAAATCACATCCAATAGAATGGCCTATTGAAGACTATGCGAGACGTACCGCTGGGCCGGGCAGGCCTGGCATCCCTCGCTCGCCTCTCCCACCAGGAAGACCCACAATGCCTCTCTGTCCTGTAGTTCCTGCTGGACCCGGGGGACCATCTGGTCCCTGGCAGGGAAAAACAGACGAAAAATACCATTAACCACGTGAACACTATTCATGGGGAGAACATTAGATAGATTGATAGACAGACAGACAGACACAGACAGAATGCGATAAAGTGCCCCTCGAGGCACAGGTCAGGCCAGGTCAGGTTGTGGCCTCCTGGTGGCGCTATAATAGGCCAAAAATGTGTTTAGCAAAAATCCACCTGTTGGTGGTGCTATAACCAGAGGTGGACACTTAAGTAACTTTACTTAAGTAAATGTACTTAAGTACTGCCCTTAAGTACAGAATTTCTACTTAAGTAAATGTCCACCTCTGGCTATAACAGGCTATAACAGGCCAATGTGAAAAGTACTTAAGTATAACATGTGAGTACTTTTCCCACCACCGGATGCAATGAATGGACAGGCTGAGGATGCTTACCGTAGGGCCGTCCTCTCCGGAGTCTCCCTTGTCTCCTAGACTCCCTGGGGGCCCCGCGGGGCCTCTTTCTCCGAATCTTCCGGGGGATCCGTGGTCTCCGCGGAGGCCACGAGGCCCTTCTTTCCCAGGTAGACCCAGAGGTCCAGGCTGTCCGATGGGACCCTGAAAGGAACGCTTAGTGTTAGGGTTGTCCAGATCCGATCACGTGATCGGAAATCGGGGCCGATCACGTCATTTTCAAATGATCGGAATCGGACCGGGAGCATAAAAACGTGATCAGGACATCCCTAGTATAAATATTTTATTTGATAAAGACTAAACTATTTCAGATGACTAAATAGGACTAAAACTAAATGGTGTGTTCAAAAGACTAAGACTAAGGGCGGATTCACAATGAGTCCGATTGATGCGAACTGTTCCCGAATAGGATTGCCTGGTCCCCGCTGGCCATGATTCACATTGGCCGAGATTCAACAGCGCACCTGGGTACCCTTCATTCAACTTATGTGCCTCAGAGGGTGGGCGCTGTGGACTATGGGGCAGTGTGCGCTGCGCTGATGGTCTTTGAAACAGCGCAATGTAATGTTGTCTCTCGTCTGTATCACGGTGACATCACGTACATATGGTATGTTAACTGTGACGTCACTGACTAACCCTTGGTATGCTTGTCCTAGCTGCAGCGCATGTGTTTTTTAGTTTATGTTTTTTTCCACGGCTCGCGCTACTCAAACACTAGCGGAATGTGGTCCCGAGTGCGCACCCATGACCATAGTGTGAATCCGCCACAAAAATATCTTAAACAAAACAATGGCAAAAAGAACAATGGCCTTGGTTACACACTGTAGTACATTATTGCTGGTGAACCTACAGTAGCTTTTTAAGGTCAATTAAGGACAGCCAAATGGCCATATTGCAGCTGGGCAATTAATTAAATCGTGTTAGCGTTGAGATTTGAGATTGAACATCTGTCTCTCTACCGATTTAAGGCCCATTGGTGATTGGTCACAAGTCATATCTCCCTGAAAAGTATTACATTATGTTACAGTACTTACAGTTGACCCTGGTGGGCCGACCCTTCCTGCTGAGCCGGGGAAACCAGTAGGACCCTAGGGACAGGAAAATGACACCAAATTCATTAGGATTCTATAGTGTTTGTTTAGTGCTTGTGTTATTCTATGCTTTCATTCTAGAATAATTTGTCCATGCTGGCCACCATGATATAGACAATGATAGGTTGAAATATTTGGTTACAAAATAGCACTTAATTTGGTGAGGGCGGAGGGGAGGCAGAATGTCTTACCGGCGCACCCTGCGTTCCTCTTCCACCTTTCAGTCCAGCAACACCAGTTGGACCCTAGAACAGCAATACTTTATTAGAAAAAGGCCATCAGTAGCACATGCAGTACAATGTATTCAGGTAGCATAGCATAGGTAGTCAGTCTGATGAATAGATGATTTCCTTCCTTCCCTAGCATGTCAGCACATAATGTCACAGGTGTTTTTGCTTGTAGTTTATCAACCGAGCCTTGTCCCATGCACTGTTAGGTTACGGTGTACAATATGTTTGTCTCCAACTCACGGGAGGTCCATGGGCACCAGCCAATCCCTGGGGTCCTGGAGACCCAGCGTCTCCCTTCTGACCTGGCTCTCCAAGCTCTCCTTTGACTCCAGGTTGACCATCAGGGCCCTGAAAAGGTCATGTACATTTAGATTACATGCTATCACTATTAATCATCACTATACTATATAATCATCATCTCTCTCTCTCTCTCTCTCTCTCTCTCTCTCTTAAGTGATTCATTAATCGCTTAATACTTACAGGTGGTCCGGCAAATCCAACAGCACCGATGGGACCGGGGTCACCACGAGATCCCTAAAATGAAAAAGTAAGTCCAAAAAAAAAAACATATTGTATGAAGGTATTAATACAACACTTGGTGGGATTGCAGTAATGTCATGGTCTTCATTAAGAAGTCTAAAGACACTGAACACATCAAAACATTAATATGTCTCTCCATCATAGACTACTTACAGTCGTTCCTCTGGATCCGGGAGGACCATGTGGTCCTTTGGGTCCAGGTTCTCCCTGTGAATAGATCACATTTCTAATGATAATCACATTGTCTTTCATATAGGCATTGTGCTCGCTTGTGATGCACGTGAAAACAAATACAAGAATTGGCCTCAACAAACGTGAACTATAGTCCCAACAAATAACTGACAAACTCTGATTTTACTTAAGCTGTACTTTAGTAACAATACTGAAACGTGTTTCTAAACCAACTCACGTCATACACCTCATTACCAGGTCATGAGAAATAGGGCATTATACTGTACCTTTTCACCACTGGGCCCTGCAGATCCAACTGGGCCAACGAGACCTGGAGCACCCTGTGATGTGAAAAGAACCTGGTTAGGGATATATCCATGTTACCATGTTTACTATGAAACATGTTGTCCAGTCTACTGAATGTACAGTAGCAAGGCATGTAGTGGGCATGCTGTGACCAGTTTCAAGGCTCCTCTCCACTGGATAACACATCCATTCAAATAGTCTATACCAGAAGTATGGTTAAGTAGGTTTTCCCCACAATACCGGGATATTATGATTAAATGTGTTTACAATGGATTGAAGCTACACAACAATAGATCTTCTTACCCGTGCGCCATCATTACCAGCTGTACCCTCTGAGCCTTTATCACCAAGTGCCCCCTACCAAGACAGAGACACAGACATTTTGAAGAGTTCCTGGATGCACAACTCTCCAGACATCGAAGCAAGAACAATAATGTTTCTGGTAAGTCCAACATATACGAGGTACAAACTCTGAAATGTCAGTTTCACAGAGTTGAATGAAAACAAACTTGTTGAAATAAGTAGCCTACATAGTGAAGCTGAGTCATACTGTATGATTGCGTAGAACTATTTGCACACATTTAGCTTGAGCTACTTGACCAAAGACACCATATTCAACATACTGTAACAGAAATATGTTGAAGTGTACAGGGGTACTTACTCTGTCTCCTTTTGGCCCAGGTGAGCCAGAGATGCCCCTCTCTCCTGGCATTCCTTGAAGACCTGGAGGTCCCAGGTCACCTAGTGCGCCAGTTGGACCGGGGCTACCCTATGGAGACAAACAAGGAATTCTATAGTTATTTGACAAATGTAATTAGTAGTAAGTAAGGGTTCTTCATGTAGCTTAGTAGCTAGGACTTGCCAGCTATGTTGTTTAGTCAGAGGCTAGGTTTGATGCTTTGATTCAGAGCTTCCTGACAGACCGCCCCAAGACAGTGAGAGTGGATGGTGTACGTCCTCCACACTAACCGTCAGCATTTGGATACCACAGGGCTGTGTCCTCAACCCTTTCCTGTACTCCCTGTACAGTACACCTACGACTGCATTGCGACCCAGGAGTCAAAACATTTTGTGAAGTTTGCTGGCGACGCGGCAGTAGTGGATTTGATCTCCGGCGGTTCCAAGGTGCCACCTCCTCCCTGCTCGGCCTACAGGGGAGAAGGTGGCCACCTTGGAGCAGTGGTGCACGGACAATCACCTATCTGAACGTTAAAAAGACCAAAGAGATTGTAGTGGACAATAGGAAAAAGAAGGATGAGCTCCAACCAGTCACCATCAATGGCTCAGTGGTGGAAAGGGTGGACACTTTCAAATACATTGAGAAGGGTCTTGTTCACGAGTGAGGGCGGGACGGAGAAGGAGATCAGCTGGGGAATCAGAGCGGCAGGGGCGGAATTGCAGTCGCTGTACTGCACTGTTGTGACGAAAAGAGAGTTGAGCCAGAAGGCAAAGCTCTCTGTCTACCGAGCAATATTCGTTCCTACTCTCATCTATGGTCATGAAGTGTGGGTCATGACCGAAAGAATAAGGTCGCAAATCGCAAAAACGGGTGGCTGGCATCTCCCTTAGAGATAGGGTGAGAAGTTCAGCTAGGTCGTTTCTTCTGACTCACAGGTGCTATTCATTGTCATTACCAATGACTTTTGTATAATCTTCTGTTTCAGTTTCCTCCTCGTCAGAAAAAATAATAATTGCCTGCTGAAGACCTACATGGTTGAAATGTTATAAATGCCATTAATACAATTGTTTGGCAGCTTTAACACAACTTTAACAATAGCATCGCAGTTGGATACTCCATTTCCAACTGGGAGAGAGAGAGAGAGTCAGAGAGAGAGAGAGAGAGACTCCATATATTGCCCGTGCCAAATATAAAGCCATTCAAAATCTCTGCATGTTGAATCATGCTCATTCACAAACAATTGTTTTTCTTTTTTTGTGCAGATTAATGTCCTACTTCACCACACAAGTGTCACGCAAAAGGAATGAAAATAGCCCACCTACAAGTTCGAAACGCGTCACAAACTTGTAGATCAGCTATTTTACGATTTTAAAATGTTTTTAAAATAACAAAAATATGAACGGTTTTGGACATACATGGTTTCGACCCGACAGCATCAAAGCAATGGTGGTGGTTACTTGTTTGGGTGAAATCTATTTCATGCTGTCCTGGGTTGTTGACAGGTGAAGTAATGAGAGTAATTCAATTGCAGATGTCACTATCAGTCATCATGTCTCTCTCTCTCTCTCTCTCTCTCTCTTTCTCAATGTTCTCTCTCTTTTTGTCTCTTCGCTCTCCATCTCAGGCTTTCTCTGTGAGTCCCCCCCCCGCCCCTATGGAACTGACTTCTTATACGTGGTTATCCTTCATCATTGCTGGTCAATCACTCAGTCACTCAGACGTCATTTCGTACCTTTGGCCCGTCTGGGCCTGGTGCACCGGGGATTCCCTTGGCTCCTGGCAGACCGGTCGCACCAAGTTCTCCTCTCTCTCCGGGAATGCCACGTTCTCCCTGTGGGTGAATCAATCGGTATCGTTCAGTGTCACATTCTTTCGGTGAGTTTCAATTTCAACTGGTTCAGCCATGAAGCGTCGGTAAAATATGGAACGCCATACAGGCATTAAGAAATGTCAATCCCTAGACTCCTTCAACCCTCCCCCCCACCCTTTTCCATACAGTACATGTTTTTCCCATTTTCTTTTTTACTTTCTTTAACTGTGTATATTTGTACGTCTTAGTTAACAATTTGTACTTTTCTGGTTTCATCCTCGTAGCCGTTTTTGTATTGACTACATACTGAATGAATGTGAATGTGAATAAAAATTTCCATCAATCAATCAAGCATTGCATGCCATTTTATCTCCAGGCTTCATGCATGTTATAGATGTTATACATACCCTCGGTCCAATCTGACCCACAGCACCTCCTTCTCCGGGAATACCCTGCATGAAGCAGACAACGACACATTATTTCTTCATGGACAGTTGCTAGCAATGTGTAATTATTGTGGTTATACAGTATCTGTCCTTATCAGGGGTCATCACAATTATTAATTAATTATGTCCGTACATGGACAAATGTGTTCATGGCAAAGACTTGGCCTTGTCCGTGGCCAATTTGAGATGTTCTGTTTTACACACACCATTATGACGTTCTCATTTCGATCATAATACCCAATTAATGTCAAGTCTCCAGGTTTTCTGCAGAATATGTATTACACTTATTTACTATGATACATTAGGAGCCCAACTAGTACTAGTGGTTCTCAAACGTTCTCAAAAGGACTACCATAATGTTGAGAGTGTACAAATGAAACCAAAACACCCGTAAGGGTCCACCACAAGCCAGCATGGCGATGACCTGTGGTCCTTATCTGTAGGTACACATACAGTATGTATACAGTGATACGTATCACATGTGCATGTCATTTTAATCACACTCACCAGATCACCAGGTTTTCCCGACTCTCCAGGTGGCCCTTGGTTGCCAGGCAAACCCTAGAATCACAAAAAGGACAGTCAGACACCAATTAACATGTGAGCACTTTACTATTAGACAGACAAAATGGTCTAATTATCCCCCTATGAATATTTTGTATCTATCCACGCCTATAATTTTAATTTTAAAACATGTGTCTCGCCTGCATTTCCCATCAATCGAAGAGTCAAAATAACCCACCTGGAAACCATTGACGCCCGGTGGGCCTTGTTCTCCTCTTTCTCCTGCAACACCCTTGAAAAAACGAGACATTTAAGCATCATTACTGATGTCTGTGGGAATGCCGAATGGAATTAATTTATTTTTATTAAAAAACAAAAAGTGACGTACAGCTGGTCCAGGTGGGCCGGCAGGGCCAACTTCTCCGTCTTTCCCAGGCGGGCCCTACAAAGAAGAAACAGAGCCAACCATAGTACTGTAACTACACTGACCATATTCACAGGGCAGACATTTTGCTCTTCCTTCATACTTGGGTGTCAGTATGGTAACATACTTCACATTAGAAGGAAATGGTTTTTGATTATGGAGAGGTGCACAGGGTGGTATGTGTTCTATTATTTTGAACTAATAATAAAGGTACTCACTCTTTGACCGGACACTCCTGCTGATCCTACTTCTCCTGACTTTCCTGGGTCACCCTTATGAATTTAAAACACATTGTTTTTATTCGATATACAGCTAGTATAGAAACGTGTATCATTATTGATGTTAAATTGTGCCTTACATTAAAGCCTTTCGGGCCCGGAAGTCCCATAGTTCCTGCAGGACCCCTGTTTCCTTGGGAACCAGTGGGACCTGGACGCCCATCTTCACCGGGACCCCCCTAGACGAGAAACCAACCGCACTCACATTATGACCAAGGAGCCACGATCAGCAAAGTTATTCATTCATTAAGCTACTGAAAATACACTGTGTAGCCAATTTGTAGTTTGTGATTAAGGAAAAAGACCTACCAATGGTCCTGGCTTGCCCTCTGCCCCTTGGACTCCAGGAGTACCAGTTAGACCCTTTAGAGAAGAGAAAAAACGTGTCAATGAATAGCCAGCCAATTAAGTGAAAAAAGGTTATTATTGCATAGGGGACCGTGGGAAGCAAATCGTACCCTTGCACCTGGTAGTCCTGGTTCCCCAGTGCGTCCAGGATCACCTCCTGAACCCTTTGGCCCACCTGGTCCAGAGGTTCCACGATCTCCTTGGGCACCCTTCAGAGATCAAATGATAGATAGATAAGATACCGTGGGTAGAAATCACCCAGAGGAGGCACAACAGTTAAGGTTACAAGCTTACAGTTAGAGTATGAAAAAGAAAATGTACTGTGTTGTGTACAGCAAAAAAGGCAACACAAAACAAAACAAGAAGCATCAACAATACAGAGCAATGGTAAACGAAAGAAATAACAAATAAAGTGTACAGATTTCGTCCAGATTTATACAGATTTAGAGGATCACGTCACTGTGCACCTTATTGCCAAATAAAACATGTCGTGGCGAACCAACAGAGTGCAAAAATATGTCTTCTGCCTTTATTGATAGCCTAGATACAAGTGAAGATGCGCCTTGACCACTAGGCCAGCGGTCCAACAATGTTATCATTATATGATTCTTTCTTGAATAAAATCAGTATCTTAGTGGGTCAAACGACGGGGTGCACTGTACCTTAGGTCCTGGCAGTCCATCAGCTCCAGGGAATCCTCGGTTACCAGGGGTTCCCTGAGAAAAACCAAAAGAAACATCAGTAACATTCCATACCATCAGATTCGTACAAAGGTTTTAAAACTGAATAGCAAAAATAGCTGGTTTTCAAGCTTGTATATCGGCTATTTTAGCTATTGTTATACAACAACGTTTAGGGCATAAGTGGTTAAATAGCTAGTTGTTCAAATTAAAGTTTGATGACATTTTAATTGCTAAGGCAAAGTTGATATAGTTGTATACAGTATATTCTCCTACTGTTGGCCGAAACAACAACCTTCTTCTGCATAAATGGGAATGTATCCAATTTCCCACACTAAGCTTAGCTGAAAGTGATGTATTGTGTTTGCGATATTTTCCAAAAATGATAAATTTTCTAAATTGAGGTCATAATGAAAATGACCGGGTCCTGTGACTGATGGATATTGCACTTTGAGTGAGGCAGAACTCTGACTCACCCTCTCGCCAAACGGACCAGTGATTCCGACAGAGCCGGAGTCTCCCCTCTGTCCTCGCTTCCCTTCCTCTCCTTGAGGTCCGATCACTCCCTGAGAGCCTGGGGGTCCCTATGACACAGACACAAGCCACAATGTGACAGACAGAAAGCGTTAGACAACTCTACTGTGTTTAAAAAGGGTTAGGAAAAGAAAAGAAAAGAAGGCATGTTTCGTTCACTTGTAAAACAATGTAATTATTGGAACTTACAAGTTCTCCTTTGGGTCCGGCTTCTCCTTTGAATCCTGCTACACCGACATCTCCCTAGAACACAAACATGTCATCCTGTAAACTCAAACTGGCCATGGTTTTGTTTGTTATACGATAAATTAATAATTCTATGTAGGATATATTCTATGTCAGTGGTTTCCAACCCATTTCATATCAAGGTTCATTACTTATTCTGCATTTGAGCCACAGATATTTAGCCTCTCAGACCCAAAACTAAAGAATATTTTGTTATCGTTGGATTTTGTCCACAATTCCATGCTGTATTGATGAGAGCTAACAGGCAAACGTTGATCAACATACAATTATTCTACATTCTCTAATTGTGTAGACTTCTTGTAAATTTGTAAAGTAATGCAGGTGTTTAACAAAAATGTAACTCTTGAGAGAGTGTAAAAGGAAAATGAAACCAGATGGACCCATTTGGTTTCACTTTACTCCCTCAAGAGTTAAAGATCTATATTATGGGTCCATGGTTACCAACTTTCCATCATTTAGCTGGGGACCACCTGGAGCCCCCATAAGGTGGTGGTCCCCGGACCACTGGTTGAGAACCACTGTTCTATGTGGACAGACAATAGTGTGAGGGTGTTGGAGCGAGCAGTAGAAGCCAACTTACTCCTCCTCCTTTAATACCAGGCTGACCAGTGCTTCCCTGTGGTCCTGGAGGGCCTGATGGTCCAAGATGGCCTCCTGGTCCTCCTGTGCCCACATTACCCTGCAAAGGATCACATAACCTTCAAAAAAGCCCTGATAGACATATTATATTGTGTATTATATATTAGTTGTGGAAGTGATTTTAACATACCAATGGGCCTTTTGTACCCGGCCCCCCATCTGTTCCCATGGGTCCCTTTGAACAGAACATATTTCAAGTTAGATCCACAAAACCTTTATGGAGTATGGTGATGAGCCATGTAACATTTAGGCCACGTTAGCACTAACATCTGACAAACTAAAAGCAAAAGTCTACAGTATACAATTTAGTTTACAATGTCAATTTGGCATAAGGAGATGCGCTTAATCCAGAGCGATTTACAGTAAACAAGAACAACACATGGTAATACATCAAATACATAGAAATAGTAATCTAGGATCATAAGTAAACTAAGAACCTAACATCCGTCTAACAGTATAATATCTGTAAACTACAAAGTAAACATTATGTCTACATAACATTCTATCTAAAATATATACTTTAGCCTTTGCATGTGTCTGCAAGGTCGTCGAGGCTAGGGCAAGTGCTACATACACGTATATACGTAGCACTTGCCGTATATGATTACTGACTACTGAGTGAGTTTTATGTGGTATAGCCTACAGTATCTGAAGTGTAAGCATAGATAAAGTAAGGAACGAACTTGAATGCCGGTTGATCCAGGTCTTCCCAGGTGACCTGTCTCTCCTCTTTGTCCCTGTTGGCCTTCAGGACCACGGACCCCCGTGGAGCCTGCTTGTCCCTGTAGGAGACAAGAGCCAACGGTCACACCTCCTCATAAACAAAGGCTTTCCTGTTCAGAGATTAAAGCATGTCTAATCCACAGACAACAGAGCTAGATCAACAACCAATCCATTGTACAGGAATATGACATTATTAGTGCAGACTTAAGACCTTTTCAGACATGGAGCAACTGACGCGCCTAGTAATACATTTTCAATGAGAGGCGTGCGTTTACTTTGGACGTACAGAGAAGTTGAGGGGCAATTACGCAAGCGTATTTTCTTGTGAGCGGCCCCTTGAAATTCTCGGGCACGTGCTCGTTTGTGCACGTACCCGCCGTGGGCGACTAGACCTGGATTGTGGGGAGCTTTTATTTTTCAGGCACACCCCCTCATGAGCGTCGCTGATCCAGGTGAGAATGCCTGTGTCACTCGCTCCCCGTCTGAAACGGGCAGTATGATACAGTATGATGCATATTGCATGTAGTTTGCAGGAAAAGCGGTCACTGGGTAATTTCTATATAAGATAGATAGATAGATAGATAGATAGATAGATAGATAGATAGATAGATAGATAGATAGATAGATAGATAGATAGATAGATAGATCAATCGATCATAATGCACTTGCCTTCATTCCTGGTGTTCCTGGATAGCCAGGTGGTCCAGTGATACCCAAGGGACCCTGTCAGATCACAGAAATAGCATTAATGCTGCATCATCTGATGAATGAGGATTGAACATCCTGTTAATTATGAGATACAGTTAACTATTTTCTTTTTAAATAATTTTTATCCCACGATTTTGCAACGCATTTTTTTCCCCTTCCCAAACTGCTATGGTCCAATCACAGCTAGTGTAAGCATAACATGGGTTACGTTAGACAAACCTCTTAAAACCTTAAAAAAGAAACACAGATCTTGACAGATCTGTAAGAGATTTTGAAGGTCTGGTTCCAAAAATGAACCAGTATTTAATGTGTAAAATCCATGATATTTACATTGGAATGAATGAGCCCGGCTGGAAAGTGTCCAAGTGGGTGTGTCTAAGTGGTAGAGGGCAGGGCTTTGCTAAAGGTGAATTATCTAATGTCATCCTGGGCGCTACACTTCCTCTGCCAACCTGGGGAGGGCAGCGGACTGACCTCATGCTTCATTCTATGCATGAGTAGTCTGCTTCTTTTCACCTAACAGGGGGGAGTTTCCCTGGCCCGACGTAAGCGTGTGGAGGGAACACGTTATTCCAACCAGTTCCTTTCCCCACCATCAGGCGCCCCGGCTGGCCAGAGGGAGGCAGTTTAGAGACCAGGATTACTGCATGTTTTTGTGAGGGTACCTACCCTAGGGGACACAGGGAGAACATGCAAACTCCACACAGAAAGGCTTTTTCGCCAACCCAGCCTCGGGTATGGGCACTGATGATGTGGAGGAGAGAACACGCCCCCAGCACCCACAGCGTCCCCAGCGGGAATCAAACCCAGGACCTTCTAGCTGTGAGGCGACAGCACTACTGACTGTGCCACCGTGCCCCCACAGTTAACTATTTTCAACCCGGCATCCCAATTTGGGCATAGGTGGAATGATTAAACAAAGGAAATTTGTATTAAAAATCTATCAGATCTAAAATAGTTCTATATTCGTATGATCAAGTATAGGGCTTAAGTGGTTAGCATTGCTACTGTTCTATTTTAGCGTAGTACTAGTATTGATTGTATTATTGATTGATTATACTAGTAATTGTTGTTCATTACCGTCTGGTGACAAATAAGCAACACATCAAGGATTGTCATGTCGGACTTGAATGAACACTTACCATTGGACCTGATTTTCCAAGGTTGCCAGGTGGGCCTTTGGTACCCTAAAAGACAAAACCAGTTCACTCGGACTGTCTGACATACAGGTTAGGCTGTTTTCACTTTATAGTAGGCTACAATCACACCAAACTAAGACCTCAATATTATCACAGAATGAAAGGTTATATTCCAAAATGGCATGCCATTTATATTATTTGTACATTTGTAATAAAATTACTAAAAAAGTATAAATGAAAACATCCATAGTGATTTTACAGCTGTTTGAGCAAAAAAACTAGATTATTTTCCAAAATTACATTTCTTACAACTACATGGAGAACGGGTGTGTGCAGAAATAATGGGCGGGCAGTGAAACTCTGCGTGTTCATGTCAGTGTCACATCAAGTAATCATATGGCTCTTCAAGGTCACCACTGTTGTATCTGGGTATCGCCATTAATTAAAAAATAAAAACAGTAGGGCTTTGATCCTTACAGATGTGCCGCTAGGTCCAGAACGACCCCTCTCTCCTGGCATCCCAAGAGGACCCTAGAACGATCCAAAAAGTCAGAATTACCGTGCCAAAACTAAGCAGTACCGGTAAATACAACATAATGTTTACAGCTGATTTATACTTAGTTTCACGCTGGTGTTGCACACCGATTAGTAGTCAGTCTGCAAGCTCACAGGCGTATACTGTATGTAAATTGGGTACTGTACATACAGTGCACAGTGCATCCCTCTATTCATCTGCATTTAAGTGCAGTACAGTACAATATAAACCTGCCAATTTCAGAATCAGAAAAGGCACTTAATGCTCAGAACTCACTGTGTCAATGGATGGATACATGCTGTGCAGGACAGGTTAGTGGCTCAACCACCAAATGTATAAAAACAAAGCAAAAAATTGTCAATATAATGAATTACAACGCTTTGTGAGCTTGCAGATTGGCTATTTTTGCCATGCGTCACTGTAATATGATGAAGAATAAAATACAATCATGGGACTGGGCTTTACGAAAGTAGCCTTAATATTGGTTAAAAAGACTCACCATGGGGCCAGATCCTCCCATTGGGCCAGTGGGGCCATTGGCACCCTATATAAAAATCACATAAACCACATTTATAAATGCAGCAAATGGACCACGATAATGACACTTCATATGTGATTATAATATGCTGGCAGTGAGCCACGTGAGGACATTATCATCATAGCAGGACATTAGCGCACAAAAATTGCAATGTTTGTGATTCATTGCATACATTTGCATCGCATACGTCTGTGACTCATCGCATACAGTACGTTTGCGATGCATACGTTTGTGATTGCTACTTGCCTTGGATCCAAGCGTTCCCCTTTCTCCTTTCGTTCCACCTGGCCCGTTATGACCCTGAAATCAGAAAGCCCGTTCCATCTGGAATTTATTTGTGGTTCTGAAACTGTATACCATAAGAGTCCCCTGTCCCATCGTCTTTTCAAATAAGCACAAGAAAGCAAAAGTTAATCTAAAATAAATATTTAGTCTAGCAATACTTTATACTCACTCTATGACCTTTCAATCCTGGAGGTCCGGGTGTCCCTGGAAATCCTCTACCTCCCTGAAACGTTCCATAGAAGATTAGTTAGCCCACTTGAACCATGGCGTCCCTGTTCTGGTGGCAAGCATTCTGTGATCTAATAGATCACAATGCGTGCACGACACATTGTTAGCTTGTAGATCATCAATTTCGGGTAAGAGATTCTGCGTAGAGGAACCAAATGAGAGGGCCTAGTACTAGACCCTTGGGGGAGTCATGGGTAAACAGAAGAATACATGGTTAAAATGGTTAATGAATTACTGTATATGCATTGAAGCAAAATTTCTGCAAACCACATTTTTGGAGAGCATATAGGAATTGTATTCCATATTTTGGTGTTATTTAGCAATATTTTTGTGGTTGTACTGTACATGCATGATTCAACTGAGGCATAGATTTCCTTACAGCTGAGCCAGGGAAGCCCATCTCCCCGGAATTTCCCGATGTGCCTGCTTCTCCCTGTGTGAAGACAAGACATACAATTTTGTGCATCACAAACTGTTCGCTGCCAAAGAGGTTCCGGTAGAAATGTTATGGGTTTTTATACGCTGCTAAATCACGCATTTTATTTAGTTTCTTCTTTCTTGACAGACCACGCTGTCATCTTGCGCCAGTTAGCGCTTAATATTTTTTAAAGCCTCTAACGAATTACAGTGTCCTTAATTAAGTGTTGACATGCCGTGCAGTGAACATATTAAATACTAGACACAAAACATACGCTGTGTCCACATGGCTTTATCATTAATTAAATTATCAGATGGATGTCCATAAACATACGCTGAACTGTTCAAAATGTAAATTGAGGAGAACGTTTGACGTCATACTATTGTTCTGGCTTTAATCGTTAACTAAAGGCTTAAAATGCCCGTGAATATTTGAGCAAATGCTGATTTGACCTTTGACCTGAACAATAAAAACAGAAGTGGTAGGAAAACATTTCCATCTGAACACCATCATCCCTGTTCCTACAGTAACTGAAGTCAAACATGTACGGTTTGTGTACAGTATGTATGAAAAGTTACTGTGTAGAATAGATTATGTATAGTCACAGATATTGATCACGTAACAGCAGAGCAGAACTAACTCACGTCTTCGCCTGGTTTCCCCGGTGGGCCTTCAGGGCCCCTCTGGCCAGAATGACCCTACAACACACAATTAGGTTGCTGTTAATTCAGTGTAATCCATTTGCACAATGATTGAACACAGAGCAACATTTTTGGAAAAGAAACCAAATCAATCAAAATGTCAAGCAAAGAAACCACTGAACGGAAGAATCAAGCCAGAATGATAATAACTGAACGTTGAATTAGCATTGTGTGTCTCCAAATGCGGGAGCATTAACTTTCCTGCAACTAAGGAATTATATTTGGCCTACAGTACATTCTATGAAGACAGCCAATGTACTGGAAAGTAGGATGTTAATGTCTTACTGGATGTGCACACACAGGAAAAACAAAACAATGTGGTTAATGTTATAGGTTTACAGGTGATACTGAATATTGAGCCAGCACATGGCAATCACACCAAATTTATAATCAGATTGGCATGAACAAATAGAATAAAAGGTTGGGATTCATAGAAGAACATGCACAGAAATGTTTTACCATGCCTCCTGGATCGCCAACATCTCCAGTAGGTCCTCCTGGTCCGGAATGACCCTGACAATAGTAAAGTAGACAAATAAGAAGGGATATAGAAAAATTATATTCTGTAGCAATCTTTAGTACTAAAGATAATGGTGAATTTACCGGTGAGCCATTTGGTCCAGGAGGTCCTCGCGTTCCGCCCTCACCCTAAAGAACATAAGAGCATGATTTTAGACGTCTATGAGAGACAGGCATGTTTAAAAACCCGATGGATTCCATGTCATTAATTTCATTTGCATAAATCATAAATTAGAATAGTATCATAGTATTATTAATTCAACCAAATACACATATTGCCGGGTGTAATCAATTTATCAGATGCACTTTTTAAGGATGTAAAAATACAAAACTGTTAATACAAAATGATTTGCACATCTGCAGTGGTTGGATGTGGTCTCCCTACTCATCCATGCATTGCAATCCCAGTGTCATGCATGTAGGAAGACACCTAGTGGTTGGCAATGGCAATAACGTTATTTGAAACACATGGGCAATATTGTAGATGGCACGAGATTCATCCTCTTGACTGTAACATAGTAGCAATTATGGATTGTAGTTTTAATAGCTGACAACTGTGACAAGTCCGTATTATTCAAATGAGTACCGTAAGTGCCTTTCAGCCATGTGTACACAGTCAGTGACCGGGGTTAGTTTTTATTTCAAAGTTGTAATTGCCTCTCTCTTTCGGGAGAGGGAGACAACGGACATACCACATATGTATTGTACTTTCTTTTTTTTTAACAATGCATGTACCAATTCAGCTTGGACATATTTCCTAGAATTCCTTGAGGTACGCGTTGACACACATTGTTTTGATTTTGTGTCGATTGTGCTTATTGTGCGAGTTGGAGAATGGTTTGCATGTTTATTTTCATTGGTGGTGTTGTTTGGTGCAGTATCCGTTGTTCCATTCGGTCATCAAGTGTTTGTGTGTAGATTTGGCTTGTGGCCCAGGGTTTTTTTTGTGTGTCCATAGCTTTATATAAAGAGTTCTCATGCAGTGTGACAATCACGCAGCAGTTTAAAACTTACCCTTGTTCCAGGAATCATGGCTGTCTGTCCTGCTGACTTCTCATCAAACCCACTTGCCATATGGGCTCCCAGACCCTGAAAACACAACGTGATTTATTCCTCCTGTGATAATCAGTTTTTTCAATATTCAATGCTTTTTGAAATTTAAAATAATTGCAATGGGACACTGTAGATGAAGTAGGAAGTAGAAAATTCATATACAGGAAAAACAAAATGTTTTTGCCCGACAGCAAATAAATGATAGACATTCTTTGTCTTGGTACTAGTGTGTGCTATAGGACCTGAAGCTTGTAGTGTACTGTAGTGTAGGCTGTAATTTCATTATGTTGCTCGATCAGGATAACAGCTTCAGCCCAGCTCAGTGCAATGTAATGTAAACTTGTTCCATAGTAACGCACAATGCATGTAATCTCACGTCTATTATTGAGTACTGTGAAATGTAATGTAAAACTCATTGTCGATGTGGAATGCACTTCAGACCCCTGTTTATATTTGGGTACGGTCATGTGAACACACTCCTGGGTGCATTGGGTGTATTGTAATGTGAAACTCACTCCTGGACCTGGATTTCCTGGAGGTCCCGACTCGCCGGGATTTCCTGGAATGCCGGGCTCTCCATCGTAACCTCCAGGGCCTCGCAATCCCTACGCATCAGAAGCAAGAACACAGTTTGCATTAACACTCCAACGTATAATCCTGTGGGCAGCACATTCAATTATCAATTCATGGTTTGTTTTGTTTGCTGGGCACGGCCCGTGTTTATCTCTTTCCCATTCGTTCAGAATTTATAAGGGGTGCACACACAGATCCGACACACCAAAGATCCGACATGCGTAAATTACCAGTCGCTCCCGAACATGCGTTGGTCCGACATGCGTTGCTCCGTGCTTGCGGTAAGGGTTAGATATAGGGTTTGAGGTACGTAGGTTGTCGGTCTAATGACAGTCGGACCAATAGTATATCGGAACTTTTCTATGATAATATTTGTCAGAATCTGACAAAGTGATTGTGCATTATGGTGTTTCCCCATGATTAGATAGGTCATTATTCATCCTGTGGGGGAAATTAATTTGTTGCACACATTGAAGGGCCTTTCTCAGGAAGAACAGCTTGCTCTAACCCTTAACTCTAGAGGTCACGTTTGTCCGTGTTGTCCCCCGTAATGCGGCTGACAATGCCACTTGAGAAATTCTGTTGGCAACACGATTCTTGAGTTGAAACGGATGTCAGATGAATAGAGGGTGAACAGGAAGGGTGACAGCACTGTGCACATCAGACTGGCAACCCTGCAGTTTTGCGTCTGCCAGTGAGGTAGTCAGTAATCCAGGCCACGAGGCCGTGGTCCACTAGCATTGCAGTTAGCTTGGATGCTGGCTGAAAGCTCATTAAACTCCATGACAGTGTAAAAACGTACGTTACGCCTAATTTAGTTGGTGTTGCAGAATAGCATATCTACAACCTCGAAATGTGTCACGTTGCGACACTTTGTGAGCTTGTTGTACTGTAGATCGGCTATTTTTTTGTGAGGGGCATTATGGCTTTGGTGAAGAAAGAAAATCAAAAATGTACAAAGTTATTGATTGTAGTTGACAATAATGATTTTGTTGCTAGACAGTAATGAAGATCATACTGAAATACCATAAGCCATAATGTACGTTTGCATGTCGACAGTATGATGTGTTCTGTTCAGTCAGAGCCGTAGTGACAGAGTTATTATGATCTGAATCCAGAGATTGTTTTGTATGCTGTCAGCGTGCCAATGTAAATGTACTGCACTCTCATGCCTCGTCTAGTTCTATTTCACTGTTCAAGGCCTTTAAGGAGGTTCACTTAACACAATAAATCAAAGAAAAGACTTGTGAATGTGACATACAGGCCTTCCTTTGTGTCCACGATCTCCTCTATGTCCTGCTGCACCGGGGGGACCCTGTGATAAAGAGAGGAACAGTGGTACTCAATTATAACATTCACTTCTAACACAGGCATACTGTACATACCCGCCGTGGCATTGATTGGAGGCAGCATTCAAACATGGCATTATGTGCTGCTGGATTCTCAGTGGACATTTCGAGAGTCCTTTTCAGGTGAAGTTAGGTTAAGTAAAGTGTGCTCTCTTCTGCCATCTAGTGTCAACTCTTGTAGTTGGATGTTCCATCTTGAGTGAATAGGCTCACCATTGCTCCAGGACGGCCCCTAATCCCGGTCACCTGCCAAAAACACAATGCCGTTAGATAAAGACTTTGAAGTCATGCTCTGATTTTGTCTTTATAGCCTATTGACTCACTGTTTATACTGTTTATATTTATAGCATTCACTTACAATTGGCACTTCTCCAGGCTCGCCTTTATGGCCCTAAAGAAACAATGAGATGTTATGATAGCAATTCATGAAATGACAGTTATTATTAGATATATCATTTTGTTGGTGATGAGTTTTCAATATGTTTCACACCACATGATCACTATAGTGAACCAATGATGCACTTCTGACAGTCAATTTCACAATAAGCTTACCCTGTGGACTCTGCCTCCGCCGCCACCACCACCATCTGCAATGATCGAGGAAAGCACATGCATCATGTTAGCATTAAGCTAGCCCTGAAACATGACTGCCATGATTCATGATTCATAGCATTAAGCAAGTATATTTGGACGTCAGTGTCTTGAGTATTCAGTCCACAAGATTCCAAGCATCGCATGTTTGACAGGACAGAGAAAGCACAGAATAATAATAATAATTACCCATTATTATTATTATTACTACTATTATTATTTATGTGAGAGCAAACAACAAGTTGCAACGATCATATCCCACAAATGTCACTGGTACACTTCCCATAAACTAACTTGCCTATTGATTGTGTGGGGTTCGTTTTATTTTTATTTTAGCTTATTTTCTAAAATGTAAAGTGCCACATTCAATCAGGGGAGAGCCCATCAGGCGGAAGCTTCAATGTTGAAGTGTTCCACTT
This sequence comes from Protomyctophum bolini, assembly GCF_963924005.1. NCBI lineage: Eukaryota > Metazoa > Chordata > Actinopteri > Myctophiformes > Myctophidae > Protomyctophum > Protomyctophum bolini. The sequence continues at coordinate 16,300,924 of NC_137877.1, read as the reverse complement.
ACTTCCAATTTGATATAGCCTACTCATTTGATCATCACTTAAAATTAATTACTTTCAATAGCAAATTAATAGTTAAGGTTTACTTTAGTGGATACTTTTATTGTGGAGAGCTCGGCTACCGGAAGTCTTATCCTTGCTCCCTTATCCTTGTTCCCTTGACACTGCTGATACAGCTTCACCTCTTTCATTGATCTCGAGTTTGTTTACACATGTTTGCTTAACCTCGCGTCACGCTTTCCACCACTGTTGACTGTTTACCAATAATCAGCAGAGGTTTTGCAGCACTTTCTAAGTCAGAATTTAGACAAGGCCTGAAGCCAAAGGCTTTACATCACCGTCTTTTCAATACAAGCGGCCAACGAGGTATTTTTGTTCTATATCATTTTTAGAATCTCTGTTGTTTGATGTTGACGCTGAGTTTGACTGTGCACTTCTTTCTACCATTGTATTTAAAATGTGTTTCATGCAATGCTATTGTGCCATTTTTGTCAATGTCAAGTCATGTTTCTTCATAGGCCTATATAGTACTAAAAACGGCAGTTGACCAAAAGTTCTCAAGAGACCAATAGCAATGAACGTCGTCCACGGCCATTAACAAAAGCAATAATAAAGTATATACTAAGGCCTAACAGAAAACAATTACCATGAAGTGCAGCCTTAAGCCTATAGCCACAATTTGCAACACCAGATTATTTTTTCCACTGTAGGTCGCAGTTTACTATGAAAACCTGCATTTCCCATCAGTCGTATGCATGGTTGGTCACACCTCCATAATAGTCATGCCTTGTGACATCACGCCTCCATATATGGTCAGGCCTAGTGACCTAGTGATCACACATCCATATATGGATATTGGTCTCCATATATATATATCAAGTGTGACATGGGACACTGGGATCACTTTCTTTCTGGACTACAATTCCCATAGTGCTCTGGTGCACTGTTCCTCCTTGTGGATAAGGGGAGGGCTGTTTTAACATGTAGTCCAGGAAGTAAGTGAGCCCAGTGTTCATGACACTTTGAAATACAAAAATATAGTAAAAACACATTACCCACATAAAAACCCCCAGGAAAGTGTTTCTTGTCTCCCAAACATCATTCAAATAAGATCTGGTTGCAAAAGGGGTGAAGTGGCCCATTAAGGCCCGGCCCTACTTGAGCCCTCATCAAACCCTGTACACTCAAGACACTGCCCCCGCTGCCAACCTTAGATCTCCATATATATGGAGCTGACCTGTTCTGACATTCCATATGTTGATCTGACCACATCAAACCCTGTACACTGTCAAAGTGCCAGCACTCACCCTGCAGTCTGCCGTCACCCAGACGGATGCGTGCACGCAACCTGGGGTGTCTCAGGGCGTCTTACTGGTTATAAATAATGGGATGAATCTAGAGTTGCAATACCCTCCATTGACAGCCCATTGATCAAAATCTAATTTCTGATCTACTTGTATTAAACAACGCTAAACTCACCAACATTGCAGCTGTAAGGAACACAGAATTTCTTGACAGAAAGTACCTCATAACATGTCTACGGTGGACTTTTATGAAACAAACGCTATGCAGATTGAAAGAGGATAATTCAAGCTTTCCCAACAGCTGCAATGTTGGTGAGTAGAGTAATGTTGTTTAATACAAGCAAATCGGAAATGAGATTTGGATCATTGGGCTGTCAATGGAGGGTGTTGCAACTCTAGATTCATCCCATTATTTTAAAGAAATCTGGCAAATTGCGGCTGTGCAGCCCAAAGCAGACTTGACTCAGAGTGCACTAGACTAGTTAGTACCTTATTGGCACACTGTCTGAGAACCATAGTCTGTTCAGACAACACTGGCGCTGTTGGCACATGGCAGTGAAAAAGACTGCATAGAACAGTTCATTTGGCGGAAACATTAAATAAAAAAACAACAACTTTAGGTTCACTCACCGGGTCCTGTCTCCCCTCCAGTGCCGCCGGATGAATCAACCTGGCAGACAGGACAGCACTCGCCCTCGGGGATGTACACCTTCTCACAGTTGCTTAGCTCGTCACACTGGATTTCGTCGCAGAGGACCTGGCCACTGTCACACACACAGATCCGGCATGGCTCCGGCTTCCAGATGTCCCTGTTGGTGTACGTCTGGCCGTCGGCCGTGCAGCCCAAGTCATCTCCTGAAACAGAGAAGCCATCACTGGTGAGAACATATCTCTTAAACATAAAGCAGTGCATTTCCCATGTTTCTTTTCCCCCTTTTCCCTCCCTCGTCCCCCCCCCTCCAAGTGACTCCATCTCCAATGTCTCTGTATAGTCCTCACTTTCTTCAGATGGATTACCTCATTATGGCATCAAGACAACACATAACAGGAGCTATTATTATAAGTGTTTCCACAATTTGTAGTTATAATTACATAAGGAGCTTTGTTAATCCAGCAGTGGAAATTATATTTCAGCTTCATCCAGCACCCAGCATTTATTGGTTAAGTGTCTTGCTTAGGGACACACAGACCATGAGTCAGGAGTCCAACCGGTGACCTTCTGATAACCCTTCAGCAGTACCCACTCAGCTGGCTATTCCCTCCCATCCCTCCCTATTCTGGGCCAAATATTCAGTGAAAATAGCAGATCTACAAGGTCATCATATTTGCTGTTTTCTGGAGAAAAAAATAAATGCCGCTATGATGGGCTATTTTCGACAATGAGTTCTGGTGTAGCGCAGAACAATATAGAGCTGTGGGGTTCAAGACGGGACAAAAGTTTAGCTGCAATTCTAAAGCCAAGTTGTCTGTAATGAGATAGCTGCTGACTCCACTGAATTCTGAACCAGCATGATATCACTCAGCCATAGCCAGAGGCGAGGTAAAGAGAGAGCTAGGTACATCATTTGTCTGTTTCTGTTTGCTCAGGGTTGGATTTGCATGGGGACATGGCGCTAGCCCCTCCTATTCCCAGCTTTGTGTGTTTGTGTGTACCACGGAAATGAGGATAAAAAGTGAGGACAGGAAAGTGAGGACGCCGATTGTGATTGGTCGGAATATAAGAGCACCCCTCACTTCACAGCACACGAGTGTGATTTTTGTTTTCATCACCGACGTTGGGGATATGTTTTTTCCCTGCTTCTGTTCAGACTGAATTAAATACACGCATTTCCTTTTCGGAAATGTCTACCGTTTGATATGTTTATGTATGTAAATGTTAACATCATCATTCAAAAATAGCCGAGCTACCTCACTTATAGAATTTATGTTGGACAAAGACAGGCATAAGTGGTTAAGAAAATGTTTCCCCCTTCCCCCTCCAACAAATCCATGTGTTTGATTTTCATAATTCATTTTAAATTATATATTTATTTAACCTTTATTTATACAGGTGAAAATCCCATTGAGATCAAGATCTCTTTTACGAGGGAACCCTGGGAGAATCGATGACTTCACACAAATACTGGCCTAATCAGAAGCTATTTAAAAAAGGTAAGATTGCAAGATCTTGGCCAAACAAAATGGTCTCATCCTGTTTGCTAATCTCTTCAGCCAGCGAAGTAAATTAATACATAATTCATTTACAGCAGCTGCCTTGAGGAGTTTATTACAGCCGAAACAATGCCAAAAGTGAATAATTGTAAATGGCAACGCAGTCTTTCTTCGTTACTCTAAATACTATACTATATTTTATTATTTATATTTATTATATACACTAAATATGCAAGGAGTATAATGCTATACATACAGTACACAGAATGACACCTAGCACATCAATGCAAGGTCAGCAGTTTCCCAAAAAACAGGGATGCTAGGATTAATGTGGTTAAACTGACATGTATACAGTGCTGTTTTATTTCTTTAATGTGAAACATGCTTCTATTCTGCTCTAGACGATGTGTAAGGCTGTGAAGGTTGTGGAAAAGGTGACTCTTCATTGTTGTAAAGTCCCTCCCGCTGTTAGACATGAGCTCATTTCTTCCGAAGGCAGTGTGTTTCAAATACCTGACTCGCGTTCACTTTGAAACATAGGTTCATTTTGTTTAACAACCAGGGTTTAAATTCAATATCAACAAAACAAATAACTCATGGTGTAAAGGGCAGATAGGTCAGCAGCGGTGCGCTACAAAGTGGAGCTTATAGAAAACTGCATTTGAAACAAACACGTTCTGGACAAGAGAGCAGGATGTGCAGACATGGCCCTGCTCCATCAACGCTTGTGTTTCCACTTCTAAAGAAACCACACGCCTGTTCATAGAAATAGCAGACATGCATTTACAATAGCGCCATGTCTCTGCAGGCCAGTGTTCTGGGGTTGGATGTTTTACTCATGGCTTTAACAGCAGGACTTCCCAAGCTCGAGATTCCCCCAAAATCTGAGCCCAGATCTGTCAGATCCGTGGGTGGTGACCCTGAAGCTTTTACCTGTTCCTTTTATAAACAGTAGGTGGCACCCCTGAGCTTCAAAGCACAGGTATCCCAGGTTGATGATGAGCCCACAGAGAGGATACAGAAGGCTTGTTACACTACAGAGACTCACCAACCTCTGAGATGGGGGGGGGGGGGATCAGAGAGGTGTTTACACACTGCCTCCGAGTAGCTGCGCTTGTCAGGACAAAGGGAGGAGAGTATGATCCCCACCACGTGGTGACGGGCTATAGGAGGATGTCTACGTTAAACCTCATAGTAGGCTTCACTTGGCAAGCTGCCGAAGGCCACATGCTTGCTTCCATCTAAAAGCCTCAATTTGCACGCCGACTGCCTCCATGCATGACAGGGAAATTTGTGTTGAATGAGCCTGGCACATACAGTATATGTGAGATTAATTATTACGTTCCTTAATATCCACTTAAATCCTGGATTATATTTTGTCGTAAAACGGTGTCACTTAAAAATATATAATAAAAAAAATAAGAGTATCGTATAAGCTTATATACTGTGTATATATATATATATATATATATATATATATATATATATATATATTCTCCAAGGGTTGTTTGATCGGGGGGAAAAGGCGAACTCACAATGCGACATGCAAGTTGTGTTACGAGGGAACATCAAAGGCATGACATTGACTCAATGGCACGGCACAACCATCTGTTTAACAGACCCTAGTCAAAATGAGTTCTATAAATTATGATCATTAGTTGAATGAGATTGCAATACCATATTGCTTCAGTTTCATACCGCTCAACCAGACTGACTTCTCCTGTAATTGCCTAAACGTTCAGGGCTTTAGGCATTCATTCTCCATTCTATCACCCTGTACACAGAAACGGACCATTGGGATATTGCCCTGTAGGCTAAATATGTATCTGATGGAAATTTGATCCGCTGCTGGGATTTCCTTTCCTTTTTATTGGGTTAATACCTGTTTGCCCTTCAAGATTGCTATCAAAAGCCGCTGGCTAATGACCAAAGAGTCAAGACTTCATTCAGTACAAGCAATATGCCTCAAGACCATCTGGAACCATAATGGATGGGATCAGATTTTCAATGATAAAAGCCTCTCACTATGCAAACCCAGCCGGAATAGATAAGAGCGACTTACAGTAAGACTCATACCTGGAACAGGATCAATCCAGAGCTGCAGCAGTGCACTGCTGCATACCAAGCTAGGCAGGAGGTTCACAATACCATAAATCAGTCCTTCTCAAACATCTTTAATGTCAGGGACCCCCATAAGATTTGTGTTGTTAAACATTTTCAAGATTCTTCAAAAAATCACACCCATGTGAACTGAGTGGTGCAACTCCCCTCTCCCCCTGCCCCCTCTCTCTCTCAACAGTGCAGCACTATCTCTCTCTCTCTGTGTTTCTGGCACAACAGCGCCACCTTTTCCCCTACTGGTACTCATAGTCACATAGTCACACAGACATTGCTGTTCCTTGGAATGGTTGCACCACTCAAAAAATAGCAGACCCACAAGCTCACACAACACAGCAACCCGTTGTGAGCTTGTAGATCTGTTCAACATCCAAAGTATAAAGTAGGGATACATGGTTAAACTGATTTTGATTTTGTATCATAATTCATGTTGCTGTGGACCCCCAGGGACCCCCTCAAGGACCCCGGGAGGTCCCCAGACCCCTTTTTGAGAATTCTGCTATAGTTAAAAATCTGGAACTTAATTGAATCATTAATGTTATTTTAATCAATCTGTATAGTAAAGTATGTATAATACAAGTACCTCTGCAGTGGGTGGAGGTGCTCTGATCTCCCTGGTACTACTCTTCCATTGAGAAATAGACTACTAAGGAGTACTGCCTTGAGCTCATATTGTATGTGCAATAGGCCTATCTCACAGCCCTTCCCCGCCCCCTTTTCTGAGCTAATGGTGTTGACGTGACATCACTCCATATTTTACATGTTAAAAGACCTATATTCAGAAGCCATAAACAATGCTTTTCTGAAGGTAAACTTTATTCTATTTGTTTTAGCTGTCTTACCAGCTAAAACAGCTAAGGAAACAGCCTTAAATGGTGCAGAGAAAGCAGGTAGGGATGTAGCTCTGGTCCATGAGTAAGGCTATGGTGGGTGTTGCCTCTTTGTTGGGTGGTAGAAATGTGGTCTCTCACATGGGAGAGGCAGGTTCGAATCCCTGGTAGGACATGGTTATGGCTTGCAGCTTTAAACTTGCTATAACAAACAACCGTCTAAAACGTGGTTCCCAAACTTTTTTAGCCTGTGACCCAAAACAGAAATTTGACATTCGCCCGGGACCCATACTAGTACAAATATCAGATCTACAAGCTCACAACGCGATGCTTCGCACAGTGAAGCATGGGAATGTTTTGCATAGTGTTCATGAAGTTAACCTAATGTAGTCAGATTCAAATAACATATTCACTGCTTCATCTGAACAATTAAGGCAGAGTCGGTCAGTATCCAGCACAGGAAATTACAATAACAAACTTCGGGGGTGATTTGTCTGCACATTATTACACTCTTAGATTGTCTGGCTTCAATGTGGAACACCATCTGGTATCCTAAGCAAGCAGTCTAATAAAACAGGCTGAGAATGATTTGCAATCGCCATTTGACCCATCTGGCGTCACAGTCACATCTAACTTGCACATACGTAAACATGTTATGCCTATGCATAAACACATAAACAAATATTTGAGTCTCTGGTTTCCTGCTACAAAAGCGCCCCAAAAACGTAACACATGCATGTGGTGGAAGCGAAATATCGACACGCTGTTTCTAACCCACATTTGCACACAGACTCTGGCACAGATGGACACAAACGCTTTAACATGTGCAGTTGTGCACACATAGCAGGACACCCTGTCCTTCTGACCAGAATCACTGAAGTAGTCTTGCTGAGCCATGAGGCCCATAGGGCAGGAGCCTATCTCCTGTTTCTGTTTCTGGACATGGCGCTAGTATGTCGCAGGGACTTACCCCCAATCCAACCCTTGATGCTGAGTGTCAAGCAGGGAGGCACTGGGTCCCATTTTTAGGGTCTTTGGTATGACCCGGCTGGGGATCGAACCCCCGACCTCCCAGTCTCAGGGCGGACACTCTAACCACATGGCCACTGAGCTGGCCTGACCTCCACCATATCTCATGGGAAGTGGCAGAAAATTCATCACCATTTCTCCCAAGCAGCTGTATGTGTGACCTAGTACAGCCATGTGTATGCACATAACACTAAAATAGCAAATTAGGCCTGTCACAATCATTATATTATTTCCTAATCGCAATTATTTGAGATAATCGCAAGTATTTAGCATAATCGTCATAATCGTTTCCATGTGGAAGAATGTTCGTACATTTTCAGATATTTTCCCCCAAATAGCGGACGTAGCAGATCTACAAGCTCATAATGTGTTCTGTTGTTCCGTTAGCCTTTACAAAAGGCTAACAGAAATGTGTTGTTTTGGTCATATATGTTGTTCCAATGTTCAATGCCAAAGGTCGTCAGTTACAATAATTTATTTGTATGACAATTAATTGCAGTGAGGGGAAATAAGTCTACAAGCTCACAATGTGTCACATCGCAACTCATTGCAAGCTTGTAGATCTGCTATTTTCTATTTAAAAAAAAACTTGTGAAATTGGACATTCTGCTAATTAGTTCTTTCTGCTTGTGTTACTTTAAGTACATTTTGATACCAATACCTTTATACTAACCTCATTAGAACTAGACCCAGATCAGTGAGATGCCCTGCTGAGAAGGCCATGTATTGATTAAATAATTGCTTAAATGATGGTGAAATGACCCAAGTTCAAACTCATAATATCCTGGCTTTGCAAACATAAGCTCATCTGTCTCAAAAGATAAGCACTGTGAATCTACTGGACTTATGCTGACTGAATAATAGCAGGGGTTGACTACCTGACAGCATGTTCTTTCATTGTTGCAGCATTTTAGATAATTACTGTACCCATGCAAGGCAGATTTCATCCAGGCTTGTCAAGGTTTGACTCTGCCTGTGTATACTCCTAGTTGACAATACAAAACATCACATCAGGTAGTATTTAAGCTGAGCTGGCAGCAACAAAGCTGGAAAGTCACTTCTTTCTTTCTTTGTTTGTGTCCCATTTGGGGGTTTGAGTGATTTAGGCAAGAGTTTGAAATTTACTGGTAGAGAAGTGTGGTTCGCAGAATAGTCTTTAGGAGAAAAGAAAAAAAGAAATCTTCCACTAAATTGTGAGCCCACAGTAAAATGCTCAGTGTTCATTTAACTCTGTACAAACAGAACCAAATGAACTGTTAATTATGGAATGGATGTGCAACTCTGTGAGTGTCTATGGACACGTGGGTTAAATGAACACTCAGGATTTTACAGTGCAGAGGAGGTACCAAATACGTACAGATGTGTAACTGAGAGTCTCCAAATGGATTTTTAAAGGGTCCATTTGTTTCCATGTGGAAAGTGAATTACCACTCAGGATTTGACAGTGCAGGAGGAGTGTGTGGGTAGGGGGGTTCACATCGTTCACTTTTTCCCTCCATTCAGCTAAGGTTCCGTGCTTTTCCGCAGACGTGCGTTTAATCGTGACGGTGGCGAAAAGGCATGCAGCCCCCTCTCTGTGGTCGACGGCCCTGATCCGGATTTTCCACTAGTCAGCTAACGGGGGCAGACAGACAGTTTCCTCTCCTAGGTTTTAAAACACGGTAGTCTGGTACTCTCCGACATTACTCAACGGAGGAGGCTCTCCTCCTGTTTTTCTCATTCAGTGCAGCCCGGCTGCTCGCTCGCCAGACACCCACGAGATAATGCCGGACCGCTACACCTCCGGCAATCATTGCACACATCTGAGTGTGGAAAGACCCGGGGGGAGGAGGGAAAAAAAATAGCATGGGATTATCTCGATCTGGCAGATGCGGAATAGAAAAAGTAAAAGAAAAGAGGATAGTTTATAGATTTTCCCTGGCTCATATGGAAACATACTGTGTTTGGGGAGTGAGTAAGGGGTTAGAAAATGACCTTATGGAAACAATGACTCGTTTTAGCTAAAGCTTGCCATTTTTTAAGTAAAGAAAAATACGAAATACTAAACTAAAAAACTGTGGCCACATAGACCCCCCCCCCCCCCCCATCTGAGTGACAAGCAATTTCTCAGAATGTTAAAAAAAATGCCCAGAAAAACAATGCCCACAGAATGCGTTGTTTATTAAATAATATCACATCTGAATCCATTTCGTCTCCGTCTCCGTCCAGAGCAGTGTGTCATTCCACTGAGACCAGCGTGCCCCGGTTGACTGACATGGCTAATTCCACAAGGAAAACAGGCTGCTTTTCTGAGCCCAGATGCAGATGAGTTACAGCTGCAGTGCTGACGGGTGGCTTTGAGGCAGCTGTGCCGTGCGTTTCTGCTCTCAAATCCCCTGGGTGACACAGACAGACGTAAATCTTCGCTCACCTCTGACCCAACCTGTAATTGGTTCACTGATGAAGCAATTCACAAGGCCCTGTTCTCTCACAAAACAACTGTCGAGACCTTTGCCATCTCAGTCCAGTGCATGGCGTTCCGAAGGGTCAAATACAAGGACAACGACCAGCCCCCTTTATTGGCCTTCTTGTCGGCACAGTATAGCACTTCAAAGGCGACTCGACAACCTATGATTATCTGTCATCCTGTGTGCTTTGGTTTTAATGATTGAGTTAAAGACTTGACTTACTTGGTGGGGGGACTCAAAACCTGTGATTCTCAATGTTTCTTTAATTTCAAGGACCCTATAGTTTGATATGCATTAGGCCACAGGCACTTATTTAATACTTATATAAAAATGTTGCTCCTCTGGGACGGGACCCCAATCTATGCTGTAGAGAGTATTATTTGTAACTTTGAACCACTCTTGGAGTTACAGACCCATATGTTTTATATCATAGTTTAGCTGGGGACCCCTTAGCTGCATTCTACCCACTCAAGGACCCCTTGGGAGTCCCCGGACCTCACATTGAGAACCACTGCTCCAAACCATTCATGGAGTCCTGCCTCTTTAATATTCTGACCTCATGGAGAAAGCATTGGGGGGGGGGGGGGGGGGTGTCTCTCTCTCTCTCTCTCTGTGTCTCGGGGGGTGTTGTACTCTGGTTCAAACACGTTCCTCACCTTGGCTTCCATAAACAAAGCCACGCATCTCTCCAGGGGAAGCGGTAGAAAGCTCGGGCCAGGAAAAGTTGAAATGGATAAGTAGCAAGCATGCTGACTACATGTCTAGGCTTCTCCCCCTGTCCGTCTCCGACGTGGAGGCTTCCTCGACCACAGTCGTGATATGTTCCTATCCCATGTTCACCCGTGGGAGGCTTGCGGCTGTCCAAAATTGCACATCCCCCCCCTCCCCTAACCTCTGTCTTAATCTTCTCTCTGTGCCTCTCTCTCTCTCTCTCTCTTCTGCTGCCTGACTTCAACAGCTTTCCGTTGCCTGGAGTTTTACTAGTGCATTATGTATATACTCTTGAATTATTTCTATAAAAAATAGCAGATCCACAAGCTCAGTGTCTCACAGCACAATGTGCACTTGTACAGCACATCTGCTGTTTGTTTGTTTGTTTGAAATGTTTTAAGAGTCTAAAATAGTTAGACGTTCAGGAGTTTTGCCAGATTGGCAGGAATATCATAGAATACACAGCCTTATGTCTATGTGTTATTAGATATTGACTGGCATATACAGGACTTAAATGATTATGATTAGCCTATAATGAGTAGCCTAAATGGAGATCCCACTTGGTCTTTACCCCGGCACTGATCAAACAACCTTTATTGTCATTATGTCATAATGGAAAATGTTCTTCCCAGAACTATTATAGACTCATTGCGGAATACAAGACAAAACAGGCATTCTGGGAGCTTCTGAAGTGAATAGATCTGTAATCAGACATTTCCAAAACCACAAGCGCCGACGGAACGTTGCAGTAACGAGGCTACTGTACACATAGATAATGATCATTCACTGCAATGTTTTTTTACACTGTACACCACCGCTCAGAACATTACAGTGTCTACAACAGTGGTGTAAAGTAACTAAGTACATTTACTTAAGTAAAGTACAATTTTAAGGTATTTGCACTTTACTTGAGTATTTCTAATTATTTGTTATTTTACTTCTACTCCACTACATCTCAGATCCAAGTATTGTACTTTTACTCCACTACATTTATTTGAAAACTTTAGTTACTAGTTACTTTGTAGATTTAGATTATTATTGCAAAACAGGCATGCCCAAATAGAGTGTTGTGAGGTCAGAACAGGCCAGCTCCATATATGGACGCTGGGCAGGGGCCCGGTCCAGAGCCCGGGCAGAGGCCTTTTTGCGGCGGTTCTAGACAACCGTGGGTCCGACCGACATGTAACTTAGATAGCACTTTATGTAGACTAGTTAGATAGCATTTTATGTAGACAGCACTAGATAGAATATGTTATGTTATGTAGACATAGCACTTTATAGTATATCATTTAAGTACAGTTTCATATAGATATTCCACTGGTACGTTCTTAGCTTACGCATGTTTCATGATAACTACGTGTTATGTATGTGATGTATTGCCATGCTTTTTTGTTCTTGCTTAATGTAAATCGCTCTGGATTAAGAGCGTCTGCTAAATGCCTAAATTGTAATTGTAGTATTGATACTTTTACTTAAGTAAAACAATTGAGTGCTTTTTCCACCACCGGTCTAGAAAGCAGAAGTACAACAGAACAACAACAAGCTCTCACTTTGCTGGCCCCATGACACAGTACCAGAATCCTCTCACTTTGCTGGCCCCATGACACAGTACCAGAATCCTCTCACTTTGCTGGCCCCATGACACAGTACCAGAATCCTCTCACTTTGCTGGCCCCATGACACAGTACCAGAATCCTCTCACTTTGCTGGCCCCATGACACAGTACCAGAATACAAAGGTTCAATGAGGGCAACCATTTGCTCCTTGTTTGGGCATGCCATGAGCTTGCTAAAGATTCACTTGAGAAACATTTTTGCAGTTGAGAGAATATACAACATCTATCAAAGTTTGATGACAAAGAGGAACACTATATAGACAAAAGTACCATTTAGACCTACTGAAAACCTTTCAATATTTTCTTTAATGGTTAAATGAAGGTAAAATAAATAAATTTAAATGGCAGTAATTCTCAAACTGTTTAAACTCAAGGACCGCCACATCATGTTTGATGTTGACAAATTGCTACTGGGACCCCAATCTGTTCTGTAAAATCCTCAGTTAAGTTAACTTGTTGTGTGTACAAATATACATATGGAGATCCATGATTGTCCATTGGATCAACAATCATCAGAGCTGGGTCCCCCCTGGAACCGGCACAAGGACCCCTGGGAGTCCCCATGCCCCATGGTGAGTGTGGTTACACCTAGGTTACTCTGCAACCACTCTGGCTAGCTTCATGGTTTTAGTTTTTCTTCACTGTTTTTTCAATTTTCAATAAATTACAACCTACAGACCACAAAAGACAGCCACGTTGGTTCTATAACATGTCATTTCGTGCTGTCATAACACACTTTGCTCTAAACACTGGAAGAAGGGTGGTTGAAGATCAAAGTGAATCATCCATCTTCCTGTTAAAATCCGTAATCCTTAACCCTTTGCGGTACACTTTACGTTTCAAAGACTATAATCAGTTTAATTTAACTGAAAGTGGCCATGATGGTGTAGTTTTACACTGTTTATTATTTATACCCAGAAATGCAAGGTACGTAACGTGACTTTCAAGTTGGCAAGCTGAGCATGTGATGCAATATCACTTCAGGCCAGCACAAAGAAGAAAATCACACCCGTGTGAAGTGAGTGGTGCAACTCTGTGGGGGTACCCTGGGTCCTAACACACCACCAAGTCACTGTTGTGCACTGTGCAGCCTAACACACACACACACACACACACACACACACACACACACACACACAGTACACACACACACACACACACACACACACACACACACACACATAACATACACAAAGAGGTCAGGGAGGAGAGCCAGTACAGTACAGTACATACAGCACAGGTCTGAAAAACGTTTGTCCGGAATCTGCGTTTAACTGCTTTGGAAGAATTGTTACAAATACCCCTGTACTGGGATATGAGTGCAAACTAAAAGTACCAATATAGTAGTAGTATAATGATACTACTACTACTACTACTAATATGAATTCATTCCTAACCTTTTGCATAATCACATTATTGGGTGGCTGTCAGGAAATCCCAAGGCACCTGTCTCACAGCACAGCACACGAGTGCACCTCGTCAAATTGTTTGGAAACCACTAGATAAATACTATTGAGCTGGAACCCACAACTCACTGTTTCACCGTACAGTACAGTACACTATGTAATTTGTCATGCAATGTAAGCACAGGAGCCGGTGCGGTGGCTGGGGGTGGCAGGTGTGAACGGTTATAATTGAATTTGCCACAAATCTGATTGCTTACATTTCCATGTAAGTGAAACCTAATTGCAGGTACATGAGGGGTGTGTGAAAAATTGGTATTCAGCTTTCTCGAGTGTGTCTGTTTGATTTGCAACCGTATCGCAAAACACAGCGTGTTCTGGCTGAACATCAAACATGTGGTATTCATATCCTCTCAGGTTAGGTCCAGAACTCACTGATCTGTCCAAGCAAAACGTGTTGACACACTTTGCTCTCACGTGCACTAGCTCCCTCCCGTCAACTCAAAGTGAATGTCTGCAAGCTATACCTGCAACTTTATTATTCTTTTTTCTGCCAGCATACTATCTCTATAGTGATCCTCTGTAGATATGATAGATTTATCTCAATAATCACATTTATAATCTAATTTTACAGTCAAACATGCATGTCCATGTTGACCAATATATTGACTTTTGATTTAATGCACCTTTTCTCATGTGCATTCATATAAGCATCCACTCCACATATACATATCTGTAAGTAAAATCAACGCACGAAGGGACGGAAAATGGTTGACATCAAGCATTCCAGTTAGGCAGAGCATGAGCGTTAACATATACAAGGGTCATGGCGCCCCAGCGTTTTACATCAACTAAGCACATGGCCAGATGTGAAAGAATAAACGCTGGAGTCGCCACACAGGGGAAAGCTGTTTCCACTGCATTGTGCACACACTGGGACGAACGCTATTATTTCAGCTCTGTGCATTCGTCACGAATACATACGGTAGTGAAATTGAACATCCTGCCATTGCACCATGATTCATACGCAGTGAGATTACAGTCTTTCATCGTGACAAGAGAGAACATTATAGCCCGGAGCACGACAGATCTAACTAGACTGAAACGGTGCTCGGGTGATTGTGTCCGTACTTGTTCTTTAATTTCACAGTTTTAGCATTTTTGGCTTTGGTTCAAATTTGACGCTGTGCAATATCAGTGGGACGTACTATATACGTCCACATTGCTGGTTAACATCCCCCAGCCATTATGCATTCGTAATGACCAACAGGTGCTCATTATGCATTCCAGTTGAATCTATACATTTAAATTACATGCCCCTCATAATTTATAATGAATTGATTCTACAGCATCTGAAATGTGTTGTTCATGCAAGCAAGGACCAGGGTGGTCCCTCAGTCTTGCACACACAAGTCTAATGTCCGCCAGGCATGAAGGATGACGGCACAACCGCTCTGCCAGATAATAATTCAACCTGATGAGTTGACAACTTTCTTCAACTTTTTTACTTACAGAACATGAACACGGATATAAAATGTACCAGGGTTTTGTGCCCCAAAAAAGGAAAACAGCCTATAACCAAACAGTACACCGACGACCTGGTTATAGAGATATGTGGCAGTCATCATCAATAATGTTTAATATTCAGTTATACTCCAAAGCACAGCCATTAAGTAGATCAGAAAAAGGTCAAACTCACAAGCCGAACACTAAGGCTTGATGTTAGACAGAGTGGGGCAAACTGCAGGAAAGAATGCAAGGCCTGTGTTGTCCGGCATGTTGGCTGTACCTCGCAGCAGAGCTGAACACATCTGCTTAACTTTTCAAGTGCAGGCCTATGCGTTGGCCTGCTTTCTGCCTATATTTCTGTCTGTTTGTCTCTTTCTGCTCGTTGATTAGATTCTTAACGGAGGAACGCAATCCCAGATAAAGGTTGCACTGTTGAGCTATCCCTGAAAGATCCACTGTAAAACCTAAGTTACATTATTTATTTCATCATCACTGTCTGTGTAGCTTGATGACATAAATTCATCTTCAACAAAAGGAACAAAATGTAAATTAGCTCTAACTCGAACTGTACCCCAAAGGGAATAATTCATGTTTATGAAGTGTTGATACAAGAACATTTTTATCCCATGATTTTTGCAACCCATTTTTTCCACCCAGTGCCAATTGTCTAGTGTAATCCTGGGTGCTACACTCCTGCTACACTCCCCCTGACGGGGGAGTTTCCCCCGCTTGGAGCTAGCGCGTGGGAGGAACACGTTATTCCAACCAGTTCCTTTCATATCCATCAGGCACCCCGGCTGGTCAGGCGGAGGCAGTTTAGAGACCAGGATTACTAAAGACATTTCTTAAACAATATTGTGTCGAGTTGCCATGGGATTCCAATAATGCACTGTCTGCCTTGCCTGCTACATCAGCTTAAAATGGCAGCTTATCAAAGGGATCTGTTTCTTATTATCTTATTAGGCAAGGCTATGTCTTGATTATAAACACCTGTTGGTCTTTTGACGCAATATCTTTGCAGTCTGTACCAGAGGACAAGGTTCCGCAGGTTCTCCTCAGTGACCATCACTTGTCAGAATGATTTCTTAATGAGAACTCTTCATTCAAAGTGTTTGGAACACAGCAATTCTGAACTACTACAACTTCAGGCTCACCCAAAGGCCAAAGAACACTTAACCACTTAAATTCTATTGACTGAGGTCCCCCGAGAACTAGGTCCACTTTCCCCTCGACACCAAATCTCCTCACCCGCGTGCGACGTGTTGTGAGCTTGTATTTTGGCTGTTTTTTAACAAATGTTTGCCCCAGAATAGAGACACTAGGTTTGAAACGTAGGGCTGTATTTTGCGTGTCTTAAGTACCAGGTCTTATTCCCTAACTTGAGTAAACTAAAGACCTGGAGGCGTGATCAATGCCATTTGGCTATTCTGAGTGGCCAAAGAGCATTGATCACGCATCCAGGTCTTTAGTTTACTCAAGTTAGGGAATAAAACCTGGTACTTAAGACACGCAAAATACAGCCCCTAGTGTCTACAAAAATATGGCATAAGTTGCATAGTTCTGCAGTTACTACCGAATCGTAACAGTATAGGCCTCGAGCTTTCATATGTAGATGTTTTGTTTGTTTTATAACCTCATTTACACCCAAACAACCTGACAGTTGAACATTCAGTGGATTTTCTGTGTGCTGAGGTGTTCTGAAGCCTCTTGAGCTGCGATGAAAAAATAACAATTTTCCACCACTGTTTTGCCTGTAAATCATTGCCTTGGGAGTTGACAAGGCGGGATTAGTGGACGGTGACATCACTGTCCACGGGCAAATGAGAGCACATTTTGAGGCTTTATTATATTATTCAGAAAACCCCAGACCACAGAAAATCCACAGAATGTTCAAAGTTCAGGTATTGTGCAATTGAGGTAATAAAAAAAGTCCCCAGACCTTTAATAGTCTGATCTGGAGCACACCTTTCAAGAAGGCTGAGTGACCATTTCCATTGGAGAGCATGCAGTCATGGAACGGACTGACTAAAGCCATGAGATGAAACGCACATGTTGGATCATTATCGTTCTTTCCAAGGGGAGTGGGTTTGCATTTTTTATGAGGCAGTTTTATATATAAGTTGAGAGGAACACCCAAACCAACCCCCACCCCAAGGCAAAGGAGATTTACTGCACACATTTAGTTTGACCCTCTTGCTACAGGAATCAAAGGATGCCACAGCCTCTCTGTCTCTTTCGCATGCACACGCACACACTCACGCAGTGCATGTATGCACACACATGTTGGTATTGCTATACTTGGGAGTTATTATAGCTGCCTTTAACCCATTTTGACCTGAGATCAGATTCTGAAAATAGCAGACCTACAAGCTCATAACGCGCCACCGAGTGGCGCGCTATGAGCTTGTTGATCTGCTATTTTTCAATAGCTAAAGCATAGCATAATGCTAACACCAAAAGGGGTTCCCGCTCAAAATGGGTTAAAAGAATATATGCCATTTTAACACTATCCCTAAATCCTGGGGCTCACTCTGGGGGCTCACTCAAGCACTTATTGTACAACAGGTCGTTTCGAGGAAGCTATCTGATTGGTTGAAATAGCTATCTAGCCGTGCTTTAACGAGGATGATGGAACGCCGGGCCCCTAATCAAAACATAAAAACCAGTTGTGGCGAGTCTCGCACAGCAGCCGGCTGAGTAGCTAGACTAGTGTTTTCATGGGACATTTTCTGTTGTTGTGGCTACATTTGACGACTATGATTATGTTTTCTCGAATATCTTAGTTATAATGAAATTGAGTTGACGTGTTTTTTTTTAAGGGTAACTGTTGTAAATCGCAATATTACACTTGAGGGTGTGCGTTACCGCCCTTAATGGCACTTCTGTGCTGCCTACAGAACTTGCAGGCGTGCCAATTTCTCTTTCAAGAAAATAGTCCTCTGTTTCTCAAATAGTACTAAACGTGTAGACATTTGGCCATCACAAGTAACTTTAGAGCCATATATACATTAGAGAGAATAACTGAGCAAACGGCATACGCCCATGCTCTGCAGCCGGCCCACGATACGTCACCAACACTACCCGTGTGTTTTGAACCCAGCTCCGTGGTTTCACTTTCCGTGATGCGATGGCCCGATAATGTACTCGGAGCAGCGGACACACGACATTCACTGAGAAACGACTACAACACGGAGCAGTGGACACATGACAAAAAAAACAACAACACAGAAAACAACATATAGTTCCTGCCCAGCATGGAAAGCACACGGTCAGTGGGCACAGACAAAGTGTCTCATTCGGATCCCACGGCGACACACATTTGTGGCGTTAGACGTGAGACCCGTAGAGTCTCTACTAGTAGTAATACAATGTCGTACACGTGTACACGCATGCACACACATATATCCTTGTACTCTCTCTCTCTCTCCTCACCTTTCCTATGTTTTGTCTTTCTCATGTATCTCTGAATGTCACACTCTCCCCCGCTCATTCCTTTTGTGATTCTTCAAAATGCGTGCAGAGTGGATGCAGCTGGTCAGGCAGTGGCGTTGCATTGCATCATGTAACGGAGCTGCCTGCCCTCCAGGCAGAGCAACGGATGTGCCATAAATATTTACATTTTCCACTGGACCACAGATTGTGGAGCCACAAGTCACTTGTTTCATCCTTCAATTCACGCTCTTTCACATTGTACAGTTTAGGAGCTAACCACTTTCAACCTGGCCTCGCCATTACAACAAAGTATATAGGGCTGAAGTTGTTTAGATTACTCATGATGGCCACATTAGAAACCGGCCGCTACTTATGAAAGCAAAGGTTCATGCAGAGCAGATCATAGTCAGAACAGTGAGGGATTCCCCTGTTCAATTCATGTCATGTGACAGGATTTATAGTATACTGGAGTTGTACAATACAAAATGTCTAACAGTCCAAAAATAGGCTATTTTAAACCGTGCCAATGCAATATTTTTGCAGAGGTGCTTGGAAGACAGCAACAGGATCTTGTTGGGGAAAAACGAAAATGGCAGCAAAACGTTTTTGCTGCCATATAACCTTCTCAAGCAATGGAAACTGTGACCTATTGCCAGAAGAGCTCCATACATCAGCTACTCTCCAAAGTATTATGTATTCTCCAATTATTTTATTCTTCCCAGGTACTCTCAGTGTTGCCAACTTAGCGGATTTGTCGCCATATTTTGCTTCTTTCCAGACCCCCCTAGCGACTGAATTAGTGAAAAGCTTCTGGAGAGAAATCTAGCTACTTTTTCTGGTGAATTGGGGACAAATCGTGTTGACAGTCTCCTGCCGCTAGGGTCCATCCTCAGAAAACATGGCATTTCGTTCCATTTCTATGCTGATGACAGTCAGATCTATGTTCCCCTAAAGAAGAAAGACGCTGACCCTAAAGCTCTTCTCTCTTGCCTGGAGGACATTAAAGCCTGGATGGCCCTAAGCTTTCTAAGCTTCAATGAGAAGAAAACTGAGGTGGTTGTGTTTGCCCCAAATGGTTCTGGTAACCCCCCTCCTCTTGATCTAGGCCCCCTGGCTCAGTTTGTGAAACCAACAGTCTCCAACCTAGGCTTTAAAATGGACAACGATTTTAAGCTAGATCGCCAAATTAGCTCAGTGGTGAAGTCTAGCTTTTTTCATTTGCGACAACTGGCAAAAGTAAAACCCTTTTTAACCACTCAGCACCTTGAGACAGTAATCCATGCCTTTATTACATCTCGGCTGGATTACTGTAACGCCCTCTACCTTGGAGCCAGTCAGTCCTCCCTTGCTCGGCTCCAATTAATCCAGAACGCGGCTGCCCGACTTCTTACTGGCACGCGTAAGAGAGAGCATATAACTCCCATCCTCGCCTCTCTCCACTGGCTGCCAGTGAATCTTAGAATTAAGTTCAAGGTTCTGCTTCTTACTTTTAAAGCTCTAAGTGGTCTCGCCCCTCCATACCTCTCCGAGCTCCTCCACCCCTACTCTCCTGCCCGCTCCCTCAGGTCAGCTGACCTGATGCTGCTAGAGGTCCCGAGGGCGAAGCGGAAGCTTAGAGGGGACAGAGCCTTTTCAGTCGCTGCCCCCAAGCTCTGGAACGACCTTCCCCTGCAAATTAGGCAGGCCCCCTCTCTGGCCACTTTTAAAACCTCGCTTAAAACGCACTTTTATTCTTTGGCTTTTAACACAGCATGAGACCTCTGTTCCTGAACTAGCCTCTCCCACCCTCCTTCCCTTGTTTTGTGTTTTGTTTTCTGTGTTTTTAGTCTATGCGTTTACTTACTGTTTTACCGATGTACTGTACAGCACTTTGTGGCAGCTATGGTTGTTTTAAATGTGCTTTATAAATAAAGTTGAGTTGAGTTGAGTTGAGAGATAAAAACCCTAATTTTTCTTAATTTTCCCTCTCTCAGCCTCAAATCCGCTAAGTTGGCAACACTAAAGTGCTCGGCGCGTCTGGCTTCCTCGGCTCAGTTATGTGCACAGAGCAAGGAAATGGTGTTCTGGGCTGGCTCCATATTTTCGTTGCTAGAGGCACCTAAAAGTCGCTAGGGACGCTAAAAGGTCGCTAGGTGCTCCGCGCGTGCATATCCCACCCCTAGCGACTTCTAGAGACTTTTCGAAGAGCCACTAACTCCTTCCGTTACTGGAGAGTTGGCAACACTTTTGCTGCAACATACTGTATCACTACGGTTGGACTGCAGCCCAGATGGTCAAGCTACCATCTACTGTACATGTCCAGGAGTTCTCTCAGCATTCTAACTTTGATGCATGGATATTGGATAAAGCCATATCCTGCACATAATTCCCTCATCCTCTCCTGATACAAAGCACACACAGCATTCCTTAGAAACAGCAATTTGCTATACTACATGCTGTGACTAAATGAGTACATACGACCGCATGGAGAGTGTTTTGGCTACATCAAGCTACTTCAGCCACATCCGGGATAGCATCCGGTCCGCCGCTAAATGTGCTCCGCTGCTATAAATCGCTGAGCGCTCTGATTTAATGGATTAAATAACCCAGGGCGTTCAGAGTGTTAACAATAATGTCGCTGGTGGATGGGTTTCTGAACTGCCCACAACCCTCCTATGAGACCAAGTAGATTTTTGTTTTGCTATTTTATCATGAACATTAGTGAGGACCAATTATATGAAGATGGTGGTGAAGTGGTCCTAAATTTAAGTGGCTAAGTATGCATTTTGTCAAATAAATATCTCACCCCACCACGAATGTCGCCTTTGCCGTCCAAATACCTATGTCCAATGAAGCGAGAGGTATGTGTGGAAGAGTCCATCACAGTAGTGTCCTTTTGACCCTATCAACTCACTCTCTCTCTAACTCTGTGTCTGTCTCCAGCTTTGACAAAGATGTAGGGGAGCTGTAAACTTCAAGGGCTGCATTCAGCAAAGAGAAAGTGATAAATCCTGTCAGTTCCCTCGGGGGGCTAAAGGCTCAGAGTGATGTCACCGTGCGGGGAAGGGGCCCCACGGTCTGCTCTCTAGTTATTCTCTGTACTCACTCACATCATGTCCTGGCTGTCAGGATTATGTCCCGTTCCATACACACACATCCATGCTTATTGCCTGTGTCGATAGTCCTCTCAATCAACACTCTCAATGCTATGAATTCATATGACATTCAATGTAATGCCATAAAAGTAATAAAGAAAATAATCTATATGTCTGTCTTCTAATTAGTAGCGAAGTATTACTTGATACTCGATACAATGATAACTACAATGACTGCATTAGGACTAACAAGTAATGTTACATAGAGAGGAGTGGTGTCATACTCTTCCAAATGAACAATTATTGGAGACTGGAGATGACGTCACTTTTTTGTTACCCCCACAAATCAACCATGCATGGTCCAGATTTTGGATCCAATCAGGTTCCGTGCTCCAGGCTAGTGTCATTCACTGATTGGAGACTGGAGATGATTTTTTTGTCACACTGATTGACTGAAGGGGTTGTCTGTCAACGCTGTACTCCCGCAACCAACAATGCATTAACAGGGTCCTGAGTCCGCACAAATGAATGGTATTGCGATTTCAAACAGGAGTGGTTAAGGCAGAATATTTTTTAAACAACATTATTGGTTTTTTTTATATTCAGATTTGCATTGTCGTGAGAACGATGGGTTCCATTTTCGCATTGCAACTTTTCAGGAATAGAAAGCTATGAGACACAGACTGAGTAGAAAACGAATTGTTATCTTATCTACATGCTCACAGAGTGTTGCGAGCTTGTAGATCTGCAATTGTTTGCCTATTTTTCTGAATCCTTTGCTGAAGCCTATTCTTGACATGGCATTCTAGAATCTTGACATGCCCACAATAGGGAAGATAGGCTTCATGTGGTTAAACATATTTTGTATCTGTGGAAAGGATAAAACATTTTTTTCCCCTTTTATTTTTACTTTATTGTACCAACTGAAAAATGCAGACTGGAGTTGCACAGTTATCTGAGGGAGGGAAGTGCATACTATACATGCCTAAATCACTTGATCTAATCTGATCAAATGCAGTTTTAATTTAATTTAAGATATCGAATCACATGTTGGGTGTCCTCACACATTCACATACATGTGACCCGATGAGGAATGAGAGCCTTGTGACATTTTGATACCAAACTGCACTTTCAAATCTCAATAGAAAACCACCACAGAGAAGAGGAAATTACCATTCACATCCACGTTTTAACTGAACAAATCAGCACTAAAACACTATGGTGCACTTCCTTACACAGAATATTTTTTCCTTTTGGATTGCCTTCTTGCATTAATCTTCCACTGCCAAGAGAATAGGAACATTTTTTGGTAGATTTGTTTGCGGGGTTGTTTGCTGAAAGTCCACCTTTCTACTGTATCAGCAGTCATTGCATCGTTTTTTGACATGTCATGGACAGCTGCGGGAGCTGGAATCAATATCTTCCGAAAGACTTAATCCCGTCGAAGGACAGAGCAGAAGCAAATACTGACCTATTAAATAACTGACCCCATTTCAGTGATAAACATGCATGTCCTAATATCTCAGTAAGAGTGCTGTGGTTTCGTTCTATGTTAGCTCTCCATCTTCAACCACTGCTAAAAAAGCAGTGATTGAAATGTTTTGAGCTTTTAGAGTGCACTTTTTTACAATGTACAGTAAACTAGATACAAATGAGAAGATCCCGTGTTATCCCATTTCAAAAGAGCAGTCGATGCCAAAGCATAAAGGGACACACTGTCCTAGCCCAAAGAAACCACACTGTTTGAGATACAGAGGAAATTCCACTTGTTTCTTTTGAAGGTGAGCAGTCATGC
Source organism: Protomyctophum bolini (assembly GCF_963924005.1). Classification (NCBI taxonomy): domain Eukaryota; kingdom Metazoa; phylum Chordata; class Actinopteri; order Myctophiformes; family Myctophidae; genus Protomyctophum; species Protomyctophum bolini. The sequence goes on along the minus strand of NC_137877.1, from coordinate 16,277,509 downwards.
CCATATGCAGTGGTGGAAAGTAACTAAGTACATTTACTAAAGTACTTTACTTAAGTACAATTTGGAGGCATTTGTACTTTACTGATTTCCAATACTTTATAGATTGTGATTATTATTACAAAACATTAGACCATTTGAAAATAGTCGACCTACAAGCTCACAATGCTTCACGTTGCGACACATTGTGAGCTGTATAGTTTTTTTTATAAATTTTAAAACTAATGAGTACTTTAACTTTTGGTACATTTTGATGCCAATACTTTTGTACTTTTACTCAAGTACATTTTTAATTCCGGACTTTTACTTGTAATGAAGTATTAGTATATTGCAATATTGATACTATTACTTAAGTAAAAAAATGTCAGTACCTTTTCCACCACTGCCCATATGGACTGTGGCTGCCTGCCAGTACATCAACTTCATTCGTCTATCTATGAATGCACCAAGGCTGTGTATAATCCACGTAACTCCAGCACCTCACCGGAACCGGCCTCTGGGCGCGTTCCTGCGGGTCTGGAAGTTCCGGGGACCCCCTCCGTGTGGGTGCAACTCCCACACGGAGTTGCACCACTTACTTCACAAGGGTGTGATTTTTAGTACAGTTGCCAATACTTTAATACTTTTACTCAAGCACTTTTTGCATTCCGGACTTCTACTTGTGACAGAGTACTTCTATATGACAGTATTTATAGTACTTTTTCCACCATTGGTTGTACTCTCACACATGAAAGATTTCACTGTGTACGATGACTTTTTGATATCGGTAAACACAGCAGCATGACTGCATGTTTTGATAAGGAAAGGCCAGGCACACAGAACGCCACACACACAACTAGATGTGCTCTCGATTCAGCTAAACAAAGAGGCAAAAAGGCTGCAGACCTCCATGGAAATATCATTCACACGTTTTCACCACTTCAGCTCAACACGCCCCAAGATGTTTGCGCAGTGCACCCCAACGCCAAGCACATCTTCAGAACAGGAGACACGCACGCACGCACGCATGCGCACACACACACGCGCGCACACACACACACACACACACACACACACACAAAAACCATAGCATCTTCCCCTGTCTGTTTGAAGCTTTCGCCTGCAATCACAGTAATCACCCTGAACATTAAAAGAAAGTTACAACCCAACATGCTCTTCCAGAGGAAATTCCAGTTTTGACAGAACTTCCTGTGTTGGGAGATAGACCAGTCTGTTGGGATGTAGGGGGGGGGGGGGTGTTGGTGAGAGGGAGAAGGAGAGAGAGAGTGAGTCACTGGCATGATGCAGAGATGTGGGCCCCTCCCCCCCCCCACACACACACACACACACACACACACACACGCGCGAGCGTACCCCACCCACCCACCCACACACACACACACACACACACACACACACACACACACACACACACACACACACACACCCCTTGTCTGGAAAAGGAATATTGGCTGTAGAGTCAAAACTGTTCTGTGCTTTTTTGTTGTTGCAGAAAGACATGCATGCATTTCATCCAGATATGAATTAAAATGTAGGATTTGTTTCTGAGATAGAAGACATCTACATTGTTATAGAACTAGCCATGTCTTCTCTCACAGATTCCAAAGTACATTTTTGATTATTAAAATAAGTAATTGATTGACCTTATTCACAAAGCCACTGAGGCTATGAAATATGGTGGATCCAGCTCTGTATGGCATACATCACATAAAAACTGTAAAAGTGAAGAGCTTGAGGAAGGGGTTGGCTTTAGTAACACACACACACACACACACACACACACACACACACACACACACACACACACACACACACCCCAGTCCACTCCTAAATCTCTGGTACTGTTGGTCATTACGACTAGACTAGACTCTAGTCTAGGCTATAATGCCCTATGTAATGGAATATGATACGTAATGGAAGGATATATGAGATCAAATGGAATTATAGCCTTTTCTCATCATTCTACCCTATTATTTGCTTCTTGACCCCCTTCCCGGAACTCAAAACTAAAAGGGGGATGTGAGATTAAGACACAATCAGGCTGCAGCGCTTAAGAGGTCTGCTTTAGTCCAGTTTAAATGCAGAACAGAGACATGAGACCTGAGGTCCTACACATTCACTTCAAGCTATTGCTAAGCCTGATATGTTTAGTTGTTGATTTGATGCTGTCTTGGCTGATGAAGTTAAGGCCATGCAGGCAGAAGATGTAAATTGTGTATTCACTGCAGCAATTAGAAGGTAATGCAGCAGACTATTGTTTCTTCAGCGAAACCCATACGGCTCTACTTTAATCCCAATGTTTGGATAGTCTAGTTTATATGTTATGTAAAGAAAAAACTAAGCGTTTATATTCAGTTGCAACCAAGGGCAAGCAGACCATGAACAAACAAATAAGCACAATTAAAGTACCACTGGCAGGGTGTGGAATACTTTTATTTTATGAATCCGCCTTGAAGCAGCCGAATCCATTGTTATGAGGGCTAACAAAAGCAATTATATGTGGCAGTGAACTACTTGAACTACTCACAGCATCGATAGACTATGGTCCCTGGGGGACTCTGGTCAGTGAAATATTTTCAGTGGGGTTTAAGTGGTTAATGGTTAATGATGCCAGTTCGTTTCATTTGACCAGTGCCCCTCTCCCCTCACTCACCACACCCTGTAGCACATTTCTCCATTTGGTGAAATCATCAGACAGACAGTAGCCATGACTCACTAAAACATGCAGACATTTCCACGTCCCATTGGCCTGCTTTACTGTGTGGCCGTTTGTTAGGGAACGTTGACTGGACGTTGAGCACGTTGGTGGGAGGACGGGCACAGAGTGGTATTGTGTCCAAAGAATCAATGCACCCTTCTCTCTCTGCCCAGGAACTTATTTCCATCTACCGGACATGATATTAAGCAATTAACCACATGAACCCTCTCATCCCTATTCTGGACATGTCCATAATGGGCGAACATTTTATGAACTTTCGGCGAACATTCTGTGAAAATAGCCGATCCACAAACTGAGTTTGTAGATTATATGTATAGTTATATTTCATTGAATCAATGTTCCACTTAAGCACAACAAAAAAAGAAAATAGACATCTACAGTACAAGCACACAATGTGCCACATCGCGATGCGTTGCAGCTTGTTGATAGATACATTTAAAAAGCCCATAATAAAATGGGAATTGTATTAAATTACTAAATGCTAATGATATTAAATGGATTTGTTCAATTGATGTTGAACTCACTATGCACTATTTTTATAATTTATTTTTTTACGTTCTGTATTTGAATTTCTCTCACATCATGTGGCCCTCTCTCACATGCTACACTGATCAAACAAACGGTCACTCGTTTCCACAAGTTTCCTTCCTCAGAAAACAGAAAGTTGAATTTCAATGCATATTTGACATGTTCACACACAGAGTCAAATCCGACCATTTCACACTGGAGCAGGAGGCAGCATGCCAAAGCCTCGAGCCACAGTCCTATACTTTTCAACACGTTTGGTTTGCTGAATGCCTCAAAGCAGTGGTTTTCAACCTTTTTCATATCAAGGCCCATTACATAATTCAGCATTTGAGCCACGGACCACCATTTGATGATTTGGCCTCGCAGATCCAAAACTAAAGAACATTGTGTTGTTGTTGGATGTGATGTTGTTACCATAGGAGAGACAACAGGCAAAAGTTAAAATAACAATTGTTTTACATTCTCTAATTGTATAGACTATTTTCTTCTTGTAAATTAAATACAGATGCTTAACAATAACTTAACTCTTGAGAGGTCGTTTCATTTTATACATACTGGTTGAAAACCACTGCTTCAAAGCTCTCTGCAACATTATGACTGTGGCTAGGCTGAAATGTATCTGCTCTGCACACAGTGTGAGATTAATTGTGGGGGATATTTCAACGAGCATGACGCCATACCCTCTGCTCAGTGGTGGAAAGTAACTAACTACATCTACTTAAGTACTGTACTTAAGTACAATTTTTAGGTATTTGTTTTTCATCACTTGAGTAATTCCAATTTCCAATACTTTTTACTTGTACTTCTCGGATCCAAATATTGAAATCAGACATTCTGCATGATGATACATTAGTACATTTTGATGTCAATACTTTTGTACAGTACTTTTTCTCTAAATGTATTCTGAATTCTGGACTTATACTTGTAACGGAGTATTTCTACATTGCAGTATTGATATACTTTTACTTAAGTAATAACTTTTTCCACCACTGTTTCTGAAAGCTGGCGGTGTCGTGCGGTGGCGACTCCAGCACTGCATGTGTTGAAGATCACTTTGAGGGAACTCAAAATTGTTCTTCAGGAACATGAACCTCTTGGATAATGGCCATTGGTTAACTTGTACTAGGGAAAATAGTTGTACATTTATTGTACGACACGTTTTCTTTTTCTGGGCATTATCACTGAGTTCAAGTGAAACGACGGCAAAACCATCAAACACCCAAGAGAAGGAATCTAAGCACTTGGCACTGGTCCAAGGAATTCAGAGGCATGTGGTCCAACTCAGTACAGGCGTCATGCACAAGCAACACATGGCGGTGCCGCGGTCAAGATATACCTTGCTTCATCTACTCTATAGTATGCTCTATAATAAAAACAAAGATGGAGCGTGTCCTGTAGGCTATGAAATAAATACAATTACCGTAGACGTTCCAATTTTGAGTTATCTAGCAGTGGAGTGAAACAATGCAGTTTCAATGCAGTTTTCGTGTGGCAAGGTTTACAGAGGTGCCCAAGAACATGCCGGCACCGGCAGAAAACATTTTATATTATATTATTATTACAAAATATCCATTGACCACTTCAGCCCTATTTCGGAAATAGAAGATCTACAAGGTCGCAATGTGAATTGCGTGAGCTTGTAGATCTGCTTTTTTCAAAAGATGTTTAAACATTTGAAAACTTGACATTCTGCATAATGAGTACTTTTCTACTTTTGGTAGTTTAAGTACGTTTTTATACCAATACTTTTGTACTTTTACTCAAGTGAAGTTTGAATACCAGACTGTTACTTGTAACGGAGAAGTTCTACATTGCAGTATTGATACGTTTACTTAAGTAAGACGTGTAAAATGTCAAATGTGAGCACTTTTTCCACCACTGGACTTAGCCCACACTAAGCCATTTCAGTGTGCTGCTTACAAGGTATTTTACCTTTTAAGTCAATCAGCTGTCCAATACGTTTTTAAGGATGGAAACATTATGAGACCACATTGCTGCCCCCGTCACCCACCATAACCTTTGTAGTGCTACTTGTTCAACCCTCGACAGCTATAATATATACATCTAGCTACAACTTAGAATTTAGGTTTGACCAAAGGCTGCAATTATGGCTGACAGGCTTCGTTTTGTGGCATTTAAACAAGTTGGGCCTCCGTGTAACTTTACTCTCAAGGCTATTGTCACGTTTTGAACTGGGTAATGTTAAGTCTGTATGACTTCATGGAACCTCATATAGTTTTAATTTACTAATATTAAAATGGTGTTCATATTTGAAACAAAGACCTATTTGAAAAAAACAGGAGCCTGATACCGCTGAGTCATTACCTGGCCGGAAGCACTTCACCACGGAGAAAGTGCGAGTTCCAAATTGTACGTAACGTCTTGCAAAACTGGAGGATTTAATGCAATTACTACAGCAGCCTTTGAAATGATCACCAGGGGAGAGATGGAGAACACGCTCCGAGGGACTGCAACGTTATACTAAGGCCTGCCAGCCTACAGTGGATAAGCTCAAGAGGCCAAAAGTCCTCACCCAGTTCTGCCGAAAAACCACAAACCAGCTGAGTCAACACCCCCAAAGCCGTGCAGGCTGTCAGGCACCAGCGAGGGTCTCTCAATAGCATCTTAATGTACCACCATGATAATTATTGTCTCATTTACTGTATGAGAGCCACTGCTATTGGTGTGTCTAATGTGATCAAGTGTAACTTTGGACCAACATCACTTAGTTTTGATTGACTTCAGACAATTTGAACCATTAGACTCGACCATCTTACGGGTCAATAGAGTGAGACATTTACTGGACATGTGTGGACGTTGAATTTACATGTATCGTCATTCGTGAACACTCAAGATATTCTCTGACACTATAGCCCAGGGGTGTCCAAAAAGCGGCCCGTGGGCCAAATCATACGTGTAATGTATTATGAACGGCCCCTCAGCATGGGACATTTTCACATTAAAGTTGTTTAACCTTGGCAATTCCCAGAGTATAATTTGTCAGTGTCTGGCTACATTTGGTAATGTGACATATGGCTGAAAAAAGGCTGGGTTACACTTTTTGTCCACAGCACACACCTGACAAAAGACGATGATAGTTAAATAGAATCGTTTAAATGTGATGCATATGTATGTGCCTTTTTTATAGTCCGTAGGTACATTATGTCAGGAGATGTAGTTGGCCCTTGGGTCACGGGTGTTTTCATATTTTCTAATATGGCCCCCTTTGAAAAAGGTTTGAACACCCCTGCTATAGCCTGCTATCCCAGTACTACTCTACTAATCTTGGAAGTTGGTTCTCATTTGTGAAACTCGATGCGTTCATCAGCATCTTGGACTGAAACATGTGGTTTGCATCCTTGTCCTGTGATCCAAGACAGGTTGAGTGGATGACAGAGCAACTTTGGAAGGAAGTGCCATTCACGGACCAGGAGAACTGTCAGGAGGGACCTTAATTGCATGGTATTCCAGACAGATAGTTGGTTAGCTCGAAACTACAGAGGCGTGTGCCGCGGGTGCACAGGAGACATGGTATTCCCACGAGCTCGTATAGGGCAAGATAGGATTGTGTAAACTCCACATCCTGTCACTCTGTGTGCAGATTCACCCTAAAGAGACACTGGCACACCATGCCTTACATCAGCCATTTTAACGTCTTCCTCCCCTTCCAGCTCTTGCAGAGTCCAAGCCTCGTTTTAATATTCTCCAAATACTGCCAAAGCAACTATTTTAACATCTGGAAGTCATCCCCCACCACCCCCACCCGCCCCCCACCCACCCCAAGCCTCCCATTTGCTGACTGCAATAATTTGGTTTATAAGTGGTTCCCATGGAGCGGTCCTCACAGGCGTGAGCCGCATTAAAAGCCTATCAGCTCCATCTGCCTGTGCCATCGAGTCACGTTGTGTTCAGTCAGTGCCACCACGTGGGCTATTGGGCCAGACAACCACTAACTCTGTAGCACCCGCGGCCCGGAGTGCATCAAAGGTGCAACCCAATACAATGTACTGTACAATCTGGTGAGCCAGAACTTCAGAAGAGGCGTGTAAACCAAGTCATAGCTCAAAAATGCAGCATGTGTTTCTAATCAGTGGCCGTCTGCGGACCTGGTTGAATTCACATGTTTGGACATTTCGGCTCTAGTAGAAAACAGCCCATTGCATACGATGTCAGTGATGTGGCAGCAAGCAACTGGAACTAATTTGTGAGTTAGGAGGAGTGACCTCATACAGGTTTGTTGACTCGTAGCGGCGAATACTTGTTCCTTGGTCACAAGTTCCGATGTGAGCTGGGGGAAAATGTTGGAGTTGACTTGACCTCAGGCCATGATAAATATCTTCGAATCAGGCACTGGAGGAAAAGGTGACTAAAGTAAGGGCATTCATTTGAAAAGAAGACGCAAAAAGCCTAAACAAAAGAGTGTTTGGTCTCTTTGATGTACGGTGCTAAGTGGCATCTTTGAAGAAGCTTTACAGCGTTGTTAGTCTGTGGGACGGGAGTGCGGCTGTCCAATATACGTACACATGCACATGTCTGTAGTGCACATGCACTGTACACTGTACACTCAAACACATACAGTTTAATATTCCATGGGTTAAATACTGGGCAAAGACTGCTGTTTTTTGTTTTTGGAGTCAATGGTCATCTGCCAGTTCTTTTAGTTCATTTCCCCCCTTCATGTTCACAAACCTGAACCTTACTCCACATCTTGACTTGCACACACTGCACCTTCCACTGCTGGTATTGTATTGTTTTTTGGGCCAGCAGGGGCTCTACTGTACCCTCGTCTGAAACATATTTTGTGTTAGACAGTGGTGTTGGTGGCAGTGGTGGAAAAAGTACTCAATTGTTTTACTTAAGTAAAAATATCAATACCGCAATGTAGAACTTAAAAATGTACTTGAGAAAAGTACAAAAGTATTGATATCAAAATGTACTTAAGTTACAAAAATAGAAAGTACTCATTATGCAGAATGTCCCACTTCAAGTTTTCAAATATATGAACATCTTCGGCTATTTTCAAATGGCCGAAATGTATATACTAGGGCTACAGAGGTTTTGTAATAATAATCAAAATCTACAAAGTTGTACAATACAATATTTCCCCCTGAAATCTAGTATAGTAGAAGTAAAAGTATTGGAAATTGGAATTACTCAAGTAAAGTACAAATACCTAGTCTAGTACAGTACTTGAGTAAATGTACTTAGTTACTTTTCACCAGTGATTGACAGTGACGTTTGGCATTTGCTAACTACAGTATCTTCTACCTTCTTGTCTTGAACTCCTCATGCGAATAAACCCTCTAGCACATGTGCATGCATAGGGCATTTACTCAGAACCGTACAACGTATTCATCACCAGGATCTTCAACTTTAGTTTCTGAACATGTTTCCAGTCATCAACCACAGCCAGCCTGGTTCCTCAGAGTAGGAAAATAACCTCACGACCCTTCGCCACAACTTTCTGCTGTCTCTTTCCCCCCACGTCTTAAGAACCGATAAATATTACTGCTATGTTCCAAGTTTCTGGAGACAGTGTGTCTGCTTGCAATTACTCACTTTCATCAACATTCAACCACACTCAATTTGAAGTAACAATTTTCCATATAAAAGTCTCAATTAAATACAGAAACACTGGTAATTGTAGATGTGGGCTTATAGTACAATACGGCATTGCTTGTCCAAGTTTCAACTATTCTGAAGCTTTGCAGGAAACGTTTTAGAAGTTTGGAAATGCAAAATGATATACTGAATTGTGGGTGTGGCTTAACTTATTCTGTGATGGTAATATATCATTCCAAACAACTTTTATCCTGGAATGCCTATTTTGGGCTGCTATTTCTGATTTAGTTTTCTAATAGCTGATCTACAAGCTCACAACTTGTAAACATGTAAGTTTGCAGGCTGGCTATTTTCACAACACGTTTGTCTGTTGAAGTATAAAGTAGGTTTTAAGTGGTTAAATCAAATAACCGGTGAGCAGAAAGCACGTTTAATTGCCTCCGAACATCTACAAGTTAAACATAAGAGTACATATCGCTATTGCTAGTGTATTCTGTAAGCTTGCTGTGTGGTACAGAGATGTAACTGTAATAACCAAGCAAAACACACAAAAGCACATTGTCTTTCTTCTGTAGTGCTGGCAACCCATATGTTCCATTTGGTCTACAACAAAAGCCACCAACTTTCCATGCTTGTCTGTACTGCAAACTATTCTGTGACCACAGATATGAGACAGCTAGATGACTGAGCTCTGTTTCACATGAACAAATATGGACAGGGAGCCAGTTCCCCTTCTATGGGATGGAGGAACGAATGATGGCAACGATGCCTCTACCACGGTTAGACCAGAGCCCTAGACAGAGTTACGCAAACTCCGTTCACTTCATGGGGCCAGTCCAATGGCGGCTCTTCTACATAGACTTCTATTGGTTAATCTATGGGCTCGCACGAGTGCATTAACCACGTGACCGTGCTGTTTTATGCCCCCTCAATATCGCAACTCTTCTATTGGATGGCTCTGGGTTAGAACAACTCTGGAAAAATAAACGAACTAAATGGTGTCTCTTTCAACTTATTAAACTTTGTGTTCCTATTTTGGCCATATCATTATATGTGAAACAATTATCGACTTATCAGAAATGGCCCAAATTTTAAAAATAACAAATCAACTTGTTGCAATTATGTGAGGCAATCATAGGTATTACACATGGCATACGTGATTAATAACAGCATTAAGTAAAAAAAGCCACATAACTGTAAATACCTGTCTCAAGGTTAGAGTAAAAGCTCTATCTAGTGTCATAATAAAAACAAAATACTCAAAGCAATACAATTGCAGGGCCATTTTCTTTAACAGGCAACTGTTCATCAGCATTGTTGAGGGTCCTCGTGTAAAATACGTTTGGAGCCCTTTCTGACATTAACCACAAGGTGGCACTCTCTGTGATGCCAACACATGTGAACTTGAAGTGATCCCCCCCACCCCCCATCACCCGAAGAAATTACAAATAAAATGCATTCCTATACCAGTGATGAAATGAAAGCAACACTGATTTGATCCCGATGGACTAACAGGCAAAAAAGAAAAACGACGCCATTACTGGTACTCAAAAAGAAAAGGGAAAACAGAGGCCCCCTAAAACGAATGTTCCACTACCCATACCCTCTCAGCCCTGAGCCCATGACATCATCCTCTGACATCACAGTGGATAAAACACTGAAAGCGGGAAGTGTGTGTGTGTGTGTGTAGGGGGGGGGGGGGGGGGGGGGAGCATAGCTCAACTAAAACAAGGTGCTGAGGTGCTCCATCCATGGGCGTTGCCAGCTCTTCTGGGACAACCTACAGTGTAATGTACCACCAATAGTCTATGCCTGTGTGACTCAGACACCCCCAGTCCCCCATGCCCCCCCCCCTGTTTCTTCACATCTGCACTGGATTAATATGCAGGCCGTGTTCCCTCAAAGACGCGTGATCGAGCTCCGGTGTCGAAATGCTTTGGACAGATGTACACGTTGAGGGATGTTAGTAACACTCAACTGGGCCACAATGTGCCAGGGCTTAAAGAAGAGCTGCTGGGGGTGCCATGTCTCCCCACTGCACATTTTTAGTGCCTGAGGGTGACCTCACTGGCAAAACACTGACAGATGTGCCCATTGCCGCTTCCCTGACATCACGACTTGTTTGCCGATAATCTCATCTGTTTTACAACTCTTGTTCTGAGAAACAGTCCACTCAAAACAAAGTATATGAGAGAGAGAGCTGTCTTTCAGGTTCACTACTGTGATTACGTTATCATCCATCTATTCTATACACAGACAGCAGAAGAAATCAAGTTATCATGTACAGTACAGAAGAAGAATTCCCTCCCCTCTGAGGAGGAATGAGTCTTGAGAGAAACAACCAATGCCTGGTTATCTTATAATCTAGTTAAAATCATATTTCCATCGGTAAACAGGAGCAGTAAGCCTAAAAATAAGAATCCAGTTAATTGATTTAAATAATCTGGCCAATAGGGGATGTTGTCAGTTATGCCAAACGTCTGCACCATGAGAGCAGAAGACAAAAGTACAACAAGCTCACGTTCACAGCTAGTCATCAACCCTAACCTTTTGTCCCTATCAGACAACTAGGTGTTAAAACAAACAGGCGAGGGGGTTTACTTACCACTGTTTCCAGCGTCTTGGCATGTTACAATCAAAACCTGAGCCACAGAGACCAGCAGAAGAAGTAAAGTCCTTAAATGCACGAAGCCCATCATGTCTATAATAAAGACATGAGCCTTCCTTGTGTGCAAAGCAGGGAGCAAAAAGGGATGAAAAAGGAAAAAAAAAAAAGGTCAGGTTATCACTGTTCCACCATGAAGCCAAGAGTGCCTCTCCTTGTAAGCAAGCAACCAGACCCAGCCCAGACTGCGCGAGTGCCTTCTTTTGTGTATGTGTGTGTGCGTGTGTGTGTGGAGCATGTAGTTACAGCTTTAAATGAGAAGAATGCTGGTGAGCCAAATCTTCCTCCCCCTTTTGTCAGCCCTCTCCCATAACCATCCCCTCACAGGCCTTTGTGGCTGTAGGAGAACTACACCCATGTTCACAAGTTCTCATACTTTCCAGCAATTCGTTTCGCCTGTTCGGTTATCTCCAAACTGAACCAACGCTACTATCTAAATTGGAACGTCGGATGACATGCAACTGATAAGGAAACAAGAAAGGACTTTTTCACTGCTTTTTTCCATCTTTTTTTTGCTGTTCCTCAGTAGTGGTTTAAAAGCAAGACCATAAAAGTGTGGTTTTATTGCAGTCTGCAGGGCACCAAACTTTGCAGCGAGCTTAGAAGCTCTTTTTATTAGGCAATGAAGAGTAAGAATAGAGTTTATAACTCATTGTCATTTGAAGACAGAACCGAAAGGGAAAGACAACGCAGCATAGAAATCTTGAAAAAAATGCAACCTGAAGCAGGGATGACAGGTGCTTGTCTGCTTGACTAGTTTGATCCTGGCTAACAGTAATTAAGGAGATTTAGTGATCAATGAAAGGACTGTTTTGGGCTTGTAAAACAGGGACACAATCTGTGGGTGGTCATCATGAATGTAGGTGGTCATTGGTCATGACCGGGAATCCTAGGGGTAAATTTAGAGAGAGCACCGAGGTCAGCCCCCTCTGGCATGGACATGGAATCTGCTAAGAATGACATTACTGTTTTAAGATCTTGTGATGGCGCAACATTTCCAAATCTGCTTCGTGTGTCTTTTCAGAATACACTCAACACTTATCTCTTACTTTTTTGGGGGTTTGTTTCTTAAATAGTTGTTAAAAACAACATACAGCTATAATGTATTTCATTTGCAACACAATTTGACAGCACTAGATTATGCACCTAAAGTACTCACTAAGGAGTGCAGATGGAATAAGTTGTTTATTTTCCTGCAAGATATGGAGGTAATCTGTTGTACTCAACTCCTTGAAGTCAATTCTTTATGACATGGCTCATAAAGAAGCCCCCGATTTATCTGTGAGGAATTGCAGATGCAAAAGCAAAAATTACAGGCAGGGTTCTCTAAGGAGCAATGCTTCAAGAATATTCACACCAGTTGAGTCAATGGCATTGTGGACAATAAACCATACAGGTGTCAGGCAATCCAAATGACCTCCTCACAAAAAATAAAAACTGAATACAGATGTCATACAAATATCAGTCACAGATTTCTGTTTGATTTGCAGCCATTTTGAAGCACATGCAGTTTGGTCCCTTTTGGTAATCATTTCAGTCCAATTCCAATCTGGGACCTAAAATGACGTAAGGAAAGCTGAGCCCCACACATTTTCCACCAGCCTAGGTAATAAAGGCCAGAGGAGTTTAAGGATTTTAAGAGGTAGATTGAGAGTGTGCCCATTATTCTCAACCATTAACGACCTGACTGAACAGAGCTCAATCAACGGCACACACACATGAACTCCAAATATAAGGTGTAAATGAGAAAGTGTTTTGTAAGTTTTCTTTGGAGCATCATTTACAGCCCAGATGCGATTAATGGATAGAAGCATGGTATGTAACGCCAAGTTGTGTTACCTGGTCCATCACCTCTGCCCCTGGACCAAGTAGGTCCCAGCACCTACTGAGTACTGACAGGAAACAGCTGTGTGCCATGTTCTAAAGGCGCTAAAAGCATCAGGTGATTTACTCCCTGTGAGACAGGGATGGGGGTAAAGTTATGGCGGGGAGGTGGGGACTGCAGTAGAACTAAATGAGAAAGACAGCTGTTCTCTCGTAGCCCTGCCTACAAAGTGAGTGGCCTCTAGCCAATTGTGAGACCATCTTGCTACAAGTCTTGGGGGAAACATCACTTGAATAATTCTCTGAAAGAGGCCGGAGGGGAGGAGGGACATGGAAGGGCCTCGGTAAGGCTGCCTGTTTGTTGCAGCCATGATGCCAGAGATTCTGTCATTATAGTTAATGCAGCCAAAGGCAGGCAGTCAGGGTAGGTGCGCAGGGGAATCAATCTGGATGAATCACAGCTGTTTTCCTGCCTCCCTGTGTGCGACCTAGGAGGGCTGCCTTACAGAGAAGTGTTACCCCTCTGGTGTAAAATGCTGTCGGTGTGGACGCATTAATCTACGCAATCCGGTGTGCGTGTAACATCTGTCATTATTTTTGAGTGTTGCTAGCCATTCCATTGACACAGCTGTGTGTGTGTGTGTGTGTGTGTGTGTGTGTGTGTGTGTGTGTGTGTGTGTGTGTGTGTGTGTGTGTGTGTGTGTGTGTGTGTGTGTGTGTGTGTGTGTGTGTGTGTGTGTGTGTGTGTGTGTGTGTGTGTGTGTGTGTGTGTGTGTGTGTGTGTGTGTGTGTGTGTGTGTGTGTGCGCGCGCAGCACCACTCAGTTCAGACAGGTCTGATTTTTCAAGTATGACCTATAGCTAAGCCGCTCCCCAAACTGCTATGGTCCAATCACAGCTAAGCATAACATGCGTTGGACAAACCTCTCCACCAATAGTTCTCCTATATGATAAAACATCGTTTTAGAGAAGAAATGCCACGCACATATTTTTCCAGTGCATATGGCAGGACTTGATGACGGATTTGGAAGAGATTTTGAAGGTCTGTTTCCAAAAAATGAACCAGTATTTAATGTGTAAAATCCATGGTTTTTTACATTGGAATGAATGAGCCCGGCTGGAAAGTGTCCAAGTGGGTGTGTCTAAGTGGGAGAGGGCGGGGCTTATAGCGGCATGAGCACATGCATTCATGATGATCAAGGCATTTACCTGGAAAGTCCTATGAAAACGACTGCTGTATGATGTGCATGAAATGCAGTTGTACAAATGCTCACAAAATTGGAGACAAACCAGACAGTGGGAAGGGTGGTGAACTCCGGTTTCCAGTGCACAATGGCTGATTTATGTGAAAGACTGCTTCACCTGGGCTGATGCCATATACGTACAATCAAGTACAGGCTAGTCCTCCACTCCCCTCCTTTGTGTATTAGGCCGTAACATAAACAGAGAACATGATGGTGGTGGGATGACAGAAATGATGGAGCTCTTTCTTGTGCAAGTATGTGCACTCTCCTGCCGAAGGCATTAACCTGAGACACTGAATTATATTCATTTTGGGAGCTTGAGGGTCCCTGATGTCAATACCCAGTTCCCCCCTGAACAAATTGTCATTCATTGTTATATTTCTTAGAGTTGACCCTCATCTGTTTGACCTACATGTAGTGATTAATTCTCATCAGCAAACATACTGATGTGACGCCAGTGCTTTGTCAGGACACTGTACTGTATGCCCACTGATATCAAATTCGTCTGTTATGTGTTTAATTCATATCAGGAGGCCTATCCAGTGAGTCAGGCCGATTGAGAGCATCACATGGACATTTTAGAACCGAACCACCACAGACAGACATTGACTGTCTACGGTAAGCGTAGACTCTACGCTTACCCTATCCACCTGTGAGCTCTCATGTCGAGCATATTATGACCTCCACCATCGGCAGTGGTGTAAAGTAACTACAAGTACATTTACTCAAGTCGGCTCTATAAGCTCACAATGTGTTGCAATGTGACCCATTTTGAGCTGCTACTGTCAAAACATTTATCTGACTTGTACTTCAAGTACATTTTGATGCCAATACTTTTGTACTGTTAAAATTGCATACTGGACTTGCATACTTTTACTTATTTAGTATTTCTACATGATAGTATAGATTATTTTACCCTTAATGACTAGAATTCAGCCTGGACGATCAAGCATTATGAAGCATATGTGATGCCTTTAGGCATCAAACAAAAGTATTTAAACAATCAAACAATTATATACTTATGCAAATGCCTATATATGCATATAGTATATGCTGTATGCATACCATCTTAAGCGTGTCAAAAAATGTATTCATCTTACCAATTGGTGGCACTGTGTACCATGTAGCTCTGATTCTTGAAAGGACTACCCCCCCCCCCCCCCCCCCCCCCCCCCCCATCGCACCACCACCGCCCTGACAAAAGGCTACACTCACTACAGTCCTTAGTTCATTTTATTGGACACAGACATGTGTGTTTGTTTTTTTGTTGTTTTTGGTAACCTCGCGTCACCAGGCTTTCCACATCGGAGGAAAGCCTGGTCTGTGTTACAAAATTGCCGTGTGAACTGGTCTGGTGCGGATGATATCGTTTTGTCATGTTGTAGTATTGTTTTGTAGTCATCAGGCAGGAAGAATCTTCCGGAACTACCTTTTCCCTCAAACCGGAAGAATAACAATAAAAGCTCTCGTATCCGCTCCCGACCGGATCATAAACCCGAAAAGGAATGCTGCCCAGGCTAGTTTTTGGTGATATGAGGTCCAAAAAGGTGGTTAGAAGTTTAATGGTTAATGGTCTTCCACTGAAACACAATTTTGAATATCTGAACACAAAGAATAGAGGGTATGCGCATGACATCATCATCAAAGTTATGCAGGAATGCCTACTGAGTGGCAAAAAACGACTTTCTGGCCTTGGCAACCCATGCATCCAAACAGAAAAGTCCTATCTGATTGCATGAAACATGTTAAACTCACTTTGCATGTTGCTTTGCCACTCGATGGGCCATTCATTTTAATCATGCGCATACCCTCTATACAGAAATTGGTATTTTTTAAGTTTATAGGCATATCTGTCTGATATGCAGCAAATAAGTCTACACCCTTGGTTTCATTTTACATAAGGGTACAAAAGTCATGAATGAACCAATGACTAATAGCTACACAAATTATGCTGTCATCACACACAGTAATGCATATGAAGAAATGGAGAGATTATACTTAGATTCAGATCTCATGAGTCTCAGAAAAGTATTCACTACCCCCTCCTTACATAACAGTGAATGGCCTTTCCTAGACTGAATTGAAAAACTCAAAACCCCCATAAAGGGGAGTACCACTCATTTTCAACATTGAACTATGCGGAAATATACCTTAGAGTTGTAGTGTGGAAATAATAATAAAAAATCACACCCGTGTGAAGTGAGGGGCACTAATATATTAAAGTCTAACTCATGTTCATTAATTGATGTAATGGTGATGTAAATAAACTGTGCCAACACAAACATTAAACGCCATTAACAATAAAGAGACAATATGATGTAACGGCAAACGACACATTATGATGTAAATTTTCCCTTCATTGTCAATGTGTTACAAAACAAACTTTGAACTAAAGACAAACATTAAACCTGTGTATAGGAGGGGCTAGCACCCCTCAAAAAACTATAACTTGGGGTCATGTGATCAGTGACATCACGTCAGTGTACTCTTTGGCCTGCAGAGTACTAGGCTACACAGAAGGGGGGGGGGACTTTTTATTATTTCCACACAAGGTACAGTATATTAATGACATACGGTAGTTCAATGTTGAAAATGAGTGGTATTCCCCTTTTAAGTCACAGTTCACACAGCATTGCTAGGCTTGCCAAACTGTGAAGGTAACGTTAGCTTGTGAGATTGATATTGAGGCTGTTCTGAGCATACAAATGCTGGAGCCTTTGGATTGTCTCCAACAACTTTTATTTGGATTAGACGTAGCCTACTGTAGAAGGAAGCGGCTTACAAGAACTCTGATAGGACTCAACTTGCATCCATCATTGCTCCTCCCGCTATTCTCAAGTGATGTGACCTCCTTTTTCCAAATAGTTTCCACAGTCAGTGGGAGGGCAGTCTTTACACTGAACTGGCATCCCATGACTGCCCATAAAAGAACTTGCCATCAACTAATATCTGCAGTCCTACAAATGTAGACCACGCCCCGTTTACTAAAGCCACCCCCCTTACTCAAGCTCTTCACTTCTACAGTCTTTATGTGATGTATGCCATGCAGAGCTGGATCCACCATATTTCATAGCCTCAGTGGCTTTGTGAATAAGGTCGATTACTTATTTTAATAATCAAAAATGTACTTTGGAATCTGTGAGAGAAGACATGGCTTGTTCTATAACAATGTAGATGTCTTCTATCTCAGAAACAAATCCTAAATTTTAAGTGTATCATATCTGGAGGAAATGCATGCATGTCTTTCTGCAAAAAAAGCAGTAAAAAATAAACACTTTGGCGATCATCCATGTAAGGACTCTAAGGCGAATACTCCTGCACGCGGGGGGGGCTTCTGTGGTATAGGGGTGCAAAGAACCCCAGCCTCAAACTTGAACAGAGAATGGAAATAATTAGTACGGTCGAAGTCTCCAAGGCTACGCCTGCCAAAATATTGCAATAAACAGTTTCTGGAGCCAAGGCTCTCACGCCAGCCGAGAGAGCGCTGTTCCCTGTTCTCAGCAGCCATCCATGACCAAGAACCAGCATTGTTTCCACACAGGGTCCTGAATCGAAAGCACACATTTTAATCTGCATGATAGAATTATTTTGACTCCTGTTGGGTCTCTGTAAACCAAGCAATTGTATTGGGAGTCAGGGTGAATGTGTCATCACGCATCAGACATGGAACACACGTGTTATTGGCCTATTGTAAAATGCTGTGCGTACTGGAATATATGATGCTGTCAAAAACCATCTAATGGAGAGGGAGTAGGCATGTTTTTATGACCGAAATTCTCTTGAATTTTTCACACAGCTGCAGCCTAATATGTGAGAGTAACAGAAGAAGTAGTCTTTTTTTCCCTTTTATTTTGTGACTAAATTATAGACTACAGCTGACGACAGAGTTGCCATTTTGATCCTCCAATTACATATTTGACTTTCAGAATACAAAAAAGAAAAAGTTGGTCACAAAAAAAATCTTGACTCTGAGATCATCGTTTTGTTTCATGGAAAACAAACTGTCTCCTTAAAGACCCTCGACGATATGGCAGAAAGGCCTCTTCGGAATTCTCTGTGGCAATGTAAACTAGGAGCAGACTTCCTACAGAGGAAAACCTCCCTCCCCATGTGCTATCTCATGCTTGTACTGCAACAATCCTCCCACGGCGGAAAGCTAAGCCTTCACCGTCAAAAACACATCCATAGCACGATGGAGATCATCCTGCCACGAAGGCCATGATGACTTTCCCTGAGACCCTTTACAATGTGCAGTTTCATGGCCTCAGCCTCAGCTGCTAAAGAGATCTATATCCCCCGCCCCCTCACATACAAGGCCCTGGAGACTATAATGAAACGGAGACAAAAACAGGAGATAACCCGAACAAGAAAGACGGAGGAAAAGCAGTGAATGTCCTAATTCCTATGTGTCTGTTTGGTGTCTCGGCTCAGCATGGCTCCGAGGAAGAGTTCAGCTCAACCAATAAGGAATTAATAAGTCATTATTTAATTAGCATGTGTCTGTAAAATGTATTCATTTCTTTAATAGTGAGGTATTATTTGTTGGCAGTGTGCGTGTCTGCACCTGTAACAGTACTTATCATAATTATAATAGCAAACCAAAGTGCTCTCTGGGGAAATCCAAAATCCAGGATTACAGATTAGTAACAGTCTGTTGATGTAGAAACAAAAGTGAGTTACCACAGTCTTGTAAATGTGTGCAGCTATGTGATGAACAGTTGTGTGTGCTGATCTGTATGAATGTCAAGCTTTCTTCGTTCAGCAATCGTGAACCACTGTATATGTTTCTACCTGATGGGTAATTATCCCTCAATTGCAGGGGTTGTATTTGTTGTATTTGATATTCCCATATTGATAATTGCTGTCGAGTTTCTTCAGGAACCAGGTTCTCCCCATCTCTCAAGCTCTTTAGTAAACAGAACATACATGTCCAGGTCAGGACGTCAATTTCATCCACTCAGGCGAAATAACTCAAATAGGATAAAGGATAAACAAGTGAAACTGAAAGTGGTCAAACAAACAAATGAAGAGACTCAATTGAAAATGGACCACTATAACATTTATGCTAATAAATTGGTTCATTCAGCTGATTAAAAAAAATCATTTAAAACACCTTTAAGGCAAAAAAAACATGCTTTTATGATTTTAATAGATTATTACAAAGTCAACCTTTCCACTGCACGTTTATGAATTCATTCCCCTCCAGGTTGGGAAATGTTGATCTAAATCCAGGGCTTTTAGTGTCCACTGTCCATTTGAACACCTCATGGTGCAGTCATTCCTTCCCTTGTCTTCATGGTTGAACTCTGGATTCTAGGGCTCAGTATCCGGCACAAATGGGGCCATAGGAAGGCTTAGCAATGTGTGAATCATCTGGATGATAAATTGACTCTTAAACTGCTGGAGCACAATCAACCAGGTGGAATTTAAGGGCAACAACATATCTAGACAACAGTATCAGGTGTCTGCCATCATAAGAGCTAAAAATACAACTTTACAATTAAGTACCAGAATGGAGTTTTAGAATCACCTTCAATTGGTGGAACAACAGTAGTAGTGGGCACTGGGCACGACTCCAGTGATGACGTTTTTCACTCAAAATGGGTTTAATTATCAGTTAGGTCAAAGGTGGGTTGTCAAACTGGTCAGGCTACTACTTGGCCTCACTCCCAGAACCCACCTCACCCCTGCCCATTTTGATAGGCTGGAATGGCTTAGGGTAGACGACGGAGTACAACATCTTCCAATGGGCCTGGTCTACAAGATTTGCACCAAGAAACCCATGTACCTGTCTAAGTACTTCTTTAATGTCAATGAATTCCATACTCAACACCAGAGGGAGTTCAAAACCACGTGCAACCCAGATTCGGCTCAAACAAGGGATTAAATTAATTTTGCTCCTATGCCAAATGCTAAAATGTGGAAAACCCTATAATAATAATAACCATTATGGAATCTGAATCCATTGACTCCTTCAAAACTGCTCTCAAAGAGCACCTACGGACGGCTGCAATTCGAGAGAGAAAAAGTCCCCCCCACCCCTTTTTTCTCATACTGTACATGTATGTTTTCCACTTTCTTTATATGATCATTTCCTGTTTTTCCAGTTTATATTTGTACGTCTTTAGATGTTCTGATGAATTGAAAATGGAGGACCCTGTTGTAAACAAGTCTCAGTGCTTTTCATGGTTTTGTCCTGAAAGTATCAGTTTGTGTATTGACTTGTGCTTTCGTTTGAAAAGTATACCCATTTTACATACTGTGAAATAAAAATGTCAATCAATCAAAGTAAGTAAGTGCAGTTGGGCTGCTTAACGACGTCTATGCATACGATGAAGATGTAGACGCTATTAATGATGCTGGCGAGTCCCCGGAGCAAAGTGAAACGGAGACATGTCGCAGGATGAGATGCACAGTCAGGGCCAAGAATATAGAGAGAGGCGTTCACCAGACTGACAGGACTGTATTGAGAGTCAGACCTATCATGAGAATGTTTAGTAGTGATTATATTTGATATTTTATTGACACCAATGCATTAGCAATTCTGCGTGCCAGTCTGATTATTGTATAAATTCCCCTTATTGATTCCTGATACATTTTGATTGTGTAAAAGTTGTAGGCCTGCACAGGCTTCCAGCTGGGACAGTGGACATGGCTGGTATTGTTTTCCTGTTGTGAGTTTGTGGCATTTGTCGCTGACTCGCTACGATACCTACATATATGCAAGATTCAGTCACAAAACGTCACAGGTGTGTAGTTCAGCATAGGGTCTTCCATGGTTTTCTATAATATTCTATGCTTGTGTATGCGTTGTGGCTGGTGTGATACAGTGTCTTAGGTTATCTCTGAATTTGAACACAGTGGACAGTAGAAACAGTAGGAAAAAGGCATGCTTGTCTCCCTAATAACTTTCAAAAATAAATTCCTTTGGGGGTCCCCTGCTAATGTATCAATAATATAACCCATGCCTCCAGGTAGCTGTCATTAACTCCAAATAAAAGGCATCGGCATTGATTCAGGGCCCTCAGCGTAGTATAAGTATAAAGTACAGCGGGCCACATATCTGTCCAAAATGATATAATTATAAAGTATAGTCAGATCATGCAGACAAAGTGCATCAAATAGATGATCAGTCGGCCTATGCAAGTAATCCAACCCAATGGGACCAGCATGATCGGACAAGTCCTACTATAGGCGCATTTACTGTATGTGCATACAATAGTGTACAGGCTTATGCAATAAACTCATATTTTGATGAGGCTGTACAACAAGCGATGCGTAGCCAAAACCCAGCGCATCATCAAGGACAAGCACCACCCAAGTCACAAACTGTTCAACCCCTCACAACGACTGCGGAAGGGCAAGGGGGCATGGCATGAGTCTGTGAACAGGAGGCTGACGGGGTCTCCCACACTTGTGTGTGTGTGTGTGTGTGTGTGTGTGTGTGTGTGTGTGTGTGTGTGTGTAAATGCCACTACAGGTCGAGCTGTATCTTTACATAACTGCACCGATCTGCGCAAAACTTTGTATGCACACTCCCTACAGACCATGGAAAAACATCTGGCCTGCATTTCAATTCTGCCTTAGTCCTTCAGATTTTCATCATTTAAATCGTGGTGGAGATCTGTGCCCAGAGGGGCACTTTCTCTAGTTTGGGACTAAAGTGGGTGCCAATCCATACTGCTGTAACGTTCGTGGCACACGCAATTGTTTCCTCCGGCAATCCTAAACACTCACCTGGCACTGCTCTGCCAAGAAAGTTGATGTTCTGTGTAATGAGGCATAATATACACACACCTTCCCAGTACAAGCAAACCAGTTGGCCAATTATGGAGTTTGTAGAGGCGAGCATTCCTAATTAGCATTGCTCGGTCTTCTGGAGGAACTGTGCTAGTTTGAAATGTGATCCAGCAGCTCTCGGTTCCCAAACTTTTCAGCTGAATTGAGCACATGTGTAAGCGATGTTTAACAGCTAAAATAGACAATCTATACGCTATTTGTACAGTATATCTTTACTCAGTCAATGGGTTCCATCTAGGGATGTTAATAGTTCATCGCTAATTTCAACGTAACAGTTAGAAATCAGAAATTCTGCGGTTCTATTATTGGATGGTTTTCTGTGAAAAAAAACGTCCCCCCCACCTTGGTAGACACAGTTTTGCAGGCTTTTGCATGTGATGATGTGACAGAACAGTGCACTTTTCTTCATACAAAGATGCCATTGCCTGGCCCTGTATCACAAACGGTCAAATACATATTTGAATAAGGAATATTATATGCCTTTTGTATTCTTATATCGGCAAAGTGTAGATTTTTATGTTAGACATTAATGGAAATTAAGATTTTCAACGCTTTTCAACTAACCAGTTAATCAATTGATATCAAAACGTATCAATTAATGACAATTCCCGGCCAATCCCATTGTCTGGGAAACACGTAGACTGCATCCTCACACTAGCATTGTGTAGCAGGGATGATGACTGCCAAGGTGATGAACGGTCTTCAGTAGATTATTACCACAGGGCTGTCGAAGCAAGTGCCAAGAAGACTTCCCAAACATATCGACCCCTATAGTATTGTCAGGTGACGAATGAGAAGACGAAATTCAAGTACAACATCTGAATCATTCCCTGACAGTCTTAAGCCAGGGGACATGCAACGTGGTTAAGGAATTTCATCTCAATCACAATATCACAGACATGAAAGTATCAAAAATTACTATATGCGGTTCTCAATACTATACTAGAGGCCCTCACATATTACATTGAAATCTCC
The DNA here is from genome assembly GCF_963924005.1 of Protomyctophum bolini. Classification (NCBI taxonomy): domain Eukaryota; kingdom Metazoa; phylum Chordata; class Actinopteri; order Myctophiformes; family Myctophidae; genus Protomyctophum; species Protomyctophum bolini. The sequence continues at coordinate 16,254,196 of NC_137877.1, read as the reverse complement.
ATATAATTATGTGCATTTGACACAGTTTCTTATGTTTCGTCTGACAACAGTGCATGTCGAAAATCAAATCTTCGTAATTGCATGTGCATAGTGGTCCGGCATTGACCGACCAATTGATCCACCCACCCATTAGACAATTTTAATATAGGATTGTTACCAAGCATAAACGGATGCCTGACAATACAAGGCCAAAAATAAAAACAGGCCTGCCTACATGCTCTATCACAGACTGTATCAAATATAAGTAAAATATAATATGATACGTCTCCTTTCTGACAGAATGACTTTTCTTTTTTAACATAGGACATGTATTTTAATATGACGGAGGGGGTGTGGATCTGATATCAGACTTTGGTACTGTATAGGTTGAATGGAAAAAGCAGTTTTTAATTAATTTATGAATCTCAAGGCATTTCTTTGACGGATAGTGTTGTGGAAACAAGAGCTACATTGGCCTGTTGCATGTCAGTATCCTTGTGTATATATCATATTTCGTATCGTAATTCATGCTCATCGTAACCTCCCATTCATATTCCCCGGCCACATTGAGCAATGATGAAAAAACCTGCTCTTTACAGGCTTTCAGCAAAACAGTCTTGGTGTGTGTTCTTGTGAAAGAGATAAACAATAAATACAAAATCTACTGAGATTGTTTGGAAAATGTAAGCCTACAGACATCTGATAGTCAAAATGTAAAGGCAATTTACTTTACTTAACCGCACCAAAACATTGTACTTCTTCTCTTTTAATAATCATTAACTGCCTGAGTTATAAAAACACAAATTATATGAATGCTTTCTTCACCATGTGGCTTGGCTTGCCAACCACATGTACATTTGGTTTATTTTACATGGTTTAGCGGGGAAATGATTTTCACCTTGTGGAAAATGTGAGGAGTGCTGCTGGGACCACTGAGCAATGAGTCACTGGCTAGCTATCTTAGAGGGGGATGGAAGTCCTGCCTTTGAATGCTGGACTCAGACATTTGTTTACTTTTCAGACAGAGGAGCTGAGAGGCTCCTGTGAGGGGAAAATGTAGGGCAAGATCATCACTTTCCTTCAAGCAAGGAAGGGGTTAATGCTAACAATCCATCATCATCATCGCAAATATAATATGATGTTATCTTAAGAACATTTGTGGTGGGAACATTGTTGGATTAAAGTTGTTATAATGTAAGCACAGGTTGATTTGACCTTGACCATGCATGTCTGGGCAAGTGGTGCCAAAAAACTCCCTAAGGCGTCTTTTCTGAGACAAATTAAAGAGAGAGATTGGAAATAAATCCAACAATGTTGTATGCTAGTTGCGAAGGTGTGAGTGAGAGTTGTTGTGTGGAAATAGTAAACAAGAAATTATCACGACACATAGTGATATTTGTCAGCTGAAGAAGTGCTGGTTTCTTTATTTAGTAACGAACACTCAACCGGGCAGTCTCAATCATAACATTATGTTACATAACATTGGGTGTCTCTAAAGATTTATGTTACCTGCTTCCTGTTACCTGTTTCCTGGTCATGTGACCTGAGTAACGAATACATGACAGCAGCATGTGTAGCAGCCAATCATTACTAGGTTCTCACAGTATGACTATAGGTCTTCTACATTACATGAGATTTCACTAGTCAGGTTTCACCGGAGGTCTAGAACTGAGGTCATGTGATCAGTGGTGACATGTACTCTGCAAGCCAAAGACAGACGGCGAGCTCAGCATGTTTGCTACAACAGGCTTATTTATAACCTATAATGTTATAACCTATAATCAGCGCGCTGATTATGTTTAAAATGAGTAATACACTGTCTGGATGTCATCTTGAATGAGATTAAATACGGAGTACCGGTAGTTCTGTAAACAAAATCAGCTGTGTTTGGAGGAACGTGCAATGGGAATCAAACGGGTGAATGAAATCAATATTATTCGGGCCGTATTACGTCACGTACTGCAGCACGTTTTCGTTCAAAGGAAGTAATAAAATTAGATTATTTTGATATAAAAATACACAACAAATTTAATTTGCATTGTTTTGGCATCTATTGTTAGGTATGCCCATATGATGACCTTATGATTTGATCTTACCTTACCTTACCATGCCATGCATGCCATGCCTATAGTCCCAGTCTTGTAGGGAACTCATAGTAGAAGCCGATAAAATTGATCTACAGTAACCTGAGTATTGTATTTTTTAACATTGTGCACTTTTCTGACTACACATGGTTCTCAAATGAGAGCACTGAAGCGTAGATATATTTAGATATATGTAGGGTAAGACGATCATGGCTGTATACAGTAATCACAGATAAATATGTTTAAATGGCCTCCCTTACAAGCAGGATCCGAAACTGTTTGATTCAGTAAAACCTTAACTGTTGCATCAGCCAGGGGGGTTTCAGTACAGTGAAGGACTTTCACTTTATTAAAAACCCTTTACAAGGAACAGGACTCAACTTGTGAGTTTGGAAGTGCTAGAGAGGTTTTGTATATTGTCACTGGGGCTTAGCAGTTTGCTGTAGGCCCATTCGGGTTTGACATATTTGACTTGAGGTGAAGAAATATTAGGAGCTCATATTCTTCAAATTCATCGGACACTCTGTGCCCTGGAGCAGAGAAGCAGCTAGCCACATAGAAAGGATTTGACAATGATAGATAGCCATTCTCACTCACAGCTCTGACAGTGGCCCCTAAACTACAAAATATGATGCTTTTGTCTCTTCCATTTCCTTTCCTTCCTCCTAGCATCAGTTTTGAACGCAGGTTTTCTGGTGTGTGGTTCGTTTGACTTACGTTGGCAACCAAAACGGCTGCCAAATGGGGTCAATAACGGCTCTTCTTTGCTGTTGATTTGCGCCCGGTCATAGTTCACCATTGTTGAACTCCAGGCTTTACACGCATCTGACTTCTCACAAAGCTGTCAACGTGCTGCGTGCATTTATGATGAATTCCTGTTCTGTTCTTTGACTATATAGAAGTGTCTATCTATTTGTAGGTCTCTAAATGTTTTGATGAATTGAACAAGGTGGACCCTCTTGTAAAAAATGTAATGCTCAATTGGGTCGTTCACTCACATTTAACAGTCTTTGTATTGAGTTTGTGCTTGAAATGTACTGTAATTCTGCAAACTGTTAATACATCAATCAATCAATCAATCAATGCTGCAATGGGACGCTCCAGCCATTTGTTCCCATAGAATGAAAGTGAACGGGGAACTGACTTTTCTGACGCATATGAAGCGCATGTGTGGCCATGCCCTATAGCTGTTTTTGGCATCCTCTAGCCTCAGTTTTGGATGTTCAATGCTGTTCATAGAAATTAGAATGTGTTGTACTTATAATATTACAAACAAAACACTTTCAATGCAACACTATCACATTGGGTTGGTCCGTGTAAACACAAAAGTGGAGTGCAGCACATTGCTATTAATTGCCAGCTCTGGTTTTACAAGTAGATAGATCAGAGCACTAGTCCTGAAATCAAGTCTTTTGGTGTAACAGCAAAAAAATAACATTCATCCAGTGACCACAGGGAACAATTCTGCATACGGATGCAGAAATGTCCAGGACTTGGCTAATGAAACCATATCTCCTTACAGTATGCTAGAGGAGGTCAAATGAACTCCATGGTCCCTGGCTGGAAACGTCAAATGGGAAGTTCTCTGCACCCTAGCTCTGGTCCATAGCTCTAATGCGTTGCATTTAGAGCTATGTTACTCTCAACTTCCGGCCACTCGCATGAATGCAGACCAGCTTCTCGTCTTTAGTGTAAATAAAAATAACGCTTTTGCTACTCACCAAAACAAAGGCGGGTTGTGTCATTAGAAAACCTACTTTCCTTAGTGGAAGCACTCTGAGCCCCCCACCACACGTATAAACGGTACTTTTTAGCCAAAAGAGGATTTTGTTTCCACCGGGAAAAAAATACTTTTAGTTACTCCACTGCGCCTTCTACCGATATTGCCCAGAGAATTGCCTCATAGAAAAAAAATCCCTTTCTGGCCAAAAAGTACTGTTTATACGTGTGGTGGTGGGCGTCCACTAAGGCTTTCTAATGACACAACCCGCCTTTGTTTTGGTGAGTAGCAAAAACGTTCTTTTTTTTTACGCTAAAGATGAGAGGCTGGTCTGCATTCATGCGAGCGGCGGAGAGTTGAGAGTAGCTCTAAATGCAATGCATTAGAGCTATGGACCAGAGCTATCTGCACCCTATAGTGTATTAAAAACGACACCTCAGGCTACAGTGCATCGCTGCATTCTACACTACGCAACACGTTGAATTCCTAATCAGTTTAATTGCTTGCACAGGATAAAGACATGACCACATGCAATATTTCTACACTAAATACTTGTGCAAATGCACTGCTGAACCTATCTATAGTTTATACTGTTTCATTGTAATGGTAAAGTCTGTCTGACCATGCCCTCCAAGCTGTAATGAGTAAATCAGTGCTGCGTCCACTCCATTATGATTAGCCACTTTAGCACTATACTTTGTAGACCATGGGGTCCCCAGGTGTATCTGTATTCTGTACTAGGTCTGCTAGTATTTCTCTCTACACCAATGGCTGATCTACAAGCTCACAACTTACAACATTACGACGCCACGTGTTAGGGTTCAAGTGGTTAGTTCAATTTGCAACAAAGACAACAGAACAAAAAACGAGAGAAGTGGAACCATGTCGACATGAGAGAGAGAGAGAGAGAGAGAGAGAGAGAGAGAGAGAGAGAGAGCTGGAGTCAAATTTCCTTGCAAGATATGTACACTCTATGACACCAGGATAATCACTAGGTATAAAACAAATCCATGTATGCTGATGATGTCATTCTTTTATTGGGGCGGCGTGTGAGCTCCCTTTTTCCACAGCCGAAGGGGGAAAGAAAATATCCACACATCCGTCTTTTATTCCACATGCTTCCACAGATGGTTTGGCCCACCACATATGTCTGCTAGAGTGGGGTCTCCTACAAGCCATTTTGGAATGTAAGAGTGTGGTTTATCTGCCTCTAGTCTAGTCCATGAGTCAAAAGAAAAAGGAGCTACTATTTCCTTTGGAAAAAAAGACATATTTAAAGTGTTCCATTGTGAAGCGTTACAAGAGGAAGATTTGATCCAGCACAAATGTATCATGTAAGAAAATAAATCTTAGATATATCTGTTATCAAAGGGGAGATCTGTCAAACACAACTAACTCTTGAAACTAATGCTTGCATTAGCCTCAACTCACAGGATTTAGAGTAGATAATCAAGCTAGCCAAAACAGCAATGATGGCTCCACTCATATCATCACCTCAACCTCCCTTGACTCCTAAGACAACACTGCATCTGTATCCCCTGGAATCGTCTTTTGCAAAATGCCTGGCGCATGCCTCTACAAGAACCCCCTTAATGTATGTAAAATGTCTTAAAGCAGAACACAATTGTCTTTGCTGCGGAGCTGACTGATGGGGAGGCGAAGCATGCCGCAGGCAGCTAATGTTACAAATAGCTGATAGGCGAGTAATGACAGGTGTGTGCAGAATGTATTTATACAGCCATGCTGGGTCGTGGTTCTTGTGCAGGTAGACGTGTTCACTGTGCCCTGCCTGCAACAATCTCTCTCTCTTCTGTCATTTGTTCTGTTACAGGCGATGAAGTATGGACTGGTTGTTGATGGGTTGAGCTTCTCAGCTCGTAATTCATGACGTGTGTACCGTATCTCATTATTATACAAAAAGGAAAAAGGCAAATAATTTAATCTGCTATTCAGACCTTTTGAGAGGATCAATTAAGCCCTGTTAACTCATCATTGTGCAGATGGAGTTACTGTACACAGACTTGACTTTGAGAATTTCAGAAAATAAGTTGTTGTTTTTTAGGGTCCTAGAATTCTTAAGATACATATTGTGGAAATCTGTTTCTTGTTGACTTTCCTTTCGTCACAGTGTATTCTTTTGCTGAAAAGCATTTCAGCACTTATGTCATCGTGGAGAAACATACTGTAGCTCTTTTTGATTTATAACAGCTTTAGTTTTCACAAGTGCTTATTTGATTTGTGTGGTTATATCTAGCAGTCTAATAACGACATGGCCTCCCTGTTCAATCTTTTTGGGGGCTTTTCTGAGCCATTATTTGACAGGTACAGTGTGGAGAGAGACAGGAGAAATGGAGAGAGAATAGGGGAGTGACAAGCAGCAAATCGTGTCGGGCATTAGAGCCCATGTGGTCACACCCGAACTACTCTGAGCAATTTCTGTGTGCAGTTCAAAAATGAAGTCACACAAATCACAATGTGGTGTTCGGTGGTGACGTTTTTTTACAGAAGACACTAAAAATATCCAGATGACATTATCCCTGCATCGACGAACTGCTCACTTTGTCAGCTAACGTGGTGACATCTAGGTCTATGTCTCCATTTGGCCATTATTATTAAATACTTCACCTCAGTACAAAACTGCCTGACAAGAACATTGTTAGTAGGACATTCACTGAAAAGTTTGACTTGCATTTTATCCTGTGGTCCAACTTTCACACACTTTTTTCACTTTGGTATTTCCTGGATGTTAATGCCATGTCCATTTATGGCTGGAGCTGGTTCTGCTTCATGACTTTGTGATTGACTATTTTCAGGGGACATACAGTAAATAACAAACCCTTGGCCTTAAGCCACACGGCAAAGAAAGTATTCCTGTAAATTACACCACCTATATTATTTTATAATCATGATATGCATGAAAAAGTAGGTAGGTAAGTAGGTAGGACACTTATATTATATATCATTTTAGAGATTGTTATATGAGGGCTTTTAATACTTTTAAGTGCTTTTACCAATTAAGTACATTACTACATAAGTACAGTACTTATAATAAATATATATGCCTGCCTGTAAACCTGCGGCTCTTAAGAAACCTTAAGACATACCTTTTTAGCATTGCTTTTAATTAGGTCATATCATTATCCTTGTTATGTTTATTCAAGGTAAGGTCTCTGTTATACGAGCTCTGTTATTTTTTGTAGCGTGACTCATAAGTTTCACATGCATCATTGGGGACTGAATGTTTATGAGACAAACAGGCCTGTGACTGACAATGACATACGTTCTCTTCTGTCAATGAAAAGACCACCCGCAAATAACACTTTACTTGTGCAGTCGTTGTGGGGTGCAAAGCAGTGTCTTAAACTTGCTCCTAATAAACTTCTCAATAGTCTTTCTCTCAGTCAATAACGGTGTCCAGACTGTGAGGAATATAGTTAATAGGCGGCCTTGTCAACTGGTGACCATGCCTCCATTCTGACTGATTGAAATACAGTTCTTCTTAATTTCAGCTGAAACAAGTCTTCTCATCTGAACTTTTATTTTGGCCTAATGGATAGAGACTGGTGTGGACAGTTGATAAAAGCAGATTAATATTGAATGCTTAACATCTTTTTTTTAGGGAAAGCTAATGAGATACATGAAGCTAGTAATGTCTGAGCAGTAAGCACTGTCTTAAAACCTTGGAATTAAAGTTAAAGACGTGTTTCTTTAATGTTCAGAGTTACAGTAGTCTAAATTAACACTGAGAATTTTGCAGTGTTGCAGATCCAAGTCCAACCCTTCAGGAATGTCTTTTGATTTTCTCCAGTATATCAGATTTCACAGTTTCATTGTATTTCTTATGTAAATGTATTAGAGGTAAATTTTTGATTGTTTTCAAGTTCGCGCCCTCTCAAACTTGAGTGTTGTAATGTCAAACAGTACACCCTCACAATCTTTGTACTGTGCATTGCCAGCAATAACATCTCTAGATTGGAGAGGTTTTCCAGCAGGATTTTGGCTTTACTTGGCAATGTTTTTGAGCTTTGTACTGTAGGTGATGCTTGCTTCAATTTTGAGGAGATCCAGTACTTCAATCATTGACATAGAAAGTAGACTATTACTGTTTTTGAGTGTCAGTGTCTGCTATACATTCCAAAGACAACTATTGTACTTTTGACTCTTCTTCTTTGAGATTTCTAGGAATGGTCAATAAATTACATTGTGAATTAAGCACTTAAGCACTATTTCAAATATAGTGAACATTGAAGATCTACAAGCTCATAATGTGTTGTGATGTGATACGCTTGTACTTCGGCTAATTTCACTATAATCTTTTGGAAAATGCTATACACTTTATAATACAGTAAGTATTGTTATTAAAGCAAACCACAGTACTTCAATTCAAGTACAAGTTTGACTGAGCAACTTTGAGTACTTTGTCCACCAATGTATTCGTGTTGAGTAGTTGCTTCTTTGGGATTCCTATCTAATTGTTGTTTAAACCACTTGTTCTCAAACATCTGAAAATATTTATTTTCAAGATTTATTGAAAATAGCAGATCTACCAGTTTGTAGACGGGACAATGGAAGGAATCCTCGCCAAAGATGAGTGGCCGACTATGACCTCAGCGCTGAGGTCTGCTCGCCACATCAGGACTGGAAAGGCTGAGTTAATCACTGTCCTTCCTGGAGACGTGGAGGGGGGGGGGGGGGGGGTCTAGACGGGGTTCCACAGTGATGCGGTGAAGGTGGATCCAGTCTAGCTCCAGGGGGTGGCATAAAAAAAACTGTTGAGTCACGTTTTTCTTTTCCAGTGGGTGTTGGTGGGAAGAAGTGGGAGGGGCGTACAAAAAGTACTTTACTGTTAAACTGTACCAAATGATGCTGCCGTCAACCATCATAGCACTGACTCAGATCGATGTTTCTCAGTATCGAGTCTAGCGACCACCACCGGTCAAAATGGACCCCTATATGGGTCTGCAACTCAAAGAGTGTACAGCGAGTTATGAGTATACAGTGGGTTGTGAGTGGAACATGTGGGCTGATGCCATAGAGACTCACACCATTTAAGTTCGGTAATTCTAAATGCAAAATGTGTGTTTATAAAATAATACTGGCGCTGATTGATCACTGGCAGCACACATTCATTTCAGTTTTTCATGTGGTACATAATTAATGTGACTCTTAGCCATACTAGTTCGTAAGTCCTGTGGAGAGAGCACAGCAACACTACATTAACCTCATGTTTACCTTTGTTTAGATGCACTTCAGGGGTCAGATGCAAGTTTGTGCCATACCATTTGGAGAGCTTGGATTGGAGGGCGGGACTCATTTGACAATGTTTACACGGGGACTTTCTGGCAGCACGCCCTCTGTTTCTCCTCTGTGTAGACATGCGTCTGGGCTCGTGTTTACGCAGGAGTGAGGACCTTTCACTGCCACCCCTGTAAAGACAGGGACCTGTCAAGGGTGTAGCGAGACGTTATGCGTGGCTTGCACATGGGTAAAGGTTGCGTTTGAAAGAAGCATTCATCATTCTCCCACCAATTTCCCCCACTGACATTCTGGGTTCACTCATAAAATAAACTGAGGTCAACAAATGTTTCATGTTGTTGACCGTGATGAGGTGGAAGTTTGGGCTGACTTTGTTTGGTTCTAAATAAAAAAATCTGCAATTCATTTAATTATGGGTAACTTCACATAGGAAAATAAGGCCTTTGAGAACTTTGTTAATCCTTTGTGAGTCAAAATGAAAGCAGTTTTAATCGAATGTTTACAAATGTCTTCGAGATAAAAAACATTTTATAGTACCAGAGTACATATTTAGCTGTCAAATGCTGAATGTGTTTGTATAAAAGCTTCAAATTACCATTTTGAGAGTAGAAAACATCCTCAAATCAAATAATTCACAACACAGGTATTGTGTTAGTGTCGTCACTTGTCAATACAGGGGCAGAGGTTCTTCCTTGGCCTACTGGAAGTGTGTGTGCTGTTCATGGACAGACGGATGGACAACAGATTAATTGTACCATGTACAGTATGAGGTACAATTCAATAGAACAGAGCCCTCGTTTGTTCAATTTCTAGTCTTATCCCACCCTTGGGAGATAGTATGTGGGAGCAGGAACTACACAGATGTTGTTTGCTAAGTCACATCGTGTTGTTGTTCTACTGTGCAGCTCCCTGCATTGTGTGGTTGACCACAGCCTTCCATTTGTGTTGTTCTAAGGGTCTGAGGAGTCAATCTGTCTTTTGTAGTGGCTGCCACGGTGCTTTGTCTTCCATTACTTTTCTTTGAGTTGTAGAACTTTAGTTTTTTTCAACCAAGGTTCATGTTTTAGGTTGTCATTAGAGAAAGTAAAAGATTAGTGTTTTTCATTTGCTGCTTTCTTTCGTTTTAGGGATTTTAGCTGGTTTTGACATGGGGGCGGGGGCATTCGAACATGGGGCTAAATATGTATTTTTTTCACAAGATTTTATAGCGATTTCTTTTTTTAATATTTACTATAGTCTTACTAGACCCCAAGAAATTACGTCTGGCCACAAAAGATCATGGGATCTACTGAATGTGTCAAACTGACATATTGAGCCTATGACACACAGTGTGGCTTCCCCCCAGTAGGCTACCTTCACATTCAGTAGATCCTGTGATTTCTTTGTGGCCAGTTGTAATTTCTTGGGGTCTAGTAGGACTATAGTAAATAATAAAAGAAATCGCTATAAAATGTTGTAAAATAAATAAATAAATAAATACATATTTAGCCCCATTGTTCGAATGCCCCCACCTCCTGTCAAAAACAGTTAAAGATCATGCAACAGGAACATGCAGGAGTTTGGACTCATGAAGGTTGTTTCTCATTCTGCTCCTAAAGTCTTCCGTTTGAATATTTCATTCCGTTGAAATGGGCACCCAGGGGGCATGTTTTTCATCATCTACAGATTTGCTGTCCATCATGTGCCAGCTCCCCTTCAAAATGTCTGCTACTGGCTCCACTGTACGCCATTTTCCAGCACAGGCATGCATTCGTCATTATCCATTACAAAACATTGAAATGTATAACTCTCTAGTGTCTCGCACTCAAAGAAACAATGGATTTTAGATTTGATACCCTGAACTTTAAGAGAAACCCCTGCTAAATCCACAAAGGTTGTGTCAGGAACAGCTCAAAAGTTAACTCTCTAACTGGCACAAGGAAAGACACATTTTTATGGTGCTTGCGTATTGCATGAATGAAGCATAACGTATCACTAACAGTTGTCTAGAAGTGCTGTCTTTCTTGAGACCTGTAAATTACAGTAATGACAAACAGCCTCATCCCTCCCTAGGCTGCAAAGATCCAAGCTTTTGTCACTGTGAGAGCCAAATGATATATCCTGTTGAGGCACCTGAGAAAGTGAATTCAAATTCAACATGGTTGGAATGCTTTTCAGCAATGCTATATTGTTGTAAAAATTACTTTTTAAAATAACACATTTCCTTTAAAGATTCAGATCAGCTTCATAGCCGCCAACTCTACTAACTCTTAACACTTGATGTCCACAATGGGAGTTCAAGGACTTGTTCAAACTTGAAAAGTAAGACATGATGTTTGATGAATTACCAACTGGAGTCTCCCATACTTTGGATAGTTGCAGTGTAGGCCTAATAATGTTAGAATGGTGTTCAGCATGTTTGATGATGTTATAAATTATATGAACCTCTGCATGCCAGCTATTGACAAAATGACAGCACTTCAATATTTTCCGGAGACAGTACAGTATGTCTTGCACGATCCGCCTAATTTATACTTACTGTAGTGCAGTCGCAAGCCTACAATAGACGATATTTCATCGTTCAAAGCATTCTTGCAAAACATTTTTACATTCTATTCTGTTTTATCTTATGTAAGGTCTAGTTTAATAATAACAATAAAATAAATTAACTATTCTACTACATGTTATTCATTATCTATAATTGTCTATTGATATATTCAGCTATTTCTGTGATGCCATCATACCAAAGTACAGAAAGCTCTTGAGTTTATTTTTATTTTTTATCTTTGACCTTATTGCACCCTCTAGTGGAGGAAATTACACAATGAACATACCATATAACCTTATGGCTACAAGATGCCTGTTCACCCTCTTATCTGCTCTAGCTTCAGTGATTTATCTTACTTCACGGATACTCCATTTTCTTTTAGTTTAATTTGTTTCATAATGAATGTGATATTTTTTTCAGTAGGCCTACTTTTACTTTTACTCCACATCTCAGAGGCAAATATTGTACTTTTACTGCACTACAATTATTTGAAAACTTCAGTTACTAGTTACTTTGTAGATTTAGATTATTATTACAAAACATACATTACCCACTCCAGCTCTGTATACAATCCATACTGTACATCTACAAGCTCACAATGTGAATGCGAATCTCACGATGCAAGATTGTAGATTGTAGATCTGCTATTTTCAAAAGATTTGTTATACATTTGAAAACTTGTGAAATGGGACATTCTGCATCATGAGTACTTTCTACTTTTGGTACTTTAAGTACATTTTGATACCAATACTTTTGTACCTTTTCTCCGGACTTCCTGTCTTTTACTTGTAACGGAGTATTTCTACATTGCAGTATTGATACTTTTACTTAAGTAAAAAATGGCGAGTATTTTTTCCACCACTGTTAATGACATGTAGAAACATATGGACTGGACACACTCGAGAGACTATTCAGGAGAGCATGTACAGCTGTGCTGTGCTGTGCCATACAGTATGTCATATAGGCCTACAGTCCATCCATCCATCCATCCATGTCACTACATGCAGCTGTGGATATGTGTGGAATGAAATGAGCAGTCAGGTTCTGTCCAACATCCTTTGTATACATTTGAAGAGTGATGTGCTGGCCCACGTCTCAACAAATATGTCATATCATTGTAAACTATGAATGAAGCATTTGCCTTTGCTTCTATAGTCTGTTTTTTTAGTTGTATTTTTCTCCCAATTCACTTTATAAGTTGCTCTCCAACAGTGTCTCTGCAATAACAATAACATATGGTTACTCTCAGCTAAGTGGTCGTTTGGCTGAGAAGTGAATATACTTTCAATTCAGAGAATGCTAGTAAGTAGGCTATACTTAGTGTACATGCAATATACCCTGCCTCATTTTCATGACTGAATGCAATTTAATCATGGCCTACATACCGCGACTGTGTACCACTGTGCCCTACGTGTCTACTTTGATTTGTTCAAAGCCAATAAATAAAAGCATAGAGAGGCATGTTTTTCATGGACAATTTTAAAAGCATCTGTCTGTTCCTCTGGTGATATGCAAAGTTCAAAGCCATCATCGTTAGTTTCTAAAGTAGGGTAACGGCGAGATCGAAATAAGTACAGAGGTGGCCAATAAACGTTCTTTGTTTCAATACAAAGTCATCCTCCTATGTCTTCAATCTCAATAAGATGAACTGCAAAGGGACTGACCACTCTGCCTCTTTAAAAACACAGCATGTTTATGGAGTCCCATTGTGTCAAAGGGATGCTGCATGGTCAAATGGCGTTTTGTTGCACCAGACTCCCAGCACCAGACACTTCATTCAGGAGTGGTGGATTCTTGAGCCGCAATGGTTCTGCAGGCTCCACCTGGGCAACGGTAGCACTGCAGGCTCCACTTGCGGCTCAAATGGCCCTGGCTGGGACCCATACTGGACCCATACTGCTCTCGGGGTGCCGTCTACATTCCGGCTGTTACCCGTCTCTCCAGTGGTCACCAGACTATACCTGGTTGACACATAGTCTATTCCTATGAGTCACTTAAATAGAATACCTCAGAACGAAAATACATCGCATGGATGCAACTGGGACATATCCACAGTGATGTATCCCAAGGTCATCAGGGTTTGGGGTCTCGCAGGTCATGCTGTTACAGAGGCAGAGTTACATAAACGCTCTCCAGTGGTGTAAAGTATAACTAGTAGGCTACTACTATTTACTTAAGTACTGTACAATTAAGTACAATTTAACTACTTTACTTGCTATTTCCAATACTTTTACTTGAAAACCTTAGTTACTATAATTATTTCGTAGATTTTGATTATAATTACGAAACATACATTTACCACTTCGACTCAGCATGTTGACCATTTGAAAATAGCCGATCTACAAGCTCACAATGTGTTGCGACGTATGTATGGTGAGCTTGTAGATCTGCTATTTTCAAAAGATGTTTAAACATTAGAAAACTTGAAATGGGACATTCTGTGTACTGAGTACTTTCTACTTTTGGTACTTACAGTACATTTTTATACCAATACTTTTGTATCGACTTTTATACCAATACTTTTGTATACTTTTACTCAAGCATATTTTGAATTGCAGACTTTTACTTGTAACAGAGTAGTTCTACATTGCTGTAGTGATACTTTTACTTAAGTATATAACACTTTTTCAACCACTGTCCACTTCACATTTGGCCTGCATAACCCTGTCAAGATTTATGTTCCAATAATGACCGACTCATTGTACACCATTGTCGTTATTCCATGGCTAATCAGTAGTATGAAATCGTAATTATTTCACAAGCTCTGCTTCCAGAGCAACGTAAGTCGCAGAGACGAAACAGCTGTCTTTGTAGAGCAGTGGTCTGTTATCAGCACATAACAGACATGCTGTATGCAATCTGGATGCACAAATGTAATGCACTTTATGATCTTATCTGTGCGCGTGACATGCCTGGAGTCTTTTCTATCAAATGTAAAAGATGCGTGACATTTCCCTTAAATTCTCCGGGTGCTTTTCATCCCAGTAAGTCCATCATGACATAATGTTGATGCCTGAGAAGGGCAGTGAAGAGGGCCTCTATTGCTGCACTGCTGGTTGTGGTTGCACTGTCGAGGATTCTTCTCATGCTTGCTTGAATGGTGTTGTCAGTATGGACGTTGGCATCATGCCAACTCATTACTTTGCAGATCATCAACGATGGGCCCCACATTCTTGACTCTGCTGACTAAATCATTTGTCTTTAAGCAAATAAAACAATAATACAATAGGAACATATAAGAAAAATGCAGATAATGTGGTCCTGATGGCACCATCAGACCAAGACCTTTAGCTCTCACTGGACCAGTTCGCAGCTGATGTGTACGGCGGCTGGGATGAGGATCAGCGTCTCCAAATCTGAGGCTATGGTTCTCAGCAGGAAACCGGTAGATTGTGCAGTCCGGGTAGGGAATGAGGCATTACCCCAGGTGAAGGAGTTTAAGTATCTCAGGGTCTTGTTCACGAGTGAGGGGAGGATGGAGAAGGAGATCAGCTGGCGAATTGGAGCAGCAGGGTCGGAATTGCAGTCGCTGTACCGCACTGTTGTGACGAAAAGAGAGCTGAGCCAGACGGCAAAGCTCTCTGTCTACCGGGCAATCTTCGTTCCTATACTCTCACCTGTGGGTCATGACCGAAAGAATAAGGTCGCAAAATTATAAGAGGTGAGAGAGAGAGAGAGAGAGACCCTGAGGGTGCACACATCCACCTGGGTGACGGCAGACACTGGCCATATATGGAGTGTTTTTTAATTTTTATTTAGCAAATAGACATGTTACGTCATGTTACAGCAATGATTTGATTGGCTAAGCAAAGTATGGATAAAATTAGGACAGAAAAGTGAGGACGGAAAAGTGAAGACGCAAATTGTGATTGGCCGGACTGAGATGATGTATTATGATAAGAGCGCCCCTCACTTCACATTCACACGGGTGTGATTGTTTTAGTAGGCCTAATCATTTTTGCTTTAATGAACCCATATATGGAGCGTGTCTTGAGTATACAGGGTTTGATGAGGTCAGATCAACATATGGAATGTCAGAACAGATCAGCTCCATGTAGATCTAAGGGTGGCAGTGGGGGCAGTGTCTTGATTGTACAGGGTTTGATGAGGGCCCAGGTAGGGCCAGGCCTTAATTTTCGGGCCTGGTGAGTACTCGTTTTCGCCGGCTACCGGGCGTGGCTGCACTAATAACTTTTGGGTGGGCCCGTCTAGAGTTTTGAATGGACAGGTATCAGTCAAAAGGGAGACATCGAAGAGGAAGGACGAGTGGGAAAGGATCATCAATATTATGGAACAGGTCAGCTCCATATATGGAGATCTATGATTTGAGGTTTGAGGTCGGATGTAGAGTTGCTGGCCAGCTCCATATATGCAGATCTGATCCAGATCTGTATCTCCATGTATGGCTATCCAGGGTTTGATGAGGTCAGTGCCGTGATCTTCATATATGGGGACGGCCATATATGGAGCGTGTCACGAGCCGTGATGGACTGACAACCATAGGGCGTGACAGACAAATCGACGGACGGACTGACAGGTTTTTCAGGTTTTCATAGTAATCTGCGACCTACAGTCGCATATTGTCTGTCAGCTCAAACCCACAATGCTATTTTCTTTTCAAGAGTGTTGTGCACAGTTATTATACAAAATTAAAAATAAATACAATTTATTCATTCCAAGTGCTTGTGGTAACACCAGCGCCGCTATTCCAAAGCCCCCTCAGGTAAAATTTCCAGCAATAGTATACTATTTTTTGCGTGGGTAGATCTTGTTGAGCCGGTCATTTTGAAAGTAGCTTTCAAGTCTTTGGTATGACCGGGCCAGGGATCGAACCCTGACCCTCCTGAACTCGCTCTCTCTCGCACACACACACGCGCACGCACGAACACACACACACACACACACACACACACACACACACACACACACACACACACACACACAAAAGTTCAGTGACTCAGGGCATGAACTCCATGCCCCGAGTCACTGAACTTTTGTGTGTGTCATCAAGGACAGAGGTAATCCAGCAGCTGCAGCCTGCAGAGCATATAATATTTCCTCAAATGTTATTATTGTTGTTGACCATCCGTGGCCCCCCAGAGACGGCTGCAGGTTGTCTTGTTGTGTTACGTCACGTGGTACAGAAGCAAGCGCAGCAGCAGTCAGGGAAGGTATAGGGTTGGCTGGCTGGTGGCGTGTGAATCCACTGGACTATTTATGCACATGGATCCTCGCAACAACTACAGCGTTAATCGCAGCAGGGTGCTTTGCGTCTAATTTTTTCTACCCCTGCACTGCTCTCCTCAATCGCAGGTAGGCCTATGTCTGTATATATAAATAAGAAAAAAAATACAAAACACATGATTTCGCTATCACTGCAGCGGCGTGCAGCCAAAGTGTAGCGATGCTGCAGCCAAAGCTGCCAAATGGACAGAGGACGAGTACGCATTGGTAGCCTATACTAAACAACAACATGCTGTCACGAGTCGCTCGCTATACAGAACCGTTTACCACCAAACAACGCAGTGTTTATGAGTGAGTGCTGAACAAAGGCTTTGGTGTGCCGTGTGGGTACTGCTATGCTTCTGATGACGGTCCGATGCCACCAGGCAAGTGAACGTCCTTTTGCAAATTGCAGCCAGGTACGCTCGTGCCTTCGGGGCGCGCGGTTGCGCTGTGTTGCACAAAATGCCTTTATAGCCTATTGTCGTTCCGCCTGCAGCAGGTGAACGGTGCAAAGGAGGCGGCGACGTTTGGTTTGACTTTGATGCAAAAGTAGCAACTGTAATCGATATCGATCTCCCGTTGTTAATCGCCGTCTTTACCATAGAGCGCCCTGAAACATGACTGTCATAATCATGACAGAACGAGCGTCGTGTGAACCATGGCTACAATATAACGGTCTTTACCCTTAAAAGGAGGCGCGTGTGACAATTTGTGTATGGAACATGGTTTGGGACCATGTTCCATACACCCTTAAGGAGCTACACATATAGGCTATAGATAAATTAACAGTTAACACTGGATATTAGCCTACTTTGCAAAGCTATTGTATCCTAAAATGTCTTCATCTGACAGTAGGCTACTTACTGTACAGTATGTTCAAAGCCTGCTATGTGGGTATGGTTAAGGTCACACTCACCAACAATGACATGCAGCATGCGTCATGTGACATGCATCCTTCATAATAGAGTGATGCATGGACTTGCAGGATTAAAAAAAAAAACAATTTACAGACAGGTCTATATAATATAACTTTTATTGGAAACATGGTGGCTATCAGTGTAAATACATAAACTATAGGGAAGTGCAAAAAAATAACCTATTTTTCCAATTTAGTTTCCAAATCGGCTATGTAGCTGGTGTGATTGATGATATTGACATTTTGTCATGTTCTGCCTATGTATAATTTTCAATGTTGAAATACAATATCATGTTTGAGAGCCTATTCCAAGATTTGAGTGATGTAAGGCTTATAGGTTCAGCACATGGTACTAGGGATTCCATTCCAGCCTTTCCTATAGTAGCCTAGTCATTCATTTATTTATTTATTTATCTACCATGCAATATGCTTATCCTTAGATTTAGACTCTTGTAGAGCGGTCGGTGCCCATGGTAGAGAGAGCGAAACCCCATAGCCTCAAAGTAACTCTGAAGAAGTACAAATGCAAAATCTAAGGCGCTTACCCTACTGCCCCACCTGTCCGATTATTAGGTTTGGATACCCGGAGGTCCGTATAGTTTTCAATAAAAAAGTATTTTAATCGACTGTCTCGGAATCTTTCAGCTATCTTGGATGGAGCCTAATATTGTATGAAATGCAATAGAGAGGCCTACAATGATATTGTATTAAATACAATATCAGACACATTTTGTAGAATGAAATGAGCAAACAGTTTACAGTACAGTTTACAGTATACGCTTCAGTATCCTGCATAATATTAATGTATTTCAGTTAGTATATCAAGGTTTGCTAATTTCTGCTAAGGTACTATACTATCTGTGTTATATTGTACACATGATATGGCATTTACTGTAGGCTACATGGTCCCATGACAGGAATTTGATTATCATGATCACTTTCCACCAGCTGATCATACTCAATATTCTGGACATGTCATTATGGTGAAAATGGTCAAAAATCGATGGGGGAAAAAAACGTTAAATAGCTCATCTACAAGCTTACGTGTCGCATGTTGACATGTGAGCTTATAGACACAACACCATCATAATAAGCACCAACCACCATATGTGGTTATGGAGACTTTGGTGTGCAGGTGCAGTGTATGCAATTTGTAAACATGCCCCTTCTTTCTGAGTCTGCTGCCAGTGCCCACGTCTAAAGATAGATCTGAACAGATACTGTAGCCTTCTCATAGTTTGTGCATAGAGTGCTGAACTGAGTGGACGAGTGTTTTCCAGGAAACGGAGCTAAAATTGACATCGATGCAGAAGGCCTCTCTCCTAAAACCTAGTGGCTCTCTGTTGTCTGTTCCCCACTAGAATACACATGTAGCTGTTACTCAACATGACAAGAATGTCTGGTAATGATTTTTTTGGGCAATAATGTTTGTCGTCAAAGTGGCAAACTTTCTGGCAGTGCACTTTAATGCACACATTTTCAGGAAAAAGACGAGATTAGGCTTTGGTACGCTGCTATACGTTTTGGATTCAACCTGTATCCTAGTGCGCATGTCGTCTGTGCACTAATAGGGCAGCGGTGGCTGAACGGTT
The DNA here is from genome assembly GCF_963924005.1 of Protomyctophum bolini. NCBI lineage: Eukaryota > Metazoa > Chordata > Actinopteri > Myctophiformes > Myctophidae > Protomyctophum > Protomyctophum bolini. Next base: position 16,234,896 of record NC_137877.1, on the reverse strand, counting down.
TGCGGAGCAGTCTTGATATCGGAAGGTCGCTAGTTCGTATCCCCGGACCGGCACGTTAAAATTACCACCGCTGAAGTGCCCTTGAGCAAGGCATTGAACCCCTACCATGAAATGTTCTATGAGCAGGGCCTGGCTGTAAACAAGTTCTTGAGCTTAGTCCAGTTACCTTAACTTTGCTTTGCTTTGGCTCAGCCAAAGGGCTCCCCGATACGTAGTACTGGGTAAATAAATACTTAACATTTCAAAACTGCAGTTTGTTTTCATAATATCAGTTTACAGTTACAATAATTATTCTAGTTGACACACACAAACATGCACAACACACAGTCAAACATCAACAACTATTAATGTTTGACTCACTTATGTCAGTGCCTTCCAGAGCTCTCTTGTTACCCAGCTGGTATGAGGTGGGTGTGGGTCATTCGATATGTAGAGGGTTATAGTGTTGGGTTTGGACTGCAGTTCCTGTCCCTTCTGGAGGTCAGCCATATGGTAGCCCAGGTAGCTAACACTTACACTTAACGGTCAGGTCAGCCAACCAGAGAGACATCCCCCTGGCCCGTCAGAAACAAAGCAAGGTAGGATTTGGGGTGCATGTGGTTGGAGTGAATGGAAAACATCTAATTCTAGGATCAGATTAATGTCATTTGGACTCTTGCACTCTGGCTCCGTTCTTTGTTTGCTCGTTGTGATCAAGGAATTGAGTCTTGTTCTACAGTACCTGCAGTGGTCTTGTGAGTCACTTTGATTTAGTGTGATATTAAATAGGGCTAGTCAATCAATTTATAAAAAATAAAAAAAATCTAATTCCAAAATAGCAAAAGCAGCAGATCTACAAGAAAAAAAATGTTCGAGCTTGTGGAGATGCTACTTGATACTTTTGTGTGACGCGCTGTAGTATGATCAAGTAGGGTGTTAATTTAGGGAGATAAGAGGCCCGACAGCAATTAAGTAATCGATAGAATAATCGCTAAGAAAATATTCAATAAATTGTTCCAACCCAACTCCCTTGGGAAACTTTGTGACAGCTGCTGAAAGTTGGGGTACCATTATCAACCAATATATGGCAAACGATTCCAAATTTCATTATACTTTAAGTAGCATTTGATGTCAAACTAGGGGGTTTTCATTATGCTGAATCCATTCCAAGCATGAGTTTTGCACGAAAATACTCCTTGGGCTAAATTTGGCCATAGCCACTTGCCCAAATGTGCCCGAATGTGCTGACATCATCACATTTGTGATGACGGCTATGGGCATGTTTAGGCAAATGAGTGTTTTTTGTGCAAAACTAATGCTTGCAATGGATTCAGCATCATGAAAACCCCCTAGTTTGACATGTCACATGCTACTTCAAGTATAATGAAATTTGGAATTGTTTGCCTTATATTGGTTGATAAAGGTACCCCAACTTTCAGCAGCTGTCACACAGTTTCCCAAGGGAGTTGGGTTGGAACAATTTTTTCTGTGATAGTAGACATGTTTATGAACACATCTGTGGAGAAAGCTAGTGGTAAGCATTTTTTTGCAGATTTGCCACAACTTAAACTAACTTTACCTAACTATAAAGTGTGGCACTGTGAATGCAGTTTTGAAGATGAGATGCTGTCTCATAGAGGCTTTCTGGCAGGATGGTGATTGGAGATAGTTAACTTGCTCCCCGCTCCCTCCTGCTGCCAGTATAAGGGTGGATGGTATGTTTACATGGATAAGTACCACCTGTTGTCCCTTCACACGCACCCCTCACCAGCTGAAATCATCACCTCATCTAGCCGCTATGGGTCTATTTTGGCATCGTCAGGATTATTAAGCAATGTTTGTGTGTGTGTGTGTGTGTGTGTGTGTGTGTGTGTGTGTGTGTGTGCGTGTGCGCATGTGCATGTGTGCGTTGCTGCAATCACAGTAACTTTACATTAGAGGTGAGCTCCACAAGTTGGTTCAAGGCTCAAGCCACTATGGGCCATTTGGGTGTAATAAGCAACACGGCCTCTAGGGAACGCTACCATGGCTTTTGGACTCTTAAGGGATCTTGGGAAACGGGTCAATTGGCATGAAGTGCAATCAATGGTGTGGCAGGTAGATTAGAGTAGTCTCGCACAGACAGTTGATCAGAGACCTCATTTGCACAGTAGCCATTTTGCATTGAAAAAGCAGGGTGGCATTTCATTAACCTAATGACAAGATGGCAGCCGTGTGAATTTGGTCTATTGGTACATCTGGTGACATTCAAACATGACCAGTCTAATTATCACTTTTCATGACCTTTAAGACTAGTACGCTGTGTTTCAAGCCAGGCGTACGCAATGTTCAGAAATGTGATTGATCCCACACTCTAAACTGATCCTTGTGCTGTAAGTGGAGAGTTACGAATGAATCTGCAGTGCAGCAACTTTTTGATTGATTGATTGATTTAATTAATACTTTATTAGACAGAAATGTAAGTTTACAGCACAAGGTACAGTTGGATGCAAAGTCCGGGGGACATTATTATTTATTCTTTACCATACACAAACAGACCACCAAAAGTAGTGGAGAAATAACAAATGCACTGATCTTATGAGAACTGAAACATTTCTTAATGTTCATAAACCCAATTCATAATCTCAAAAGGCCTACAGTATGCAAGACACGGATGGATGTCTATAAAATGGCTGCTGCACAGACCAAACATCTGCCTAAGGTCCACTCTGTGCAGTGGGTGGATGCAAAGCAGACCATGTGCAGATGTTAACCTCGTAGGTAGTCTTTTATGGCATGGCTCTGTAGTAGAGCTGTCTACAAGATGATTTCTTTAGGTATTTATTATGACAAATGTAACCCTTAAAGTGTGTGTGAGTTTTGTGTGCTAAAATAGCAATGGACGACTTCACGGCAGTAGATAATATGGTGGTCGTTGTTGACCCCTCGATGCTGATTTGTCAATATAACACACACCCCCCCTATTACACCTCTACTACCACACCAGTGCATGGCAAGTTTCCAAAATACCAAACGCGTTAAAAAATACACCACTTCACTTTCAGAAGTTGTCAATTCGCTCGTCTGTTGCATGCCTCACACCAATCCTCCTGCCCCAAATAGTTCCCAGAGTCTAGTTTCCTTATCGCCTTTAACTTTTAACCTGACATACCATATCCCTATCTTGGCCATGTTCTTGTCCTCCTGTTTTTTAATTGCCATAGAATTGCCTGATTTGCAAATACTGCAAAAAATACTAGATTTACAACCACACAACACGTCACGATGTGATGTGAGCTTCTAGGTTGCCTATTTTCGATATTTATCATACGACAGTACATGCATAGGGCTTAAGTGACTTAAGAAGAGCTCAGGCTGAGGCTCACAGCATTGTCCTTAAACAACTTCTACAGCTGAGCAACCGCAGCAACTGTTTGGAGTTGGTGACATGTACGGTTGATCTTGGCGTGTTACTTGATTCAGTGTGCAGGCCTTGAGACAAAAGTATTATTATGTCTGTATAAATCACTATGATAGCTTTTCTGCTTTCCTAGAATGGGGAGTTGTAGAGAAGATGGTGGTGGAAGGTCAGGAGTGCTGCCTGCCCAGTGAGGCTTAACTCATTAACTGACAAAATATCATATAGCTGCCCTTGCCAGCGATTTCAAGAGTTTTACTAACCTTTAAAGACCTAGAGAATATTTTTCTCCACAACAGTCCACCCACTGATCGTCTGAAAATACATAGTAGAGTCTCAGAGAAGGAAAAAAAAAATATATATATAAATGATTAACATTACGCTAAACCGTCTGGAAAACATTGTGATGCATGTGATATCTGGGTGTGATCTTCTTCGTTACTCCTAGGATCATTCAGTTTGCACAATCAAAATAAATAAAAACAATAATAATACATACCTTGGCTATTGAAAATGATCCAATTGCAGATTTTTGAAGAGTTTTGTTTATAATTTTGACAGATTTTAACAACACAAATCTTTTCAGATGGCCAAACCTATACACTCTGGGGGTCCTTGGCATGAAAATGTTTTAGAACCACTACTGTACTGGAAATGCGATACTACTGATCTAAGTTGAGTGCAGTTGTATTCAGGAGTGGGGGTGGGGGCTGTATTGTACCTTGTCATTGGGCGGTATGGTTCCTCGAAGCACCACAGGAGATGGATTTGAACGTGTGTCATTCTGAGTACACAGTGTTCCTTATAACACTTTGATTCACCACCATTTAAGGCTTCTCTGTCGGATATTTATAGACATCTTGTCTGCGTTTCAAATATGTGGCACTTTAGCATGAGCATAAATTAGGCATTAAACGATGGGCGATGGGCTCCACCTGCCACGACTGACTGATATACACTCTTCCCTGCAGGTTATGCCACCCCGAAGGCTTCCTGGATCCCCCACTGTGAAAGAGAAGGGCTGATCCCCCTTGCCTGCCACTTCCTGCTGCTTTGCACCCCATCTCGTCTCGCCCCCTCTGCCCTCTCCCCCCGGCTGCACTAGACCCCCTCCCCTTCCCCTCTCCATATACCTTACCTCATATACCTCAGCCCCTGCAGCACCTAGTTCTATAGCCTATAGTTCTCCTCCACCAGTTACATCAGGTTTCCCTTAGCCACAAACACAAACAAACACCTCTATCAACCGACCTCAGGATCTCACCTATAGCACTATATCCTCTACAGCTGCTAGGCCACGCCCCAGTTGCGCTTATCTGTAGCTCCCTCAAATACCCCACTCCACCCCGACCGAGCTGAGGTCCCTCTCCAACCCCCCCCCCCCCCAACCGCACACTCTCTGCTACACTGTATCCTTTCCACAGATCCATCCTTAGTCTAGCCCCTGTGCCTGTCTAGATCAAAGCCATCTTCCCTCCAGCCACATCCAGCTCTAGCCTCCTCTCCACCCGACCCCCTCTTCCAGAGTCGACTCAATCCCCAACTCCCTGGCTGTACCCCAGCCCCCATGGCTACAGGAGGCCATGTCACTGACATAGATGTTTTCATCAACCTGCATCAGGTAAGAAATTGTCCCAACTAACGTGGTTCCTTTGATAAGGTTTGGAGTTGGTTGGAATTATTGGGAGGCGAATGCCATTAGTATTGGGGAGGGGAGCAACCATACAGTATCTAAATGGGGCTGAGGAGAGCTAAAAATAATATCTAATTAGATTTTGGTCAGACATGAGTAAACACAGATTGAGAATCTTCAAATTCTTCTATCATTCACCCAAACTGAAATCTAAATCTTAGTTAATGATTCATTACATTTTGTGGTTAAATTTGTGGTAAAATCCGTGATTTAGACTCGTTTTGAAACGTATCACTAGTCTGTTGGCTTGTGTAATGTAAATCTCAAAGAAAGATGTATTACTCACTGAATGGACTCATTGGACAGATGACAGACCCGGGCCGTAGTTCTTCTAGCATGAGTTCCTCTTCTAGAGTAGTAACCTGGGGGGCTGGGTAAATGTACTGTATTTTTTTTTTTTTTTTTTTTTTCTCTTATACTGTATGTGATGTACTGTCTTACCTTGTGGGCCACGAGCATGTCATCAAGTTTAATAATTATTAACAATGATATTTTGTAAAAAAAAAAAGAAAAAAAAAAGAAAACAGTCATCAGGGCTTTCATGATATGGGAAGAGTGAGACTTTAGTGGCATGATGCGATCCGCCGCGGCGGCGATTTGGTCATTTTAACATTGATTTAGAGCAGTGGTTTTCACCCATTGGTCCTGGAGGAGGTTCCAGGTTGTCTCCAGCTAAATGAAACCAAATGGGCCCGTAAGGTTTCATTTTACAATCTCAAGAGTTACATTATTGTTAAACATCTGCATTACTTAATTTACAAGATGTCTATACACAATTACAGAATGTAGAAGAATTGTTATTTTGATCAACGCTTGCCTCTTATCTCTCCTAATGGTACCAACATCAAGACAGCATGGATAGTGGACAAAATATAATTCAACGAGAACAAAATATTCTTTAGTTTCATGTCTGAGAGGCTAAATCTCATCAAATTGTGGTCTGTGGCTCAAATTCTGAATAAATAATGGGCCTTGATTTGAAAATGTTTGAACATCACTGATATAGACGAATAGAGACATCTCACCCTAGAAAAGAAATCCTAAAATATTATTATATTCCACATAATGATTAACATATATGTGGATATATATGATCTATATATGACAAATATATTTCCTATCAGTCCACATACTTTATATGCACATATTATGAACCTGAATATGGAATATATGCAGCATGTATTCTGCATAGTCTGTATTTGTCATATATAATTTATTGGCATGTATATGTTCATATATTTCCTTTCTGTGAGGGGAGTGGGGAAACACCCCTGTTTTAAATGCATGATTAGACCAAGGGTTCTCAAACCTTTACCTAACAATATTTTGCTTAAACTGCAAGAGAAAATGATAGCTAGCATTATGAAGCATATGCATGATCAGTCCAAGGTACAGTATGTCGGGGAGGACTGGGACTGTAGCCGGGCCTCGTCAACCATGATGTTGATTTCACAGGTTTCTTCCCTGTTGTAGAGGTGGAACATTGTTGCTACAGTCTTCTCAACACTGAGCTTGAGGTGCCAGTCCTTCAGGTATGAGGATAGGATGTTCATGTCCTCAGAGAGGCCTTCCTCTACTTCTTCCCAGAATGGTTTGCTGAGCAAAATGTACGTGCCGTACTTCCTTGATGTTGTTAGGGGTAGGTCGTGGATGTAGATGTTGAATAACAGCGGTGCCAGCACTGAGCCCTGCGGGACGCCGTTCCTGAGCCTTCTGACCCCACTGCTTTGGCCTTCGCTGGTGTGGAGCCGAAAGCTGCGGTTGCTCAGCATCTCCATTATGAAGCTCATGTGCTTGTCTGGGATGGTCTCCAATGTTAGCGCATCTCCGGCCGATAGGTGAGAACGGTTTTGCCGACGTGCTATGGGGGACCGTGTGTTTCTCATTTAACCTGCAGAATAGGTCGTCTTCACTGGTTTGTGCTTCTGGGTGCGGAGTAGATGTTCATATTGGTCATCCCAGCAGGGAACATAGGCTCTGCGTAGGCCACGGTGAATGTTGATCTTGGTGGCGGCCAGCAGCAACTTGTAGGAGAGGAGACCCCCCCCCAACCAGTGGTGATCCACCGGGGCCTAGCCTGCTGCTAGTATTACTACTACATACTACTACTACTGCAGTACTACTTTTGATTGATTGATTGATAGATAAATACATATAATGCTGCCCATTACTACTTAAATAATAATAACACTTTATTTGTATAGCACCTTTCATGACATGAAATGCAGCTCAAAGTGCTTTATAGAGCAATGGAGAAAGAAATCATCTTTGCTACTAAGCATCATTCCAGTCAAAGCCTATTGCTCTAATCCCCAGGCCACTGCTGACCTTTCGGGTTAGATTTTTGCTGCTGTAATATTGGTCTATACTAGGCTCTGTGCATATTGTATCTGTAGTCCCGGGTGTGCTGTGGAGCCTATATAGGCTCTTGTGCATGCTGTATCTGTAGTCCCGGGCTTCCAGAAGGTACCATAACTGTTTCATGTTGCAGTTCAGTTTCCCATAGCTTTGTCTGATTGGCTCGACACTGTACACACTACACAGCCATGGGCGATCAGATTATTACAGACGGCACATTTGAACCAGAGACCCGCATGAAAGTGGCATGTGTTTTTGCTTCAAATCAAATTAACACTAGAACACTAATCCCGGGTGATTTTCACCTGGACAATAATTCTGTTTGTGACTTTCATAATGTTGCTGATGTCTGAGGTGGGTGGATCATTGGGTAGCTTCATGATGTGCGACATCATAGAAGGTAGGTGAGTTTCCCTGCCTATATCCCTGTTTTGTCTACAGGCAGGTGTTCAGGTGAATTTCACCCGGGTCTTCTTTTTTTCCACTGGACCATTCTCACATGGACCAAAGGAGAAGTTCCCAGCAATGTATTTTCTTTTTTATTGGTTTATCTAGTGCAGGGGTTCTCAATGTTTTTAGCTGGGGACCTCCGGAAATGCTTTGGCCATGTCTCGCGATGTATGTATGTTGAAATACCTGCATGGACTGCACGACTCGCTCCCTTACTGTATAATTGGTTCAGCACAGGGATGAGTCATAGGCAGGCTGTGTGGAAAAGTCTCCTGCAATGCTTTATTACTTCTGCTGCAGTAAAAGACATCAGCCTGTACGCAAGCGGGTGTCAAGAAGGGGACATACATTTTGGTCGTCTGGGAGACTGAGCTCTCATAATGTCAAGTGAATGAGTCATCACGTGCAGGTGACGGGGACATTGTTTCCCACGGCTTGCAAGCAGAAGGATAATAGCGCTATATATCTGTAGATCATGTTCATAATTATGTGTGAGTTATTTTGGAAGAAAATGCTAAAGTAGGCTTAAGTTACGGTTAAAGGGTAACAGGATTGTGTGTCTAAATGGAAGTACTGAAGTACCACCCAAGGAAATTACATTGGTGCTTTACAGATCTGTTTACATTCTACATGCATGAAACATAATTATGACGGAGGTCCCACATTTTCTGCATTAGGCCTTTAGCATTTTCTCCTCAGAGATGAGAAAAGGCTGGGAACGAGGCTAGATCTGATCAGACAGACTGATCTTGTCCCTGGAGGGACGGTGGGTCAGTTCAGGTTAACTATGGAAAGATCTGCTTCATCTCAGAGGAATACTTTAATCGTTTTATTATACTGGTAATGACTAATCATTTTGCTTGCAAGACTATCGACAAGTATCCAGTGATGCTGCTAGTGTCGGACTGGGAGAAACATCCCTTGAAGAGAATGTTATTATAATTTTATTTAGGGAAATGGAACTGCATGACTTGCATATGAGCAGGATTTAGCCAGGCCTGCCGTGGAGAACACTGCTTTTACCGCAAATATATGTAAAAGTCTGCCTTTTCTATTCCATCTGACCGCATATTCTGCCCAGTCCTTAGTACACAGGTATCTCAGGCCATTAATCGCATCCTGCCCCTCCGTCCCACTGGTAATTACAAGGTAATGGAGGCCTGAAGAAGAAGGCGAAAAAGAAAAAACAGTAATTTAAAGCCACAGAGTAGTAGCTTTCACATCTCAGCACCAATCACAGGCAAAGAGAGGGGTTTGTTCTGGTGCTCTGACCTATCGGGTACAGGGAATGCATTGGTCAGGGCCCCCTCCCTTGTCTCCTGAGGCCGTCTAGTAGTGTGAGAGAGTCTCATGCTTTACCTCGGCTTAGCACTTTGTAGTATTGATTTGTTGCTGTAGGCTCGCCTGCTAAATGACACCCCCCCCCATGCTGAGAGTACAACATTGTATGTCACAGAACTGTTACTTTTCAGCATGTGGAAAACAAGAACCTGTGTTCCAGTGGATAGTTATTTGTTCCCAAGCTCTTGTTAATGCTTTCATTTGGTTGTATATTCTTAAAAACCATACATGATACGTACATGTGACCACTTTTCATTTTCACTTTACAAGTTTCAGTGGAAATAGCCAATGGACGAGCTCATAATGTGCCGTGCAACGTGTTGAGATCGTGCAGGTCACTGCTTTTGAGCGAAGTAGAGAATCAATTTACCTAAAAACATCAAAGTTGAAATATAGAGATTCTATGAAAGTTCTATGAAATACTGACATACTGTACAGTTTCTTACATACTGTACAGTATGTGTATAATAAATATATGTCCATTACTGGAGTTTGCCACCCAGAATGTATGGTTAGCCCTCTTAGCCCTATGTTTTGCGGCAGCCTCATCTTTCTTTGTTATATTTTATTATGTGTTATGTGAAATATTAGTTACCTATTTTAGTAGGTATTTTAGCGGTTTTCAGAAGGTTTTCAGCTATACCCTTTGTTACAGTGCAATAATAAACCATGCAGCAGATGAAAAATGTGGAATAAATAAATCATAATAATAATAATTATTATTAAGTATGGCGGAATCCAATCTGTGTTTTGTCATTGCATGGCAGGCTAACAGAATATTTTTTTTTACCAAATACCTTTAAAAAGGTTTTTGGGCTTTTCTGTTTGCAACATTTATGCCATATCACAGTATTATGATATCCCAAACCCGACCTAGATGATATCTGAAGGGCTGTATTTTGCGTGTCTTAAGTACCAGGTCTTATTACTTAACTTGAGTAAACTAAAGACCTGGAGGTGTGATCAATGCCATTTGGCTATTCTGAGTGGCCAAATGGCATTGATCACGCCTCCAGGTCTTTAGTTTACTCAAGTTAGGTAATAAGACCTGGTTCTTAAGACACGCAAAATACAGCCCATAGTCTCATATTACATATTTATATTTCCCAGCCCCACGCTGAATAGTTCCCTGACGACGTTGCCTAGTCTTTCATAGGAATGTTTGGAAAGGATCCTTCTCTCTCCTGTCTCTATTAGCAGTGGTGGAATGTAACTAAGTACATTTACTCAAGTACTGTACTTAAGTACAATTTTGAGGTATTTTTAAGCATTTCCATTTCCAATTTCTACTTCACTACATCTCAGAGGCAAATATTCTACTTTTACTCTACTACATTTATTTGAAAACTTTAATTACTTTGTAGATTTTGATTATTATGACAAAACATACAGTAACCACTTCAGCCCTATACATTTCAGCCATTTGAAAATAGCTGATCTACACAATGTGTCTCAGTGCGACGCACTGTGAGATTGTCTGGATCTGCTATTTTCAAAAGATTTGTATATTTGAAAACTTGAAATGAGACATTCTGCATACAGAGTACTTTGTACTTTTGGGACTTTAAGTACATTTTGATACCAATACTTTTGTACTTTTTGAATTACAGACTTTTACTTGTTACAGAGAGTATGTCTATATTATATATATTATATTATTATATATATTTTTTTTTCCCAGGATGAAGACCACCAGGAGGTGTCAGTGGGAGGAGAGCCCGAGGAAGATGATGAAGAGGACGAGGAGAGCTGGGAGAAGGCTCTGTCCGTAGAGCGCTTCGCAGACATCATTAGTGAGTCAGCCTCCCCCAGCGGAGAGAGGATGGGCCGTCACTACAGCGAGAGGGACTTTGAGTGTAAGCCGGGATGCAGCCTCTGTTTCATGTTAATACCTTATGTGCTGTTTCACCTTTCTAAACAAGGCAATCTAGAAGTGTGCACAGTTGAGCTCATCATCATCATCATCATCATCTGCCATTTGGGGTGTCTGTCTGATCCCACTGGTGGACAGCGTCATTATAGATATTTTGAGGGGCGCTAGCCCCTTCTATATTATACAGGTTTAATGTTTGTTTTTAGTTCAATGTTTGTTTTAAAAACGCCATTGGCGGCCTGGGCCATGGCTTGTCGGCCACGGTCTAAAACTTTACTTTATCTGCAAAAAAAATTAAAAGTTGTTTGCATTAGAACAGATCTCTGGCTACCTTTTAAATTGGTTTGAAAATCCATCTTTCAGTAGGTGATCAGCATCACTCAATATTCACTAGCACCAGCTCTCTCCCCCTCTCCCCACAGATCACAGACACACATCTCATCACACCCACCACCCCCTGTCCACCCACCTGCCCGCGTCGCAGCATCTACGCAAGAGGGTGCACGGCTCCGACCGGCGGCGCAAGAAGAAGCGCAAGAAAAAGAAGACCTCGGTGCCTCCCTCCGAGGTCACGCCCACCATCCACGAGGTAGACGAGGAGGAGGAGGAGGAGGCAGAGTCAGAGACGGATGGGCGGGGCGTGGCGGCCACTCCCACGGAGCCACCTGACCACCTGCCACAGGTAACATGAGGCAGAGATGTTTCTTTTTTTTCTCTTAACAGAGGAAAATACTGTTGATTCATCCATTGTCTGCTGCTGATGTATATATACGTTAATGAAAACCCATCTGTTGTCTGCTGCTGACGTATATATACACGTACGTTTTATATCGCTTTATATAGATATAAAACAGTTTAGTATAAACAGTCTATGGCCCTGAGCCGGTTGCTAGGCAACGCACGGAACGTGCACGCATGCATGCGTTCACTACCGGACTTTGCAAGCTGTTTTCTCAGAAACTACGGCGCTGTCCTTGGTGATGATCAGATTGGCGAGGTTCATGTCTTATTTCTTATTTTACACGGCACCGCGATTACAATATTAACGTTTCTGGAGAAAGATCCCAGCGTGAGCTAACTCTATAGCATCTGTCTGCTTTTGTGGGACAGTGGGAAACAAACGGAAGTGCTGGACTAGTAATCTCCCTGCATCCGGCTTGGCAGACAAACATGACCGATTGACGCGTCAGCAGGAGGCTGCATGAAAACACCTTGAAGCGTAGCTCCTTCAGCTCCTTCAACGCAACATTACAGCTCCATTTGGTTCCATTTGCACACCAAATTAGTTGAACTAACTGTTTAACTGTGCGCTTTTGTTTGTCTGTATTTCTATGTTTGTTTCCTTAATTAACTCATTTACCCACTTACTCCCAGACTTGCTTATTTTTGCCGGCCATGGACTTTCTCCATTCTAGGGCATAATTATAGTACGTGAGTAATGCGAGGAGGTTTTTTTCTGCAGACGCTGCAGGTGATTGGGTTGCACTGCACAGTGCTGCGAACGACGATGCTGTCAGCACTCCGTGCAGAATATACCGGTCTCTGGTGTTTACTGTGTGTCTGTGTGTGTGTGTGTGTGTGGTGGGGAGGCTGTGGGTGGGCTGTGGGCTTGGAACTGCTTTGGATGACCTATACAGTATGAAAGGTGACACCATCGATAAAAAAGAAGACGACGAAAAAAAGCTGACAGTGATGAAGATCTGCTTAGCACTAGATTAACGCCTGTGTGTGTGTGTGTGTGTGTGTGTGTGTGTGTGTGTGTGTGTGTCTGTGTGTGTGTGTGCATGTGCACTTCTGTTTCTGTGGCGTGGGCGTGTGTGCGTGCGTATGTGCATGTGTACTTCTGTTTCTGTGCATGTCATGAGAGTGACCAGGAGGCAGAGAAAGCCAACCGTTTACACATTCAGCCTACTTATATTAATGTATAACATATATGACTTGTGTGCCTTGTATGGAGAGGCTGTAGTTTACTAGATCTATGTGAGAGCAGTGACTATATATTCATGGAACCAAACTTCAATATTAAGGTCTGTACCTGCACCTTAAGAAAATATTCACAATGTATTGTGACTGACTGACTGACTGACTGACAATTCTGTTTTGTATCAGCACTATGTATATAGTTCAATCCAATCCACTTTATTTATATAGCACGTTTCAAAACTCAGGGTTTATAAAGTGCTGTACAGGAGAAAATAAAAACAAATGCACTAAAGCTACCACACAGAATAACAACAGCGAGAAAACAGTGAAAACAACTGAGACACATTACAGAAAAGTATGAATATAGTCTGAATATATACATAGTCCATTGTCTATGGATAGTGTTTTATTTATAGCAGTTGTGCATTCTGGTTTAATAAAAACAGAATGATTATCTGGTATTTAATGGATGGTGTACTGTACCGTAGGTGTAACCAATGTTACCAACTTCTTCTCCTCGTCCTGGATTCCCTCTTCCTCTCAGTTTAGTTTGGGGAACCGAGGGGACTTGAGGGACCCCCTTCCTCTCTCCACTGTCCACATGGAAAATGAGGAGCACAAAGCCACACTCCCAGTGTCGAGGGGAGAGCTGAGGATTGTGGGAAACGCTGTCCATTTGCTGCCAGACGTAGAGGCGGAGGGAGCGGCGGAGCCATGCAGCAGGTGGGTTCTCAAGGTATTTAAAAGAGCGGAACATTATGGGTGGGATGGTTGAGGGTTTTCTTTCTCTTTTTTGTCCTTAATTATATTATATGTTTAATCTACAACTATTTATAATCTGTTCTCAATAAAAACCTATTTGACAAAAAAAGAAAGAAAAAGAGCGGAACATTTTGCACACATTTAGATCGACAGGTGCACCTGTGAAGATCTACTATTGTAGAACAAAGAATAATGACTCCTTTCAGGTTGTAATTGTTTCTAATAGTGTGTGATTTGAATAATAACATTGTAAATTCAGATCTCTATAGAGAGAGAGAGAGAGAGAGAGAGGTGCACACACCTGCACTCAAAGGACGACAGTGGAAAAAAGCTCTCAGGTGTTTTTGTGTGTTTTATCCTTTTGACAAAGAGGTTCAAGGTTGTAAAACGGGGTACAGGCTTTAGTTTAAACAAACTATTGGTCCGACTGTCATTAGAACAACAACCTACCTCAAACCCTGACCTAACCCTGACCGCAAGCACGGGAGCAGCGCAGGTTCGACCGCATGTCCAACGGTTGTTTCCACATGTCGATCTGTTGGTGTGTCGGATAAGCGTGTGCACCCCGAAAAACGAACATTGAGGCTCTTTGGATGCTAAAATAGCCTTTTATTTACAAAAGTGCAAAAAGTGACCTTGTGAAATAAAGTGACGCAGAGAGTGGAAGTAGAGGTCTTCGGGTAAGCCCCGAGAACCAGAAATACCCGGGATTCGAACCGACCCAGAGCCTGTCCTGGTTCCATCCACAAGAAGTGACTCCCGGGTATGTTTGGAGCGGCTCCCGTATGTCTCGGTGTTCGGGTAATCACTAATACCCGAGTGGGTACGGATGGGTCAAATTCGACTCGTGAAGACATCTCTGGGAGTGTTTGGCAACAGGTGATTTTACAGGGATCCGATGGTAATTCCGACGGAGCATTAGTCCGACATGCGGGAACAACGGTCGGACTAGCGCTCGAACATGGGATGCTCCCGTGCTTGCGGTTATGGTTAGGTTAGGGTTTGAGGTAGGTTGTCGGTTTAATGACTGTCGGACCAATAATGGTGTCGGAACTAAAGCTAAAGCTGTACCCGATTTTACATCATTTTTTAGATTTCTTTTTTCTTTTTTTACTAAATGTTTATCTCAGGATTTTTTGTGTTTTTATACGTGTCTTCACAGGCCTGCTGGTTTTCCCTATATTGTAGCCCACAAGGACGTGAGGGAAGGAATATGACCCCAGTAGAAATGTGAGGCATTATCTGATGTCATAGGATTTAGAAGTAGCTAATGTACTGTAGCTAGTGAAGGTGCTCCTTCGAAAATCGAAATCGAAAAAAGCCTTCTTGAAATGTGTATACATTTTCTGAGCCTCCAGTTCAAAGTCCTCCACATTATTAACAAATGCGTCTAATTTTCTTTTGAAAAAGGAAGACCCTTTTTTAAAAGAGGTAGGATGAGTGGCAACAGTGGCGTGGAGAATGCTGCTGTTGTCAGTGGGATTAAGACTAGAGGGTGGTAGAGATCTAATTGTCTTGAATATGCATCCCACATTTCAAGGAGAGAATTGCAGTATGGTGTTCCAGCTGTGGTAATGGGCTGATTGATGGCACTCTCTACCATTGGTTATCTCAAATAGGCCTACTGCCTACTTATAGCCAGCATAGGCAACCTGCATTCAGTGTTGATGAAGGACCGAAACATCCACTCTCCTCAATGTTTGTTTTTCGGCGTGCAAGCCTTTTTAGTTGTTTATCCTTTTGACAGATGTGTACAATATATTAATGCATGTGCATTTCTTGTCAATAAAAACATATAGCAATCAAACTATCACTCAAAAAACAACAAACAGAAAATTGGGTTGATGGTCCATCTGATGGTTTCATTTCTACACTCTCTGAGTTAAGGATTTTATTGTGTATTACATGGCAAATGGAGTGCTACTGTATGCTATTTGGTTGTATGTCGGGATCTCAGTTGGTTGCGTGCATGTTTTCCAACAGGGAAGGAAAAAACACAGTATATAAGAAATAAAGCTTTCATGTATTGTTGTGTTTAATGGAGCTTAGATTAAAATAATATAAAAATAACAAACATAAGCCACACATACATGTGTATGTATGTCTGGACATGCTCTCTCTGAAAGAATGGCCTCGGCTGATCGTTCTAGATATGACATAATGAGGCTCGTAAACCGCCGGAATATGAATAATTTGGTAATGCTTTGAATAATAAATGGTTGCTTGTTGCCTGGAGGGCAGGGGCTGTGTGGTGGTCCAGGTACCTCCCTTCACTGCCTGACAAAGGATAAACGGCAGTCAGCGATTCAATCTTAACAGCGTTGACGCCGTTGGCATGGCCGATGGACCAACAGTGTCATCACTAGTCTGTATGATGGCACCCAGCCAAAGGCTGACTGTGGGACATTGGCATATTATACTCAAGTAAATACTTGAGAATTCAAAAGTACAAATTCAAATCAATGCATTTCTGTATAGAGTGTATGCGCATGCTTAAAGTGAATGGCCCATCGAGTGGCAAAGCAACATGCAAAGTGAGTTTAACATTGTTTAATGTCGTTTAATGCAATCGGATGGGACTTTTCTGTTTGGATGCATGGGTTGCCAAGGCCAGAAAGTAGTTTTTTGCCACTCGGTAGGCATTCCTGCATAACTTCCGGGTTTGATGATGATGTCACGTGCATACCCTCTATTGAAATTTAGAACATAAAATAAAAATCGCAAATCGCAAATCACACTAATGTGAAGTGAGGTGGGGGTGGGCGCAGACATACAGTTATATTTGACTTGAATGCCACAGAGCCTCATGTTGGAGTGGTTAGCATCGCGTCAATAATCAGAACATTTCAAAAATAGTGAACATACAGTAGCAGATGAACATCGTTTGAGATTGTAGTGTAGTTGAAATGTGGTGGCGTCAAAAGTACAATATTATTTATATTTGTAATGTAATGAAAGTCAAAATCACACTCGTGTGAAGTGATGGGCGCTCTTATCGTCATACATCACATTCCAACACAACATTAAACGCCATTAACAATAAAGAGACAATATGATGTAAATGGCACAATATGACGTAAATGTTCCCTTCATTGTCAATGGCGTTTACAAAACAAACTAAAGAACTAAAGACAAACATTAAATCTGTGTATAGGAAGGGCTAGCGCCCCTCAAAAATGTAGCCAAGTACAGTACTCAAGTAAATGTACTTATTTACTGTCCTCCACTGCTCAAACTTGGTGAAAAGGCCTATTTTGGGGCCTGTTGCTGTAGCCTGGCTCCAGCCCCTGTGTCAGTCAGGCTACTGTTGCTGTACTGTGCAGCCCCCTGTAGGTGAACAGATAATAATGCACCCAGCCTGTTAAAATAACAGCATTCTGACTCATAGGTGTGCAATGTCATAGTACAGTATGGCATCTACCACAAAATTCATGGTATTAATTTTGTTGCCCTTTTTTAATTAAATCAAACAATACATTTAAAGTGTATTGTGTTGAAGAAATAAAATTCTTTATTGAACTGAACCATCGAGTATACCTTAAATGAGAATTCTTTTTTAAATTTATTTACGTAGGAATTGTTCCATTTGTTCGCTCCGACAATCGTAATTCCAGCTAGGCCTATGTATTTGTTGAGGGGCGCTTTATAGCTCCTCCAATACATACTTTTAACATTACGTCATGTAGCAGCCAAGTCTGTTTGTTTAGAGCACTTATGATATAAATTGTTTGCCAGCCAAGTCTATGGACTTTAATGTTTGATTCGGGGCAGTAAAAGTTGACATAAGACATCATGTGAACGATATTAAATACATTATGTAACTAAGTTCATACATGAAACAAGCCAGGATGACAGACAAGTCTGTGACCCCCCCCTGTGACGTACAAGAAAGCCTGCAGTTTCTATTAGCTTGGATTCCCCATCGATGATGTAAAAAAAACAATTGAGTACTTTTTCCACCACTGTCTCGTCAGTGTTCTGCAGGGAGCGTCGTTGGACCACTCCGACGTGACCACCATCACCACCACTGGCACCAGCGCGGCGGCCCGTGGCTGGTTCCGGAGGAAGCCCGTCCATCATCGCCTGGCGGGGGCTCAGCGGAACAGCTACGACCTGCGGGAGAGGATCTGCATCGGCAGCATGACGGCGCTGGAGACTGCCTTCTACCAGCAGGTGCCCACTGACGAGGCGGAGGCCCAGATGCTGGCTAGTGCAGACCTGGATGACATGAAAAGTAAGACCACACACACAGTCACACACACTGACAAAGTTTACATCAAGAGCAGGTTCCATTACCTTGAGCTTTCCCTTTGTCCTTCGGTCGGTAAAACCAGTTCACACTACAGGTCTTAGAGCACTGTTTCCCAATCCATGGGTTTGTGGGTCACACACACATTTTTATGGGTCCCTTTTTGTTTTTCATTATTATTTCAAAAACAAAAAATCGAGAAAGTAAAAAAGGGAAAAACATGTACATATTGGTGGGGGGGACTGACTTTTTTACGGGGGCCAGTTTTGAATTGCAGCCGTCCGTATTTGAGAGTGGTTTTGAAGGAGTCAAGGGATTCACATTTCTTAATGGCTGTAGGTAGGGCGTTCCACAATTTAGTGGCATTTTCTTTTCTTTACCTGATGCTTTTCATCCAAAAAAAGTATTAAAAATAAATGAAAAAAGGAATTACAAAACCTCACGTATTAGGAGGGCAGTATGAGTGATCAGAAACAAAAGGACTGGTGTTTTCGATGAATCTAACTGGTTAAAATGGAGTTTGAAGTTACAATGGGTTTGTATAGGAAGGGTGCGGGGCAGCTAAAATAAATATAAAATATCTAAATATTGAATCGACCAACTTACAAAATGTCTGAGGTGTTCACACAAGACCCCCAGACTCCTGGCGCTGCATACGTTGCTCACCACTTAATAGACAGTAAAGACAGAATGCAGAAGGCCTTGTCAGCATCCTTTCTGCCTGACTGGGGGAATCTGCCAAAATGGGATGCCATGGCTCCAGATGTACTTGACTGTACCCTGGGAAACAGAACGTACCCACTGATCTCAGTACACGGCATTAATATTCACTGCACACGTCTCCCATTAAATGTTTAGTCACTATGTGCTAATTGAAAATGCCTAGGCATGAACTGAGCAATTTGGTATCTGATCATGTGTCAGATATTTGAATAATTCAATTTTTTGTAATCTTGATTTATCCAGAGATATCAGTGGTTCTCAATGTGGGGTCCGGGGACCTACACAGGTTCTTGAAGGGGTTCCTGCGTGTCCTCATGCAAATGATGCAAAATTATTGATAGTTATGAAACAAATGGCCAGTTACAGATAAAAAACTAAACCAAATGGGGAAATAGCAGATCTACAAGCTCACAATCTGTCGCATCATGACACATTACTAGTGGAATACTAGTAAATGATTTGCATCTGAGATGTAGTGGAGTAGAATTAAAAGTATTGTAAATTGTAAATACTCAAGTGAAGTACAAATATCTCAAATATTGTTGTACTTAGATACTTTTCACCACTGTTGATTTGCATGGTAGCCTCAACTACTGTTTAATGAGGGTACAATGCTCACTGTACAAATCTGCCATTGCATTTCCAATGTTTGTGAGTTGTGTTCATTCACCACCCTCTAGTGGCAGTAAAATATGACATACATTTAACTGCTGTTTGTCTCCCTCTGCTGGTTATTGCTGTGTAAAGCGCCTGTAGTAAAACAAAACTATTTCAAGAGGGCTGAGTGATACAGTACTACAGTAGGAGCTCTGTCATGCCAGGCATAATATTGGTATTAAATCACTGTTTGTGGCACCATTGTGTTGGTATTGTACAACTGAAGTCTGGCTTCAAAAAGGGCATAGCTATCTTTAGTGTGCACAGCTGATCTGCACCGGTTACAAAAATTACACTTATCCAAATGTTCTAAAGAGGGGAAGTGATTATTATTATTTTAAGTTCATAGCAAATGGCATGTATTAAAACTACCACTTAAACTATTTCAACCTATCTGCATTTATTGTTCCTCATTATAAGATTTCACTATTCCGTCTAAGTTTGTGTGCTGTTGACAGTTCAGAAACCTGCCTATACCAGTGAAATTATTGGTATATAAAACCAGATTTAAATGTCTTATTATTATCATTAGTATCCCCCTTCACATTCAGCAGATCCCGTGTGTGTGCGTGCTTTGTGTGTGTTTTTACTGTGCATAGACATTGCACTTGGCGATGGCGTGAGAGCAAATAGCATCAACGATTGATGGTGGTGTGCAAAGCTGGATTCCAGCCATTGATCGACAGATGCCTGGTCCTACTACGCATTACTTCTGGACAGTTTAGTAACCTGGGATGCAGCTCTTCCCATTTAGTCTGCACTATCCATGAATCCCTGGACGTTGCTTTGCATGACAATGTCTGTAGAGAGACGTGCGAGTGGCTAGCGCGCCTGGCTGAAGACACAGGCTCAGCTGCCAGAAGTTTACATCTTCATATAAAACTTAAATACACATTTTAAGAGGGGTTTTTTTCTTCTGCCGTTGCCAATAGTAATGTTAGGGTTGTTAAACTTGTCCTCAATTTCCCTTTGTAATAGGATGTTTACCAGAAGCATATAGCCTCCATTGGGCCACTCGGGCACAGGCTCAGTCAATCGAGATTTTGCCCAATCTAGCTTCTGAAAAAACGGGAGCGAAAAAACAAGGGGGAAAAAATCACACCTGTGTGAACTATACATTTATTGTTATAGTTACTGTACTGTACTTTGCTCTGTACTGTATTCTACCACCATACACATGCACGCATGCACGCGAGTGTGCACACGCACACAGCAATTGTGTAAATACACTTGTTATTGTTGTTGGGGGTTGGGTGGGTGGGTTCTTATGGAAGTCATGATCTCAGTATTTCTAAAGTCCTGGCTATATGATGGCCCTGACACCAGCACTCTGAGAGAGACAGACAGGAGAGTTGGCATGGGGGTGGGATGGGTCGTGCATGGCAAAGTCCACCCCCAGCATCCGGGGGCATTAATTAGTCCACAGTCGATTGTCCTTCATCATTCAGCGACCCTGCCGCCTCCGGCCTTTCCTGCTTTTACTGAGCAGCAGGGCAATCATCATTGACTGTTCACAGACCATCTGGAAACAGAAACAGAACCAGTGGTGGAGACTAACTAAATACATGTACTACAAGTACTGTACTGTAACCTTTATTTTATTTAGTGGATTATTTCCAATTGTCAATACTTTTACTTGTACTACAACTACATCTCAGAGGCAAATATTGTACTTTTACTCCACTACAATTATTTGAAAACTTCAGTTAGGCCTACTAGTTAGTTTGAAGATTTAGATTATTATTACAAAACATATATTACC
The DNA here is from genome assembly GCF_963924005.1 of Protomyctophum bolini. NCBI lineage: Eukaryota > Metazoa > Chordata > Actinopteri > Myctophiformes > Myctophidae > Protomyctophum > Protomyctophum bolini. Next base: position 16,213,729 of record NC_137877.1, on the reverse strand, counting down.
CACGGCCACGTCGGCCCTATATGCATTTTGACCATTTGAAAATAGCATATCTACAAGCTGTCGCGGTGCGGCACATTGTGAGCTTGTAAATATGCTATTTTCTAAATATTTTATATTTTTATATATTTGAAAACTTGTGAAATGGGGAGTAATTTCTACGTTTTGTACTTTAAGTACATTTTGATGCGAATACTTTTGTACTTTCAGTTAATCCATTTTGAATTTCTGCCATTTACTTTACTCACAACAGATTGGTTGGATTAACCGACAGCCTCTCCTTTCCTCCAATGAATGCATGTTTCATTTGATCGTCTGATTGCCGCTGTCGGAGAATGCACACTCGCTACTCATAACAATTTACTCATCGGGAGATCTAAATGTCAGAGGTCTTTTGACGAATAACTGTGAGCTACAGTTCCTGAGGGATCCTCACGGCTCCCATAATAATTATGAAAAAATAAATATATATATACTTCATGTTCTTAAAAACATGCCTTAGCTGTTTCATACACTGTCACTCATGCACACACAAAAACACACGCGTGCACATAGAAAATGTCCCCTCAGGGAGGGTCCTGTTTAGCTCAGAATTGAGAGCACCTGCTGTGGGCATGTAAGGCCACTATGCCAACAGGGGAGACATAGTTTCCATGGAGACCCTGAATGAGAACGATGGGACTCCCTCTGTAATTCAGCATCACATTGACTGAGCAGAGCACTGCAGACCAATGCTGGAATATGTGCTGCTTCATTACGTTCACTTTGCCTCAGTTTTATAGCTTCTGTGTGTGTGTGTGTGTGTGTGTGTGTGTGTGTGTGTGTGTGTGTGTGTGTGTGTGTGTGTGTGTGTGTGTGTGTGTGTGTGTGTGTGTGTGCCTGTAAAAAGCAACGTGTGGCATCATTGAAGATGATATTAGAGGCTCGTTGTGACTTTGACCTTTACCCCGATGCACTGCCGCTTATCATTTGGATGGAAAATGATGACTAAAGGGCGCCAGCTCTTCCGACTTCTCCACTTGGACCCGCCCTATCTGCCGCAGGATCAATCGGCTGGTGGACATCATGGAAAAGGGTGGAGCCCGGCTGATGGGCAGTCTGCTCGTTCAGCATCAATGTTTTACTTTGGCAGTGACAGATTATGTTTCTGGTATTTTTTTCGGTGTCTCTGGCTGTGGATCCTTATCGCGCCATTCAGCTTGTCTGCACCAAAGGTCTTACGTCATATTTGTGACTTTTACTGGATGTCAAAGGATCATTTCTGGACCTATAATTACCTTGAAAGTCCTTTGTCTTTTTGGAGCTCGCTTTTGTTGTAATTCTTCTCTGTAGCATTTAGCTTGACAGCGTGTCTCGTTTTGAGGGAGGGACCCGAAAGTCATCATATTATTTAGGGCCTTTGGTCTGGAGCATTGGTGTCCAGAGAGGAACGTCCATTTAAGTTAGGCCGTGACATAAGAAAGGTCTCCACAGAAAGTCTCCACAGAAACCCAGGCTCGGCAGAGCGGAGACCCAGGAGGAAAGTGACGGCGTCTAAAAGTCGGGAGCCCTGGATGAGCACTCGGAGAAGGGCGGGGAAGAGGAGGCGCCGGCTGCAGAGATGACAGACTCGGGGGGACAGGAGGAGAGCCTGGGACCCACGGCCGCCGATGACGTGCATGGCACCGACCGCGGAGAAGTGGAGCGTCAGCCCAGCGTGCAGAAAGGCCTGCCGAGGCAGCATACCCTCTCACACCGGGGCTCGGCGTTGGACGGCTTTGAGGACTTCACGGAGTTCGCCTTGGACTTCGACGACTACGACCTGCTGGAGTCGATCCACACTCAGCTGGAACCAGAGGAGGTCGAATGTAAGTAGCCACGCACTAGCGACTCCTGCTGCTGGGACGTGGTGCAGGGAGGCGATCTGGGGGACATACAATACGCTCTCCTACTGAAACACAGGGGGGATTGGCAATGGCTAAATTGGGATAAAAGGTGGTGACAACGGGGGGGGGGGGGGGGGGGTAATTCCTGTTGTTTTCAATTTTCCCGTCTTGTGTTTCTGATTATATCCCCAACATTGTATCAGTTATGCTCAGCTTTGTTTTTACCATGGTTAAAGTCCTCCATAAACAAAAATGGCAAACACGCGTGTGGACATTGCACAAATTATGAATAACATACCTGTTTGGAGATGCTTTTATCAGAGTGTGCTTTCTACCAGCTCAGCGGGCTTTAGTGTAAATAATAAACATAGTCTCGAACTCTTAACACTAACAATGTTGCTGTCACGCAGCATCCAGTGATACACCACAGTGGGTGGATTGCTTTCCTCAAAGTAAGTGTCAGACAACTGAAGAACATTTTGTGCACAAAGAAGAAGTATCGTGTATGTGTGTGTGTGTGTGTGTGTGTGTGTGTGTGTGTGTGTGTGTGTGTGTGTGTGTGTGCTACAGTACGTGTGTGTGCGTGCGTGCTACAGTACGTGTGAGTGGATGGATGGATATATAGATAGTATCACAATAAAGTTATATCATGGTTGATACGGTTACATCTTGTACTTAAATGTTGACATTAAATAATAATCCCTTGGTGTTGTCATGATTTGTCACGATCCGAGTTGGCTTTGTCCGCGGCGTAACCGTCTTTAAATAAATTAAATAAGAAGTGCCGATGGGAGAATGCATTGGGTTTTCATTTCCTGGGCCACTCTGAAAGGGGGAGGGACTGCGGCGCTCTATAGATGCATTGCCTGAGCATATTTGTTATTCTTCCTGGCTTCTCAAGTTCTCATGTATCGGTAGTGCCGTCACCGGTCTGCGTAGAAGTGTTTGGGAACCTCACAAAAAACATGCAGTCTAGTCTTTACCCTGATGGAGGGGAACGGAACTGGTTGGAATAACGTGTTCCTTCCAACCAGGGAAACTTACCCCTGTCAGGTGAAAGAAGCGTATGTTTGGTCCGACGTACTAACAGTTTGACACGCATTTGTCCGACACCTACCCTAACCCTAACAGCATGCGGAAGACACAGGTGAGTCTTAACCTGTCACGCATGTTGCATGTCAGACCAACGTATGCACCCCAAAATACTCCATTGCTCTCCCTAGGTTGACAGAGGGAGTGTAGCGCCCAGGATTACAGACTGTCTGTCTGTTCAGAGAACCTTCACACTGTGCACAGGTGCATGATGTGAAGCTGAGTTTTTAGCAGCTATTATGTGAATTTGGGTGTGACGGTACAGTAGAGGGACCCCCTAGGGACCCCCACACGGTAACTCTGTCATTTGTCGACTGTTTCGGACATGGGGCGGCTCGGCGGAACTGGGCTGACACCCTGGGTGCGTTCCTGTGGGTCTGGATGTTTCTGGGGACCCGGCGACCGTTACAGTACAGTACAGTACCTATGTGTGTACAATAAAACTATAGTTGCACCACTCAGTCCACACGGGTGTGATTTTAGGCTTTATAATCACAAATTGCACAGGGAAGATATGACAAACATACATTACTGACACATTTATGATTTGCTATTTCTGCTATTTTTGGAAAATGTTTGATTGAAAATATGTGAACATTTTCAACGTTGAACGATTATGCTAAAGTAATTGTGATTATCTCAAATAATTGCGATTTGGCGATTATGTAATAATTGTGACAGGCCTATCTGCAGTATACCTTTACTCAAAGAATTTCAACAATCTTTTTACACCTGTAAACCAGGGTGAAATTGAGTTGAGTTGGAGATGTTTTTTTTGTTTTGTTTTTACTCCATGCATAATATGACACATTGTGGTAAATTATACTCACAGTGATTTGTCTTGGCTTTTAGATTGTGATTGATACTAACAGGAATTCATTTAGTACGGGAAGTGGGCGGTGGCATTGATTGAGGGCTATGGATGAGTTGTGTGTTAAGCTTTGATTGATTTGGAAAGTATACATGAAAATTGTCCTTGAAGAAAAGGTCAAATACCCATGACTACGGTAATTACATTGAGATGTTTTGCCAACATTTAGCGTGGTGATATAAAATTGGCATTCAAGATAGAGATAGAAATCTCTGTTTAGCTTAACGCAGTGCAGTTGTGGTTGTGAACTACAACCACAACTGTATGTGTATAACCTTGTCAATCGATCATTATGAGTTTACTCATTTCCATTGATTCTGTAGCAAACCAATCGCATAATTAACGGCAATTGGTGCCTCAGCCATGGCCACGTGAAGCTCTGAGCTGTGTGCAGGGTATTGAGTTAATTGACTGACTGACTGCCCCCGCTGTTGCCTGTGTTCCGATTGATCCGGTGGCCTCCACAGGGGCACAGCCACAGCTAGAGCGGAAAGACATCTCATTGACATACTGGGGCTATTTTGTCTGTTTTGCTCTGTACTTGGCTTTGAAATTGTGTTCATAATAATAACTAGAACTGCACTCTGTCGAGTGCATACTTGCTTGTTGCACACTAGTAGGCCATAAATGGCCAACTAGTGCGCAAGCAGAGCGCGCAAGTACTTTCGACCGCTGTAAACTGTAAAATCTCAGTATCTCTGTGAAGGAACGTTTTAAATGTATAATTATTAGGTGTAACTATTTGCTACCTACCTACTTTATGCATATAAACACCTAGTATTATTAAGTATGGTTCAAGTTTCTATCTATATAAGAAATACAGTTTTATCGAAAAATAAATCATTGATATGTGATGAAAAAAAAGGTATATAAACTGAATTAAAATATGTTATACAGTATAATTATTCTGTAAATGTGGAATCTCAATATCTCTGTGAAGGAACCTTTGAAATGTCTAATTATTAGGTGTAACTATTTGCTACCTATCTACTTTATGCACGTAAACACCTAGTATTTTGCGCCAAAACCGTGACAGCCAACCCGCCATTTGATGCGTATGCAAGAAAAACAGCAAATCTGTGCCTGGTTTGCTGGGACCAGATTACACAAATAATACCATATTTCTTACGTCATCATTGAGAGCTAGTCATACATATACACACCACGTACTCTGGTCCCAGCAGATCAGGCACAATTTGATATTTTATTTTTACTGATTATGTATATAGTATACGTATGACTAGCTCTAAATGATGACGTAAGACATATGGTCATTTATGTAATCTGGTCCCAGAAAACCAGGCACAGATTTGCTGTTTTTTTTGCATACACATCAAATGGCGGGTTGGCTGTCACGGTGAAGAGACCGGGCGAAATTATTACTTGCGCGCTCTGCTTGCGCAAGTAATAATAATAAAGAGCACTGGGAAGTGGCACCGGCAATTAGTTGAAGGTATGAAGATACAGCTCCTCTACCTCAATACTGATATGAATACTATGTATTTATGTTCAGTATGTATGTAAGTGACGTATGTAAGTAAGTACATTTTATTTAGAGCACCTTTCACAGACATCGGAGTCACAAAGTGCTTTGCAACAAGAAAAGCAAAACATGTCAACACTAATACAATAATAAAGCAAGGAGACAGAAAACGGAACAATCGGCACTGGTGAAAATCAAGAAATCAATACAGGACTATGTTACAAAGGCCTGTCTGAAAATTAATTATTTAAAAGTTTTTTTTTTTTTAAAGGCCACAGATTTCAGGTGGGAAGGTAGGCCATTCCATAGCCTGGGGGGGGCTATGGAATGCTTAGTTAGCTAGTTTTTAGTTTTGTGGGAGGAACAACCCAGCAGGGCTTGGGATGAGGATCTTCTGGGCACGTATGGTTGGAGCAGGTCACAAAGATATGGGGTTGCCGCCTGGCTATGGAGGGTTCTGTGTGTGATGACGAGAATTCTAAAATGAATTCTATAATTTATTGGGAGCCAGTGCAAGGAAAGAGGTGAGGAATAACGTCAGTGCAAGGTTGCTCGGAGTTATGCACTTGAACGGTGATGTAATAAACATAATATGTTTGTTCCGGGTCATCATGACCTGACAAAGATGTGACCGATACATTGAAATATTGTACATTTTTACCTGCACCATGTGGAGAAAAAAAAGGGCGCGGTGGAACTCCCTTTGGCTTAAGTGGTTATATTTTGTTGCATCATTATGTATTGAGCTTTCGGCAAACGGTGTGCGACACAACTCCTGTGCTTTCGCTTGTACCAGCCGGGTTGCACTGTGCTTCTCATGTGAATACACAGACAAACTCAAGGCAATCTACGCCTGCTTCAGCTGTGTCAAATCATTGCCCTGCATGTCATGTAGAAAAAGCTTGACAACATATACCACACATCAGAGGTCCCGTGAAACGAGCACAGTTTCACGGGCGTGCGCCCACTTGTCGCTCCGGCTGTCAGATTGCCCACGCCTCTGTACCTGAAAACTCGCCTCCCATTGTACTTACCCTCCCTTTTGATTTACATCCTACTCCCCCTCCCAGCCAACACTCCCCACTGACAGGTAGTTACCTCCCCTTTTGATTTACATCAAAAGGGCATGTGAGCTCAAACCCACAATTCAACATTTTGGTTTTAAGATGTTGATATTCATTTTGTATTCATCCTTAGGACCCCAAATCACACCTTAGAAAACATGAGTGTCTATTTCAAACAAAGTGTTTTTTGACTGGGGGTCATATTTAGAGCATTGAGCAGGTGCAGTAGGCCTAGTGTTTTAAATGCGTAATTCTTGCAATGCCAGATTTGACCACCAGGACACGTGTCCCGGACAGGCTTTACTTTTCAATTTTCCATTTTCATGACGAACTTCCTCTTTGTATAATTCTTCAATTACACTAGTGTAATCAGCTATTATCATTCCTTATTAATAAAGACTGCAGTTCATCGTGTTCATCTTTATTAATACGTTATCAATGTAATCAAATAGGTCTGTGACTCCATTTATCCGCAGTGCCTGGTCAAGGGCTTGCTTGAATATGTAGTTTACCCGGCCGTGGGCTACATTTGAACTGTAATACTGTATTTAGTAGTGTATTAGTTGTAACTTAGAAGCCGTTTACAGGAGTGGTTTACAAGTGGGGTCTGGGAACCCCCAGGGGTCCTTGAGGGGGTTCCAGAGGGTCCCCCGGCAAAGTGTTGGACACGCATGAATCTGGAAACCTGAGAGTGTACAAATTACTGGTCCATTTGGTTCCAGGTCTGTGGTCCTATAATGTATATTGGACTGGGGAGAAAGTACTGGTTTACAGTACACTTCATCTTCACTACTTGCATCAAGGCTTAGTTCTAACCTATGCACAGCTGGTGTAATCGGCCCCAGGCCAGCAAATATCAATATTCCCATAAATCTTTATCTTTATCATGTCAAGCCCAAAAAACGTAACACAGATATGTTTTGACTGGCTGTTGTGTTATGACTTGTTGGAGAGTTGTGTGCCTCTGGCAAAACATTTGGATAGTGTTAAACTGGTGGTTTCTTCCCACATAATGCAGAAGTGATTTATGCCTGATTAATGGTTGCGCATCATGTCGTGCATCGAAAATATCTGATCTACAAGCTCACAACGCTTCGCATCACATCACCGTGAGCTTGTGGATCGCTATTTCAGATGGTGTGACACCGGCACACAACTAAGTATAAATCAGGCTTTCGAGGCCTGTTCATGCGTGATACAGCCTATGATTTCTGTGGATACAGCATTATTGCATCATAGGTGCCAAACAAGGTTTAATGGGCTTCATAGAAAGCACATGTCTTGGACTGGGAGGCACATGTATTATTAGATTTTTGGGCTTTGTGTTACAAAGTGAAATTAATCATGCTTCGCATCTGACTGAGGCATCTGGAACACACACACACACACACACACACACACACACACACACACCTAGCCGTTCAGAAATCAGGACGCATGCAGGAACCTGCACAGAATTTGACATGCAGGCATTTCACCAGATTACTCAGATGGGTAATTCAGAAGATTTCATTGCATTTTTTGACATCAGCCAATTACTTTACCCCTTTCTTTCTCCAAATTCAGTCATTGTGCCAATTAATTGGAGGGAGGCCATATGGAACGTCGACCATATATGGAGATGGCCATATATGGAGCTTTGATTATGGTGATGTGACGTGCCCATATTTTGGGTCTGTGTGGGACTCTGCTTCTTGTGACCAGTCTGTGACGTCAGTCACCTATGACTTATCTGTGCATATTTGGGCATGGCTTCAGGCAGATCTGAGCCCCTTCAACTTCCATTATGAAATTAAAGTTAAAAAAGTATAAAATATATGTGCATAAACCATTTGTGGAGGTACTACTGTGGCCTACTTGCAGTGTCCATAAGACGTTTGCTGCTGATCGGTGCAAGATTAGCTCCAGATACAGACAAACCCTCTTAAAGACTTCATGCTAAAACATATTTTTTAAAAGCCACTTTACTGTACAAGCTTGTCGATCGTTTAATTTTGCCCCACGGCACCGCTGCGTACGATGAACTATAAATTGGGGCTTAAATGGGTAATTCCAGTGTACACATGGATCCACAATAACAGGGATGTCAGCTCACGTTGTAATAGCCTTGCATGTTGGGTCTTCTGTAATAGATCTAATCTGAAGCACATGTGCGTTATCACTGACCCAAGAGGACAATCAGGAGTGTTGGCTCGGGCAGCGAATTGCTCTAGCAAAGTCTCCGAGCAGAGTACAGCCAAAGGCTTCCCTTTCCAGTTCAATACAAATGCATCCCTGAGAGAAATCCCAGACCTGTGAAAGTGCAGAGATGGAAAGCTACTGCTTTTACTCAGTACTGCTACTCTTTGCTTGTGACAGAATTCAGTATTAGTCATTTAATTGCATTGATTGAATGAATTGTATTAATTTAAACTGTGATTAGAACTGGAGAAAGTGGTTTATGGATTACATTAAGATGGAATGCACTTTAAAGTCTATTAATTATGAACTTTTGTCTTATAAATTTACATGGACCTGTATCAAAACTTCAACTCAAATGTCCAAGGACACGGGGAGCAACAAGGGTGAATTCTTGTTTGGGGTATTGTTTTCCTTTCCTTCACACTAAGGAGTTTCAAAATGTCTCCGGTGGGCGCCAGAGAACAGCTAGGTCAGAGACGCGTTCCAGCTCGAGTGCACAAGGATCGGAGGAACAACATGAAGTCTGACCTTATACTGTATGCAGACAGAGCAAATAGCCCCGTGGTATGATGCTCACCACAGTCAGCTGGAGCCAAGCAGAAGAGGATGGATTCTACAATGTCATTCTAATTTGTGAACAGCAGTCTCCAATGTCAGCCTTCGTTTGTTCTTTTGTCACCTCTTGGTCGCCTCTTTTGTAAATTAATGCCCTTCTTCGAGTGTCACACAAATGTGTCAAGATGTGACATGTTGTGAGCTTTAATCTGCCATTTTGAGAATTTTTGAAAAGTCAAACTGATTAAGTGTGTCCGTGGGTTTTATATTGAGCCAATGAAATGTTTTAACTTAAGAGCTTGTGACCAAATAATACTACATTGGAACTTCTTCTTATTTTTCCATTTCCTAAAAAGCAACAGTTTCTGACATACAAGGTTTCTGACAATTTGCATTTGTTTTTTGCCAGAAAAAGGTTCTGAGGAAAAACCACCACCATCATGTAATTTTACTCAGTCTGGTTGTGGAAAATATAATTCTTGGAAGTCAAATCTAATGTTGCAAATGTAATAAAATGTTCCATAGTTCGACAATAAATGTTACTTTATACTTACGAGTATAACCATACGTTGTAGTCATATTTGTTTATTTAACGTACATGTCATACTGTATATTTTCTATGGCTTATGGAATGCATTTCTTTGACACAATAGCTTTTATGGGGCCTTATAAGCCCCATGAAACCAATGATGCATGATGTCAAATATCCATATAATGAATTGCAAGATTCTCCCATGGCATTCTTGCAAAACTCTTCCACATGGGTGGACCTCCCAGGTCTCCACATGGGTGGACCTCCCAGGTCTCCCAATGTGTTGTCCTTATAGGACTGTGCCCATGCACCCTGCTCACTCTCTCAATTCACACAGAAAATCATAGCCAGGTCCTTCCTTTTACGGCAATACCTCGTCATTATACTAAATTCAATAAGATATGGTTTGCGGGCTGGAGAGCTTGCAAATTGAATTACGCCTTTTGAACTCGCAAAACGTCTGGTGGCGTAAACCGCCTCCCCCTCTAAATAATGACCCATGTCTGTATCCCATGGCGGACACACATTCTCGCTCACCCATGTAGCTTTGGGCCTGCTATTATCGGATGTTCATTTTATGTCAACTGGAAACTTAGACAGACATCTAAATCAGATTTAAGATTTCTCCCCCCCTCCCAAAGTAGCCTCAGAAATGATCTGTGAAAAATGTACGCTTCCCAATCTTCAAAGTACATCTTGTTATTTTCAAAATAGCACCTGGAAGTGCTACTAAAGCCTCATGAATGTTTGCGGTCGTGCTGCGGAATTTCAGCCAGTTGCGAGTCCAAATAATCAGAGAGACCATGTCTAAAACCTCACTTCATTTGGTCAGGGTTTTGTAATGAGTGCGTTTGTACCACAACGGCACGAGACCTAAACATCTGATGCTTTGCTGTCGGATGTGTAATAGATTCTTGCGGTTGTACCGTTTAGGTCACCGGTTCGAGGACAACCCCGGGGTGAGGCGCCACCTGGTGAAGAAGTCGTCGCGATGCCAACTGATCCGGATGAACTCCACACCACTGTCGAGCCTGAAGAAGAAGAAGAGGGCGGCGGATAAGAAAACTCACGAGGTTAGCAATAACAACAAGAAGTCCTAGTGACTGACACGGGCCAAATGATGCTTTAGTTATACTTGGTTGCATGCCGTGTCGCACACAAGTAGCTGATCTATTCATCACTCAGAATCCAGAATGAATTTGTGTTTTGAAACATGATTGAATGTATAGCCAATATGGATATATGTCCCTGCCTGGTTTGTTGATAGGATGTAATGTTTTGAGGAAAAACCCACATCCAACTAAACACACACACACACACACACACACACACACACACACACACACACACACACACACACTAAACAATGCTTTTTTGGAAGATATTAACTGCATTTTCTTAGATACAGCACTTAATTGAAGGAAGCACTTAAATGTCTTTAGGATAGTAACTATGATGTAGTTAGTTTAGGCATAGATTTGATGTGGTTTAGGTTAGTAAAGGAGGTTGGCCATATCTTAGTGGTTAGAGGTGCCTTCTAGTAATCAGAAGGTCACTGTTTCGCCTGCCAATCCGCCCGTATAATACGCGTCAAAGTGTCCCTGAGCTGAGCAATTCCCTAACATTTCCCCTCTCATGACCATCTCAGCGGCTATCTGTTGGGTGAAGCACTGGATTCCCCCCACGGGATTAATAAAGGCCTACAAAAAATTACATAGTATGACCTTTATCCGACTGAAAGCATGCTGTTTGTAATGCCTATCCTAATACATGAAGTGAAGTGGCTCCTTCTCTTCTCTAGGTGTTTGTGGAGCTGAATGAGCTGATCGTGGAGAAGGACCATGAGATGCGTTGGAAGGAGAGGGCTCGTTGGATCAAGTTTGAAGAGGACGTGGACGAGGAAACCGAGCGCTGGGGGAAGCCTCACGTGGCCTCGTTGTCTTTCCGCAGCTTGTTGGAACTCCGCCGCACCATCACGCACGGTAAGCTTGCACGCAATCATGCATAACGTGTCATGCTATAGTATAGTGTGGCCGTTGGGTAGACAAATAACAAGAAGGAAGAAGAAAGAAAGAACAAATACATAGTGTGCAAGTGAGATGGAAAAATCAAATAACACGTGGGATTTATAGTCTCACCTCAGAAGAAACAAACAAAACCCCCATCTCAAAAACCACTTCAAATGTGATTCATTGACTGCTGGAAAATGTATCTTCACAAAAATGCGCCAAACCTTGTTTGTGGAGTTCTGGGACATTAAGCAACGAGAAAGCAATTTGCATTTATTAACAGATCTCTGCACACTATACTGTACCTCTCAGCGCTTCTTTGGACTGCTGGACAATAATGTAATCCTATATCTTCAATCTTCAAACTACTTTCTGTTCTCTTCATCTCTAGGTGCCATACTTCTGGACCTGGAGCAGAACACACTGCCTGGCATCGCCCACCTGGTGGTGGAGACCATGATCATTTCGGACCAGATCCGAGCTGAGGACCGACCCAGCGTTCTAAGGGCTTTGCTGCTCAAACACAGGTCAGCTAGCAGCCCACTTTGACTCATCATCACGGCTTTGCAGGCATAAGTTATTTCACGTACAAGCTCCCTTCATTTAGTTTTCAAGAAAGTGGAAAAGGGTGGAGATGTAAAGAAAACTAGGAAAATAGGTCATACAGTATCTGTCAAATTCGAGTACAGTAAAAATGTGTGTATAGTGCATGGTTAAAATAAATTAAGGAAATGGAATGGAGCAGTTAAAAATAGCAGAATAAGGGTGGCACGGTGGCACAGTTGGTAGTGCTGTCGCCTCACAGCTAGAAGGTCCTGGGTTCGATTCCCGCTGGGGACGCTGTGGGCACTGGCGGCGTGTTCCCTCCTCCGCGTCATCAGTGCCCATACCCGAGGCGGGGGTTGGCGATAGGGCCTTTCTGTGTGGAGTTTGCATGTTCTCCCCGTGTCCCCTAGGGTAGATACCCTCACAAAAAACATGCCGTAATCCTGGTCTCTAAAACTACCTCCCCCTGGCCAGCCGGGGCGCCTGATGGAGGGGAAAGGAACTGGTCGGAATAACGTGTCCCTTCCACGCGCTACGTCCGGCCGGGGAAATTCCCCTCTGTCAGGTGAAAAGAAGCAGCTTGGACTCCTCGTGCATAGAAGGAGGCATGAGGTCAGTCCGCTGCCCCCCCAGGTTGGCAGAGGAAGTGTAGCGCCCAGGATTACATTAGATAATTGGCACTGGGTGATAAGAAAAACTGGGTTACAAAATCGTGGGATAAAAATTTATAAAAATAGCAGAATATATAGTAACAGATACTGTTTATATACAGTACATACGTGCAACCAATACCAATAAAACGTACAGGTGAGACATCGTTTATCATGTCAGTGTAAACTTAAGTCGCTCACATCTTCACACAACACAGTAACCCAACACATCTTTTTGTGCATTTCGATTGACATCTTTTGTGCATTTTTGATCGGTATAGTGATTCATCATCGTGTGACACGAGGAGAGAGTAACGGTTCATTTATACTTTGCTATTCGTGTTTGTCGTGCGATGAAGTATAAATTAGCCCAGAGGGAGTAGCCGGGGAAGGCAATATGCGTACGTTCGGGCTGTTTTGTTGATTGTATTCTTCCAGCTGTGGATGATTACACCGCCCCAAAGGCAAAGGAAAGCACGCTAAGAGCCCTGTGTGCCGTGCTCTAGCCTTGCAACAGGGTTTATGGAAGCGCTTCAGACATCTGTCATCTGTTGTGCGTGAAGGCTCAGCACTAGAAGGCAGTGACACAGTTTAGATTTCTCTGTGTTAATCAAGGTAATCTATCAAGGCTTGCATCGAGGAGATGTCGGTGGAAGGGCCATCTTTTCACACACGCAGAAAAACCCTGTGATCAAAACAGAAGCGAGTGGCAGGAGATTACGTGACATCTCGTCCCCCCTCTCTGGCGATCGACTACCAAAAGTCCCCACCTCTTATTGAATGGCGCTGACGTTGCCCTGCCAGGCTAAACAGAACCACGCTCGCCAAGAGCACGAGCTGCCCAGAGGCACTCGATACGTTTTGGACGGTTGCATAACGAAACGGCAGTATGTCCTGTATGTCAGTCCTGTTTGTATTGTTTGATTTTGAATTCTGGGCGTTTACTTGTAACAGAGTATTTCTACATTGCAGCATTGATACTTTTACTTACGTAAGTAAAACATTATAGAGTACTTTTTCCACCACTGCTGTCAGACTTAGAGAAGGAGAGCTGCAGGGTGCTGCCTGGTGCTGTCAGCTCCCATTAGCTCTTTTTGGGGATTTGTGTTAATTATGTGATACGTCACGTCTCGCACCTAAGCTAGTGATTTATGTGAGATATTATTGGCCCTGGCCAAAATCATTATCAGGGTTTAGCAGGATTATGACTGGTTATGATTTTCTGTTGGTGTCACGTGTACTCAAATTGGTGTATGTGTGCTACACATGCACGCATGCCATGGATGCACGTACGCACGCATGCACGCGCGCACGCACACACACGCACACACACACACACACACACACACACACACACACACACACACACACACACACACACACACACACACACACACACACAATGTCAATACCATTACTCTTCTGGAAAATTAAGAAGCTGTGTTCCGATGGATCCAATGTAGTTACTATTTTTGTCACAAATGTAGCACTCTGGGATTCCCTGTGAATGAAAAATGCAATACAAATAAAATGCATTATTATTATTACAAACCCGATTGTTTATGAAAGCCACAGGCATAACTAACCACCTTCACTCCCAAAGATGATCTACAAGCCAAGACATGCGGCATGTTGTGAGGTTGTACATTATTGTACTGTATATCGTATACAACATGCTTGTACGATGATGTAGAGCATTCATTTGTTAAAAGAAAAGTTGAAACATGGATATACAAGGTTTCTGCCTCACAGCAATAATGTGCAACCAGTTTTTTTGATCGCTGCACAAATCTCACTTGTTCTCAAACCCTTTCACATGGCAGCACTGCTAAACCACCAGCCCCCTCTCTCCCTCTCTCTCTCTCTCTCTCTCTCTCTCTCTGGCTGTTGCTTAGTAAAAACAGAATGATACCATCAGGTTTTAACTGCTAAACAGCGTTAGTGCATGGAAACTGCTGCTGCTTGGCAGCACTTCAATGAATTGCATTGAATCGATAGGTTATAATGCCACTTAATAGCACATGACTAACGTCGTGGTGTGTTTATACGTTTTTCGTTGCGTGATATTTGCCCTTTCGGATGTCCCCATAATGTGCTCTAATGACACCTTTGAAATGTACCGGGCCTTGTCATTATGTGTCAACACTGGCACACTGCAAAGTCCTGAGTGTAAATATGAGTATAAAAATCCCAACATTCTGCATCTCTGTCCCTGCTACTTGCAAAC
Organism: Protomyctophum bolini; assembly: GCF_963924005.1. Lineage (NCBI taxonomy): Eukaryota > Metazoa > Chordata > Actinopteri > Myctophiformes > Myctophidae > Protomyctophum > Protomyctophum bolini. The sequence continues at coordinate 16,198,657 of NC_137877.1, read as the reverse complement.
ATACATACACAATACAGATGTGACACAATTTCAAACGGTCAAAGAACCTGCCATTGGCACTGCAGTGGATTGCCCAAGCATTGTCATTGACAAAGGAAGGGGGGGGGTTGCCAAGTGTGAAGTTGTGCCAGGTGCGAATTCACACCAGTCTGTCTGACTGACTGACTGAGACTGACTGGCATCTGGCTGGATTTTCTTTGGTGTCTGTCATATCTCTCTCCCTCTCTCTCTATCTGGCGTCATACACCGAACATAGCCGATCAACAAGTTCATAATAGTGTGTCGCGATTGTAGATCTGCTATTTTTGGTGCGCGATACCGGCATGCCCCAACAAATCAGGTTTGATGATCTCACACACGCGCACACACAGACAACGAGACAGCACTGAGCCGCTGTGCGCAGTGCAGTGCACATCCCGTCCTCAGCAGCCTTTCCGCTTCTCATCATGCCGTGTCACCAGCTGGTTCCATGGGGGGAAAAAAACAAAAAAAACACTCCCCCTAATTAGCCTGGGCCTCTCCAAGATGTGAAATTTATGATGTGGAAAGAAATACATTGAGGCGCTGTTAGAATTTAGCTCATCGGTTACTCGGGGCTCTTTAAAGATCCTCTGGATACTCGAGTCCTGGAGCACAATTCACTCCAGTGTCACACCTCGTTCCTTTGTTTTCGAGGGCGCAGTCGTGTCCTACTCGGACAGAGCGTTATTGGACCGCGTGGGCCTAATGAGCACGGCGATGATGTCACTGTTGGAGCGCAGGCTGCCGCGATGAAGCCGTATATATGGGCTTGGCTGATGACGCACTAGCGTATCTCTGTTTCCCTTTAAGGGGAAGGGGGACAACAACTAAAATCGTTAAATGCGCACAATGCATCTTATGGTCTCCACCAGGCTGAAGGCACGGGGAGAGAGAGTATGTTTTGCACTCTGTGTGTGTGTGTGTGTGTGTGTGTGTGTGTGTGTGTATTTTTATATTACTCAAAAATCCTGCAATTCGAATCGTTACACACTACTGTATATACTATATAGTCATGTGTTCAAGACGGATCTGTCCGATATTTCATATTCCATCCTAATTGGCTAACATTGGCTTTAAAAGTTTGCAGGATTGGCCCGTTTTGAACAAAAAGCCTCAAATCATGAACGCAGCGTGCAATTTACATGAAATCTTTCACAGACTTTCCTACTAGGCTGAGGAATATATCCCACCCTTTTCACATTGGCTTGTTATAGCGCCACCAACAGGTGGATTTTTGCAAAACACATTTTTGGAACAAAATGCCTCAAATCATCCAATTGCCATCCAAGGCTTAAGAAGAAATGCCACCCTTTTCACATTGGCCTATTATAGCGCCACCAGGAGGCCACAACCTGACCTGTGCCCCGAGGGGCACTTTATCTAGCTTATACTTTGTTTTGTGCCGGTGTAAGATAGCCGATCCCACGAGCTTGACGTATTGCATCACAAAGTGTTGTGAGCTTGAAAACTGCACAGTAAAGGCCAGCGAGTTATTTCTGTGATGTTTTTAACCTGGAGCGGTACTGTGCAGGTTTTGGTTGTGCTCCATTAAGGCTGATTTGGGTTTTCTTACCATTGGATGTAAGAAGACTTTCCACAGTGGGAGACAGCAATTAGCTCCCAATCGCCTGAAGCCGTCTAGCCAAGTGGCAAGAAGTGGATTAACAAACGTCTTGTTTTTGCTTTGATCTCAGATGCACTCAAATGAAGATTGCAACAGCTTTTTTCATATTCTAAACCATCCTGTCAGCTGATATTGTCCTAATGAATGTGGAGACCTTCTTTTAGTTATTCAATTCCATCTTTATTTCAGACTCAGGAAGGATTTCATGCATGGACTTCATGGATTTCATGCATAGATAGGGATGCAACACCACATTACAGAAAATATTAACATAATACAATATAATAACGAATCGGAAAATAGACGTCTCCCCATTCGTTAGAAGGACAATATCAATTGCCAAATGCTGGTACGGGTGTTTTCAGAGTCATTAAACATGGAGTTTGACGTTGAATGAGATAACCGGTATATGGGGGGTGGGTGTGTGTCTGATCAAATTCATAATATTCAATCAAGCAACGTGAAAACAAAAGTCAAATTCCCCTTTTCACCCTGGTATAACCCTTTCTCTCAGCCACCTGAGCGACCAGAAACACCACTTCCACCGCCACCACTCGTCCAGCAGTCTCCAAGGAAGCTCCAACCACCAGCACAACCACGTCCAGGACACCGTGCTGCCCGTGGTGGCCGAGGACCAGGACGAGCACCATGACAAGGGCCCGCCAATGTACGACCCCAAGCAGGACGTGTTTACCAGCTTGTTTGTGAGTTCACACTTTAGTTTTTTGTCTTTATTGGCTTTTGAAGATTACGTCTTAAAAGTGAGGACGGACAATTTAGGAAAATTGATATATGATGATGTGTGATGATAAGAGGGCCCCTCACTTCACACAGGTGTGAAGTTTAATGTTTAGAGCACTTATGACTTCATGAGGTGAATCGTTTACCAGCCAAGTCTGAGGATATGAGATATGAGCATTTAGGACGTAAACCGCAAGTCCCTCAGTTATCAATGGACTATATTCTGCCTTAAACTCGAGTGTGGGTTTTGGTGTATGCCCACGTCAATGTCACATTTCTCAAGTGATCCTAGACAGCTGATCCCAGCGTATTTTTCTGGTTGGAGCGTCCGACCGTCATTTAAATAATACGCCCTTAAATATTCTCGGGAATGAGAACTCCCGATTTTACGACATAAACAACTGGAACCAAACGAACGTGTGGAAATCCAACAATAAAAGAGTTTCCCCCTCGCTGCCTATCATGTCCATGCACGCACAGCACACCGCACACTGGAAATAAACAGCAGTGTGAAGTGCCAGTGCACATATGGGTTAATGAGAGACAGCCTGCAATATTATATAGGTCAGTTGAAACCCCAAATAATACATTTTCAATGGATTTTGTAACTAGTGGGTATGCTAAATAATATACTAAAATCAGACCTGTCTGAAGTGAGTGGTGCAACAGTGCCCCCTGTTGGTACCCTAAACATGTACATAGACAGACAGACAGACAGACAGACAGACAGAGGGACGGACGGACAAAGCTGGCATTGGAGTGGCTGCATCCTATGGTTGCACCACTCAAAATGTAGGGAAAATCTAAGTTCTTGAAAGACGTTATTTTCAAGATGGAGTCCGTGGTTAATTAAAATGCCTATAAGCTGGAGCCATCTTGAAACCATATACTGACCTACTGTATCTAATATTGGAACCTTTGCAAACAGACCACTAGGGGGCGAGCCCAACTCATTTGCGATGTTTTTGGAAAACCTTATGACCATACCTAACACTATGCCAAAAATGTATTGCATAACTGGGTGGGCTATTGTGAACCTCCAAGCAGTACGCTCACCTGGTGAAACACCTCACTGTCAGGTGAAAAGAAAGTGGCTGGTCACTCAACGTGTGTTAGAGGGGGCGTGTCACATGTGGCTCAGTGGATGTCTACACCACAAACCTTTTTCATTTCAAGGACCCCCATTTTAATACATTTATTTTAAGTGGCAACTCCTTTTTGAGGGGTTCCTCCTCGTGCAAAAATGTAAATGACATAAATACTTTTGACAAGAGGCCATTTGGATAATTGCACCCATCTCGCTCAATGGACTTGGATAAAAGCAATATATCTGAGCTGCCTCTTACCAGTTTGTGGTTTGCTTTATACTCACGATAATCACCAGCGAGGATCGATTTGAGCCAGATTTAGAGTAAACGCCTGATTTGGGGCCTGTGGCGCTGACACTGTACTTTGAATCACTCCTCTGTGAGGTCACAGCATGGCATAGGTAGCGCTTGAATTCAGAAAAAAAGCAGCGTCTCGTTCTACCCACATGCACTGGATTATGTTCCAATCAGCCTACAGGTGCTCCTAGTTAAAACTTCTTGATGCATTAACTGTGAATGGTTAATGTTCTCCATGGCTTGAGATGTTGGCAAATTAAAAACATCCCATGGAAACAAAATTCTCTGTTCAATTCTAGCTCTGTGTGCTCTGTCTCCTCTTAGACATCTCTCCACCCCCTGCCCACTCACAGCCACCCAGCTGCAGTCCGATCCCTGAAACTGCTAGCCAAAATTCCAAAAGATGCTGAAGCCGCTGTCGTTTTAGTCGGTAAGATCTGATGCTGTTGGAGTCAAGTTTCATCCATACATGGAAGGTGTATTCATTGCTATATCCAAGATTCATATCAAAAGACGCAGTTTTGTATTATCTTTGTCAGTCTTGACTTTACATACAGTATGCGTTTGTATGCTACTTACATCTATCTCTTATGGGATCAAATAAACTTTGCGTCAATGTTTGATGTCATGTAATTGCAGTGTTGTAAAGTAACAAAGTCCATTTACTCAAGTACTGTACTTAATTACAAGTTTGAGGCATTTTTACTTTACTGGGGTATTTCCAAGCTTCTTCTACTCTATCTCAGAGGCAAATATTATACTTTTACTCCACTACAATTATTTGAAAACGTTACTTTGTAGATTATTACAAAACATGCATTTAACTACTTCAGACCTATATACATTTTGCCCATTTCAAAATAGCCGATCTACAAGCTCACAATGCATCGCGAAGCGACACATTGTGAGCATACAGATCTGCTATTTCCAAATGATTGTTAAACATTTGAATTTTTTAAATGGGACATTCTGCATAATGAGTACTTTTGCTTTTGATACTTTAAGTACATTTTGATGCCAAAAAATACTTTTGCACTTTTACTCAAGTTAATTTCAAATTCCAGACTTTTCCTAAATACATACTAAATACAAAGTATTTCTATATTGCAGTATTGATACTTTTCCTACAGTATAGTACAGTATGTGTAATTGTAAATGTCACTAGGCTGCGTGGAGTTCCTGGAGCAGCCGGCCATGGCCTTCGTGCGGTTGAACGAGGCGGTGCTTCTGGAGTCGGTGCTGGAGGTTCCCGTGCCGGTCCGCTTCATCTTCGTCCTGCTGGGACCGAGCCAGGCCAACGTGGACTACCATGAGATCGGACGCTCATTCTCCACACTCATGTCAGACAAGGTATATACGTACATCCCTCCTCCGGCTCGGAGGCAGCATTCTTTGATTGTTTGGAGATTTGGATTTCCAAAATGTAATATCTCTCTGGTTTTATTTTTAAAGAAAAGCATAACCATAAATCCGTGTCAAAAGTGTTTGGGGACATCCCTATTTAAAATGTATTACAGTTAGATAGCGTATTGCATTTGCTAGAAGACATTTTATCTTAAAAGAAAGTCAATAATTTATTCTTACTATACTGGCTCAGAATGCGTCAAGGTTCAAGGTCACTTTTATTAGTGTCCCCGAAGGGCAAATGGTTTTACAGCAGATATAAGGCTTGAAACACATAATGACATGCATCAATCAAACCAAACTTATTGGTGCTGGTCACAAGCGTGAGCTGTGCCCGGACTACTTGCATCTCCAGAAGAAAAAAATGGGGGGGGGGGGGATATGCAGGTGGGGGGTGGGGGTAATGGACAGAGAGGGTGGGGGGGGGGGCATACATCACATCACAATTACAAGTGTCCTTGTATCGCCCAGGCTCGGAAATTCGGAATGCACTTGGGTGGGGGGCAGGGCGGGTTTTAGGTCTGGGCAACAATCAAAAAAGCTCTACCCTCACGCCATCCTTCAGATTGGAAGGGTTGCGTGCGTGTAGCGAAAGCATGCTACACAATGAATGTTTTACCCATGTTATTTACTGTTAATCCACTGTTTTGGAGAAATATCCTTGCGTGACCATCCATTGGATCTCTATGACTGGATTAGTGCTCACCTCCCACCTATACTCTCTCCTCCAGAACTTCCATGAAGTGGCCTACTTTGCTGACGACAGACAGGACCTCCTGAATGGCATCAACGAGTTCCTGGACTTCAGCATTGTCATCCCTCCCTCTGACATCGAGGGTAAAGACCTTCTGAAAACCGTGGTCGACTTCCAGAAGGAGATGATGACTAAGAGGAAGGATAAGGAACTCAAGAGACAACAGTCCATCCTACCTGGAGTAGATCTGGAGAGCAAAGGTACAGTACTTACTACTTTGCTGTAGTGCTGGGGAATTAACCAAAATCATATTGAAATGAATATTTGGAACCAACATGCTTTATCTTAATCTTGTTCATGTAGGTTAATCAAATAATCGAGAAGATGTTAATTACTATTATTGTTTTCAATTTCTTATCGATAAATAAATCAACACGTAAACATTCTAATCATTCAATCAATTTGTCTGATTAATCTCTGTGTACAATACAACAATATTGAGAATACACCGCTCTGCGACAAAGTATAAAATAGGTCTTAAAGGGGAATACTACTCATTTTCAACATTTTACTCATAAATATACCTTATAGTTGTTGTGTGGAAATAATAAAAATAAGTCCCCCCATTCTGTGTTGCCTGGAACTGGAGGTCTGAAAAGAATAAGTAACATTATGAAGTACATCTTGATGATGTTATAAAGATGTACTTCATAATGTTACAATGTTACTGTTATTCAACTCTATATTAATGAAATAGGAAAATGTTGAAAATTAGTGGTATTCCCCTTTAAGTATTTTATCGATTTGTTGGTATTCAAAAATAAATTAAATAATAGATAGTTTCAGCCTTAATCTAAAGCACTCTACAACCAATCGGCAGAGATGACACTCGAGGACCAAGAAGAGGCGGACCAGGAAGTGGACCCATTGAAGCGCTCCGGCATCCCGTTCGGAGGCCTGATCCACGACATCCGCCGGCGGTACCCGCGCTACGTCAGTGACCTCAAGGACGCCATGGACATGCAGTGCATCGCTGCCATCATCTTCATCTATTTCGCCGCGCTATCGCCCACCATTACGTTCGGAGGGCTGCTGGGTATGTTTTGTTTTTTCTTTTTTGTGGTGCTAGCCACTCCTATAGACAGCAATGTGTGTCTGTGTCCGTCCGAATACCTTCTGTATGTCTGAGTACAGAAATAGCGTTTGTTGACGCACCCACGCACGCACAGAGGCCAGGGAGGAGAGCTTGTACAGTACAGTATGTACAGCACGAGTACAGTATTTTTTTTGTCAGCAGTGGAATAGGCAGTGGTGGAAAAAATAATGGAAGTTTTGTAATAATATAATCAAAATCTACAAAGTAAAGTAAAGTTCTCAAATGAGTAAAAAGTATTTGCCTCTGAGATGTAGTGGAGTAAAAGTAAAAGTACAAATGTGTACAAAAGTGCAATTTTGCTCAAGTACAGCCCAACCCTTTCCACCACTGTATAAAATGTATATAAAATGGTTTAAAAGTATTCCAAAATCATGCTACAGTATCAGTCCTTTCTAATCTATACAGGGGAGAAAACAGAAGGCATGATGGGAGTATCTGAGCTGATCATTTCCACGGCAACTCTGGGCGTTATATTCTCGCTGCTAGCCGGACAGCCCCTCCTCATTATCGGCTTCTCGGGACCGCTGTTGGTGTTTGAAGAGGCGTTTTACAAGGTGCCCGAACAGAATACAGGCAAATTATAATGTATACCACCTGATTCTGTCACATTATTGAAACATTGGTAACTGCATTTTGAATGACTTGAAGGTGACCTGATCTGCCTTGGAAGGTGTACAGTACATTGTTTTGGCATTGTTTTCATTGAACAACCCCTCCCCCCTTTTGCTCCCTTCAGTTTTGCCAAGCGCAGGGTTTCGAGTACCTCACCGGGCGGGTGTGGATTGGTTTCTGGCTCATCTTCATTGTCCTGGTGATTGTGGCGGCGGAGGGCAGCTTCCTGGTCCGCTACATCTCGCCGTTCACGCAGGAGATCTTCGCCTTCCTCATCTCCCTCATCTTCATCTATGAGACGTTCTCCAAACTCAGCAAGGTAGCCGAGCGGCAGCATGTCGTTGCGGTCAGGTGGTGGAAAATGTGTATGTCCAAAAAAGATTACCTTTCAGGAAATAGGGGGAAGAAATCATGGATTCATTCTAGTTATTTGTCACCAGTGTTGATTTAGTTTTGGTCATAGTCTTTTGACTAAAATGTCATTTAGTTTTTAGTCATCTGAAATGTTTTAGTGCTAGTCTAGTTTTAGTCGACTATATATCATAAGATTTTAGTTGAAATGTATATACCGGTAGTCTAGTTTTAGTCTAGTTTGTATTTGTTGACAAAATTGTCAATATCTTTAGTCTTAGTTTCAGTCATCATAGCTTAGTTTTCATTTAGTTTTCATTTAGTTTTCGTCATTGAAAACAGGTAGTTGACAAACATATTTCATCATAGTTTTAGTTTTAGTCAACTAAATCAACACTGTTATTGTCGCAAGCTCTTGTTAGCACTTTTCAGAATCAGAAAGACTTTATTGTCTTAAAATGACTTTACAGTAAAAATGGGCTGAAGCAGTTAATCAGCAATATTGTATTTGTTTCCCAGGTCTTTCAGGAGCATCCGTTAATGGCAACCTACCCTACCACCACATCTTCTCCATTTGGCCCAAACACAGCCACGCCTGGAGGGGGACGACCCACCGAAGTGCTCAACCAGCCCAACACTGCTCTACTATCTCTGGTGCTCATGCTGGGAACTTTCTTTGTAGCCTTCTTCCTCCGAAAGTTCAGAAACAGTCCATTCCTGGGTGGAAAGGTAATTTTGCTATAGTGCGTCTCCCAACTAAACTAAACTTTATTTCACGATGGATGTCCGCCACACCCATGGGAATAATTAAGGTGAAATGATGTAGATTATATAATGTTATATTAATTCACTGAATCTCTCCATGTCTGACTGTGTATGTCGTTTGTGTCCCATATTGAATACAAAAAGGATGAAGCGGCTCCTCAAAGCTATTAACCACATAAGCCCTATTCAACCTTTCTCAAAATTTGCAGATCTACTTGGTCACAACGTAGTGAATGTGAGGTTGTACTTGTAGATCTACTCCTTTTGTGATTTGTTGATAACGTTTTTTCAAAAAGTTTGAAATATTTTCCCTAGAATGAGAGAGAGCGGAAGAGAAGTAGAACAAACAGAAGACAGACTTAGTACAATGTTTTTCCCATGTTTTATATATTCTTTTTTTTTAAATATTGATTGATTGACTTTAATTTGATAATGGAACTTGAAGGGTCTCGGATATGAAACGTTGCCCAAATTCAGTCATAGAGTATACATGTCATAGACAGGCTGGCAACATGAACTCTGCGATCCATTTTATGCTTTTATTTGTTTTCATTATTATTTTCTTTTATAAGACTATGTTGAAAGTAATGACTCATTGTCATTAAAATTGTCCAGTTCTTTGACTTTCCTATAGTGGGAATCAAACCCAGACAAAATGGTGCGAGAGCGCCAAATTCTGGCCATTTATTCCAGCAGAGAAATAACTGATTTTCTTTCTTTGGAAGAAGAGCATTATTATATTATTGGATGAAGTCTGTGGCTCTCCATCCAACTGTCAATAAAACGTTGTGCTTTTGTCTTTGAAGAGGAAGTAAACGCCCTGTTTTTAGTTTAAAGGTGAAGTCGCCCCCACAGTTTCCCATGCCCATTTGGTGCGTACAGTACGTTTAAGGCCATGTGACAAGTGGGGAATGGCAACGGCGAAGTGTGTTGAGAGGTCGCGTTGCTTTTGAAGCAGCAAAACAAACCCTTACTTACTTACGCCTATATCCCAACTTTGGGCATAGGCCACGAACCAGAGCTCTCCAGACATCACGGTCCTGGGCCATCTTCTCCAGCTGTCCCCATGTGTGGCCAGATCTCTTCACATCTGCATCCAGGTCACGGCGCCATGGTCTGCTTCTCTTCCTTTTCCCTTGTGGGTTCCAGAACAGGGCGTATCTTGTGATGCTATGATGCAGGCTTTCGAAGAGTGTGGCCGATCCACCGCCAGCGCCTTTGGATGAGTTCTTCCTCCATCGGGTGTTGATTTGTTCGCTGCCATAGTTCCCGCTTACTGATTTTATTTGGCCAGCGTATTGAGGATTCTTCTGAGGCAGGTGTTTATGAACGTCTGGATTCTTGTCATGGTGTTTGAAGTTGTTCTCCAGGTTTCTGCTCCGTACAGCAGGACCGGCTTCACCATGGAATTAAAAATCCTGGTCTTTGTGTTCATGGGAAGATCTGAGGCTCCCCAGACAAAAAACAAAGCCGCCTTTGTTTAAACGCGTGATTGGTTGTCTGCCACGTGACCATCCGTTTTTGATTGAGAAGGTTATTTCTCACCGCTGATTCCAACACATTTTCACTCTCAACACGTCATATTTCGATGCTCGACGACTTTACAGGCATATGCAAAGGCTGAACATACTGTATGTCACACTCATTGTACAGATATTCTACTGTTAGATGGATGTTAGGTTCTTAGCTTGCTTATGTTCCTTGATGACTATTTCTATGTATTTGATGTATTACCATGTGTTTACTGTAAATCGCTCTGGATTAAGATAATCTGCTATTGTGAATTGTATGTGCGATGCTGATACCAAGGACGCTCTTGCATGTACTGTACCATGTTGGCGACATTGGCTCATATAAACCAATTCCCGCCGTATCAGTATGAAAATCGGATGGGACTTGAGTTAATTTTAACGAGTGTTTTGTTGCTCTCCTCCCTACAGGCCAGGCGAATCATTGGTGATTTTGGCATACCCATCTCAATATTATTCTCAGTACTGGTGGACTGGTCCATTCCAGAGACCTACACACAGGTACTATAACTACTAAAATACTTGGTCCTTTGAATACAATAACTAAGTTATGTTAATGCATGTTTATAAAACACATACACATCAATCTAAAATTGACATTGCATTAAAACAGACTTTTCTGCATGTATTTATTAGCAGACACTCTTTGTGTTGTCTTAATGTTATTATTAATATTATAATTTTTTTCAGAAACTCAATGTGCCATCGGGTTTTTCTGTCACGTCTCCTGACAAGAGAGGCTGGTTTATCAGTCCGTTTGGTGACAAGCAGCCTTTTCCCGCCTGGATGATGGGGGCGTCCGTCGTGCCCGCCATCCTCGTCTTCATCCTCATCTTCATGGAAACCCAGATCACCTCGTACGTACCATCTTTTGGATGTTGTTGATGTTGTTTTCTTTGCCTCTCAGGACGGGAACCCCTTTTAGGGTTCTTGATAGCAGCATAAGATTTTTGTAATTTTTGAATAAATATTATATAAAACTTTAGGTCAGGATTTATAAGGCTTTTTTTTCTTTAAAAAAAAAAAAGTATACACCCGTCCTGTGGCTTGAATAAATCTAATTGACATGCGAGACGATATTTCGTTGTGGCCAATACATCGGCAAATTATTTGACTTTTGACTTTCGGTACGTTGCCCCATATCTGCCGGCAACGTACCATGGACAGTTTTGATGAAATCTGAGGAGGTTAGGAGTTACAAACGTCTGTTATCGCTCTCTGAGGGACTACAACCCCAAACAGATGGCAATACATTCCTGGAGAAAGAGATAGCACACATGGTGTCAACTCTGTCTGTCATCAGAAATGGCGAAATCCCCAAGGCAAGTTTCAGTATATCAAAGCACATCGGAGGTTGATGTAAACAAACAGCATTGATCTGTGTTGAAATGGCCATTCCAGAACTGTGCACATGGTGCAGTGGTGGAAAAGTGACAAGTACCATTTTGAGGTTTTTGTACTTTACTTGAATATTTCCAATTTCCAGTACTTTTACTTCTACTCCACTACATCTCAGAGGCAAATGTTGTACAGAATGTACACTACATTTTTTGGAAAACTTTTCCATTAAGTGTAGATTTAGATTATTATTACAGAACATACAGTAACTTCAGCCCAATATACATTTTGACTATATGAAAATAGCCAATCTATAAGCTCACAAGTGAGTACTCTATTTTTGTATAGTATATTTTGATATCAATACTTTTGTACTTTTACTCAAGTACATTTTGAATTCCGGACTTTTACTTGTAACTGAGTATGTCTACATTGCAGTATTGATACTTTTACTTAAGGAAAACATGCGAGTACTTTTTCCACCTCTGGCACAGTGGATGGGTTTAACGTTCAACACTGGAGTTACCCACATCGGTTTGGTTGTTTGTGACGGAAATATATATATTGTATCGTAATTTATCTGTCATCATAGTCATAATGGATGTTATGATTGCTATTTGAATCTCTTAAGTACTTTTTTCACCTGTGAAAACATCCTACTTCCACATATTATTTAGATTTAGATAAGAGCCCGGCCAGGTTTGAAACGTAGATAAACATAGATTTGATTAAAAGTTCTGTTTGACAACATTTCTTTTTAATTAAATTAAAGAAATTAAAATAATGTCAAATTGTGGTCTTTGTGTAGTTTGGATTTATTCAAGACAAAATACGGTAAATATAAGAGTATTAATTCTAGATTAATAGAATAGCCATTCATGTCGACCCCTTCCCGGCCCACAGGCTGATCGTCAGCAAGAAGGAGCGGCGTCTGGTCAAAGGCTCGGGCTTCCACCTGGACCTGCTGTTGATCGTCACGCTGGGCGCCATCTGCCCGCTGCTGGGCCTGCCGTGGCTCACGGCCGCCACGGTGCGCTCCGTCACGCATGTCAACGCCCTCACTGTCATGAGCAAGGCCACGGCGCCCGGCGAGAAGCCCATGATCCAGGAGGTGAAGGAGCAGCGGGTGACCGGCCTGATGGTCGCCGTGCTCGTGGGTAAGAGTCGGAGGAGCAATAGAGAAGGAAGGAGGGGATGCTTGTAGATCAGCGGTTCTCAACCTGTGCGTCGGGACCCCCAGGGGGCAGTAAAAGTGACAATTTAAGGGCTTCTAAGAGCTGCTTAATAAAAAATAAAAACGAACATTACTGCATCAAAAGTAATCAACAAACTATACTATAAAAACTGGTCAAAACATTGGCCAATTGTCAATTGATATAAGAAAGAGGGGAAAATTGTACTACAAGCTTGTAGAGAGCTTGATCTGCTATTTCCACAATGTGGAACCGAGTCAAACTAAATTGAATTCCTCAACTACTACAATTCCCAAGTGCTTATCAGGGTGTGTCTCCGGTTCAAATATGAATATGTTGGGGACAGGGGACGGACGGACATAAAATCCCCATTCTAGACGGGTATATTAATGACATTAGATGGTATAATGTTGAAAATGAGTGGCATTAGTTCCTAGTTTATTTGTTAGATACAGATTATTATTATATTAAAAAACATGCGTTAACTTCAGCCCTATATATACATTTCGGCCACTTGAAAATAGCCGATCTACATGCTTGTAGATCTGCTATTTTCAAAATATTTTATACATTTGACAACAATTGGACATTCTGCATAATGAGTACTCTCTACTTTTGGTTCATTAAGTACATTCTGATGCCAATACTTTTGTACTTTTACTGTTGTGCCGCGCTATGGGCTTGTACATCTGCTATTTTTGAAAAATCTCGTAAATGTGGCGCAAATCTTAAAAATATATATTCTGTCACAGTGAACGCTTTTAACTCAAACCTTTGCTTCTGGGGGGTCCCTGGAACAACATATTTCCAGATGGGGGTCTGCGGCCAAATACAGATAATTCTGACAATTTCCTTGACATGAAAAAGGTTGAGCACCACTGACAAAACTTTTAAGATTTAGAAGTCTTTTTTTTTTAGAATCGTTCTCAGGTCTACTGTAAATGGGTTAAGTATGAAATGTTGAGAGTACACTGAAATGAAAGCGTATGACTGACTCCTCCTCTTCCCCCCACAACGACACCAGGCATGTCCATAGTGATGACGGACATGCTGCGTCTCATCCCGCTGGCCGTGCTCTTCGGCATCTTCCTCTACATGGGCGTGACGTCGCTGACCGGCATCCAGCTGTACGAGCGCATCACGCTCATGGTCACGCCCGCCAAGCACCACCCAGACCACATCTACGTCACCAAGGTAACTAAAACCAAGCACCACCCAGACCACATCTACGTCACCAAGGTAACTAAAACCAAGCACCACCCAGACCACATCTACGTCACCAAGGTAACTAAAACCAAGCACCACCCAGACCACATCTACGTCACCAAGGTAACTAAAACCAAGCACCACCCAGACCACATCTACGTTACCAAGGTAACTAAAACCAAGCACCACCCAGACCACATCTACGTCACCAAGGTAACTAAAACCAAGCCCCACCCAGACCACATCTACGTCACCAAGGTAACTAAAAGCAAGCCCCACCCAGACCACATCTACGTCACCAAGGTAACTAAAACCAAGCACCACCCAGACCACATCTACGTCACCAAGGTAACTAAAACCAAGCACCACCCAGACCACATCTACGTCACCAAGGTAACTAAAACCAAGCACCACCCAGACCACATCTATGTCACCAAGGTAACTAAGGTGGGATTCATGTTTGCATAGGAAATGACTAGTTTTTTGCTTAGTAAATCTTCTCAAGGAATGCCTTGAATTTGTTATACACCGGCAGGCCAAAGCCCGGATTACTAGTAACCATGTCCCTAACCCTATACCGCACGCGGGAAACCACGTAGTTGGAATGGCGGTGTGTCGGAATGCCACTCTGTCGCCCCCTTGAACTATAGGAGCTGAAACTCGTTGCTTTGAACGAGTATTTCCCTCTGCTGCTTGGATGATGGTTGAAGCACTGTTGCATGCAGATAGGATACTGGCAGCAGCGCTACTGAAGCCAAAAATGCTCGCATACCGTGTATGCAAGGTGTGAGAATGCATTTGGAGACTCACTCGTAAAGCTGTTATTTAAAGAAGCCATTTGCGGTTCCCATTTGCTTGCCTCATGATTGGAGGGGGACATGCGCTCTAGATTACCATGCCTGTGCGTGCGTGTACGTGAAAGAGTACTGTGGGAACGCCCTGTGTAGCGACCAAAGCACCACTGACTGCAACCATTAATTGTTTTCTTAGTGATTATTCTATCTAATCCTTTTTTGATGAATGGAAAAAGTAGTACGGCCTGGAGCTTGCAGCATGAAATTATAAAGAAGTTTAGGCTTGCATCGTTAACTCTGAAACTGTACACTCTTGGAGTTACACATGGATTATACACTGGCAATTTGGTGATGTTCATTTCTTTACAAAACATGAATTAGAGAGAGTTTATTGACCGTTATAATGAAACTGTAAATACATGATCAGGTATGTTCTTCTCATGGTCTTCATAATTAAGTGTTTTAATACACACTTCCTCCACTAGATGGAGCTTCAAACATGCAAAAGTTTGTACAGGGGAAGAACTCTGCACTCTAGTGTCTAATATGTTTTACATGTGTGATGCGTTTGTGCGTCCTAAATGTGTTCAGGGCCCACCCATCTGACCATTTAAGAAGACAGATGGGTGGGCCTGGATGTGCATATTCAGAGGATGCTTATTTCAACTAGACCTGTACGTGCCCGTCACAGTCGGCCACCGGCCTACTTGGGAACGATGCAACTTGGGAACCTAATGATATACATACGTTGTCATAGCACCCGTCAGCCGGTGTCCCACATGGAGATCTGTGTACGTGCCTGTGTGTGCCTGTGTGTGTGTGTGTGTGTGTGTGTGTGTGTGTGTGTGTGTGTGTGTGTGTGTGTGTGTGTGAAGACAACAAACTGAAAAGTGTATTTGGCAATCAATTCGGCCCACTGGCAGAGCCTGATTGGTTGAGCCTCAATTAGCTGAGGCAGAGGCTGGAAATAGCACAGCTGACAGGAGTTGACCTGATTAGGCCCACTGGCAGAGCCTGAGCAGAGCCTTTTGTGGTGGTTCTGGAGAAGCGTGGGTCAAACGGTTCGTGAGTTACGTGCATTACAACCGTACACACACGTACGCACGCAGAGACGTGGCGCATTTATAGTAGGATGATCGGTCAATCAATCAATCAATCAATCAATCAATCAATCGATTTATCTGTATCACAATGAAAACATCTTTGTCAACCTTTTAAATGCTTTTTTATACAATGTTTTATACACTAGTCTAGTTTTGTCAATTATTTGTAGGCTCACTTGCCATATCCTCACAGCCCACCATTTGGCCCCCAGAGCGAGAAGCACTGTAATCCAGGATTGTGGCATGTCTCTCTCTCTCTCACCCCCTCTGTCTCTCTCTCTCGGCCCCCTGTGCAGGTGAAGACATGGCGTATGAACATGTTCACCATCATCCAGCTGCTCTGCATCGTGGCGCTGTGGGTGGTGAAGTCCACCATGGTGTCGCTGGCCTTCCCCTTCATCCTCATCATGACCGTACCGCTCCGCCGCCTCGTCCTCTCCAGGATCTTCGAGGAACGCGAGCTGCAGGCGGTAAGGTTTGGTTTGGTCGGGGTTGGCTCACAATGCCAGCATTCCAGGCACGCCACACGTTCTTGGGAACGTTGCCCACAATCCTCTAATACAGCAAACAGCCGCGGGATACTTTTTTTTTTTTAACCCAATCCAAGCCATCCACGACAGCCTACATGATAATCCGCGGTACACGTGCACAGGGTTATTAGTGTCTTTTCTGCTCAAAATGGGACAAAGTACCATGTTTGGGACCTTATAAAACATTAATCCGTGCTCGCACTGAGAAAATTAATCCACCGCGAGTTAGTACACAGCCTAAAGTGAGTGCTTCTTCTTTGGTAATATTGCGCATTTCACTCCTCACTAATCCCACCTATGGTAACGATATGGAATCGGTTAAAACCAATTTGAAGCTTATTCTATTTATCTTTTTACAAAAAATGTCCAATCTACTGCTGAGCTGAGATGAGCTGTGTTTTGACCTATTTTTACGTTTTTGTTTGTGAGCTTGTAGATCTGCTATTTGCAAAGATTTTTTTATACATTTGAAAACTTGAATTGGGACATTCTGCATAAGGAGTCATTTTACTTTTGGTACTTTAAGTACAACTATTTTTAAACGATAAACGATTTTTGAATCCTGAACTAGCACTTCTACATTGCAGTATTGATACTTTTACTGAAGATGATAATCATGGTGAAGTCTGTGTTCACAGTTGGATTGCGACGAGGACTCTCCCAACTTCGACGAAGATGGTCGTGACGAGTACAACGAGATCCACATGCTCGTCTAGATGTCGGACAATAAGACTTTTCCTCCTTCCGTCCTGCGACGCTGGCCAACCACGGCAAACCTCTGGTTGGATTTCATCCAATCAGAAGGAGAGGATTCATGCAGAGCCCTGTGTGTTAGTGGGTAGTGACGGTGAGGAAACACACGGATTGCTCTTTGTCAAAACCTATAACCGGATGGTACGATCTTACCTTATCATATGTCCACCCAAAAACCTATAGCTAGATGATAAGATCTGATCTTATTTTATGTCCGTCCCCCCGTCCCCCCCAAAAAAAAAAAAAAAACTATAGCTGGATGATAAGATCTTATCGTAAATGTTCCCTCAAATTGTTACAGGAGCAAATCTGTTGATGACCTTTGTGATGGCATCATTGTGTTAACCTCTCTGAAAATCTGATTCCTTTACAGGCCAGTGAATTGCTCCACTTTCAGTGTGTGTGTGTGTGTGTGTGTGTGTGTGTGTGTGTGTGTGTGTGTGTGTGTGTGTGTGTGTGTGTGTGTGTGTGTGTGTGTGTGTGTGTGTGTGTGTGTGTGTGTGTGTGTGTGTGTGTGCGTGTGCGTGTGCGCATGTGTGCATGCATGTGCGTGCGTGTGAATTTCGTTACACTGTATCCACCACTTTAGTCCTCTTTCCCTTTAAACCTGCTACAGGTTCTGGGCTTGTGTGCAATCACGTCTGTTCTGTTGATGTCCAGTATAACTCATTACCACAGTGGGCCCGGCGTTAATGTGTGAGATGCTTTGGGGTTCACGTCAGTGGGGATGGGGGGGATGTTGGCGTCAGTAGTAGTACTATAATGTGAACAGGCTCTCACACGGTTATGCAAACCTATAGAGCACGATGAAGGTTCTCTTATTTTGTCAACTGCACTTTTGAGTACACGGCCCGAACTTGCGGCGGGGGATTTGTAAGTGTATCGACGCGTAGCCCTGTTACAGTAAGAACACTTGTTGCCCGGGTAAGCCAACCCAAATGAACCCCACTGCCTGTGTAATTAAGCTGCCTTGTTCTCGTTTTTACTACTGCCATTGCCTATAATGTCTCAATGGTGTGCAAGCGAGGAGTTAAAAATGTAGTCCTCTTTCCCTTCTGTATGGACTCCTTTAGTAATGAGCACTTTGACTGGGCAAAAGTTCACAATGGCTGCTGCCAAACGAGCTCCCTGGCCGAGAGCCTCCACTCTAAATGTAGTCTCCCTCTGCAGCCAAAAATTAAACCGAGACTGTAAGGTACAGTATTCTTCGAGGGTGCTACTGTACTTTATGTCACGTTTCCTGCCCAACATGCTAGACCACTGACCCCTACACTGAAAAGTTCATTTACAGGTGCCTAACATAACATGCACAGCTACCCATATAAATAGTTGAGCGAGTGGGCAGGTGCCGCAGATGGACCTGTTATTGAAGAAACCTTCAATAACAGGTCCATCTGCTGCACCTGCCCATCTCTCCAGAGGTTTAGTTAACAGAAAGTACATTTCCAGGTCGGGATAACTATTTCATCCAATCAGAAGGAGAGGATTCATGCAAGGTCAACAAGTGCAATTGGAAGTGATGAAATGTATAAATGAGCAAGCACAATTGGAACTGGAATATTATACATTTTAAGCTAAATTATCTCTTTCTGATCTGTCCCACATAAACATGTATTTTCTGTTTATACTAAAGAGCTGGAGAGACAGGGTGACCTGTGTTACTGAACAAACCATCCATAGCAATCATTGTTATTGAAGTATGGAGCTTTACCCTTTAGAAAAATGTTTTTAAACTAAATCTATATACTGTAGCTTACAGCACCTTTAATTCAGAGAGTATACAAATGGGCCCTTGCGCATCCATGTGATTACATTTGTATACTCTGTGAGTTGCAAATAGATAAATGAACACTGAGGTTTTTATGTGTTGTTGTGACTAGTGGGTGCACAAGTAAACTAGCTGAAACGTTCTCTTGCTTATTTTTCTACTTTGTTTCGTGTAAGTTATGTATTTATTTTTGGGAACCTCGAGTGGTAATGTTTTGATGCAAAGTCATATTCTGCTACCGAACGAGCATAATGTGGAAGAAACCTCTATGATGTTGATATTTTAAAGAGAAGAATGTCAAAGCACAGGCTAAACTGGAAGTCCGTCACTTTTCATACGTTCTTTAATTTGCGCTGCGGGAGTTCCCCGGTGTTGTGCTTTTTTTTTTATATAATTATTTTCGCGAAAGGTCACGAATTATATTTGTGACGCGCTTCACTGGGAAAAACATAGCAACTAAAGCAACCACATAAGCTAGTGAAAGCATTCCCATAGAAGCATGGGGAAAGGTTGAGTGTTGGCGAGATTTATGAATGATTCATTGTACAGTAAGTTTGTGAGCTCGGAATTTTAACGTTCCATCTGTATTTACAGTGGCTTTGAGATATGGAGTGTTTTATGTCCTCGCATCCAAAATGCTGAATTAATGTAGCCGTTGGAACCGCTGTTGTGACACAGATACATTTCTTTTTTCCCCCCTAACCTAACTGCGATAAAATTAAAAGATCTTCGTTGGTCGGGTGTATGGTGCTCGGTTTGTATTACATGAATATTGGTATCTTATACCAGTGGTTCTCAAAGTGGGGTCTCTAAGAGGCTTCAGGGGGTCCCCAGCTAAATTAGTGATAGTTAGGAACAAAATGGGCATGGTCTAATCTCTAATGCATACCAAACTGGAGGTCCTTTAACTCCTTTTGACCCAGATGCTAGGATGTGATCCAAGATGTGATGGAACTTTTCACAGGTTTGTGTGAGAAGTTCCGGGAGACCATTCCAGCGGTGGAAAGTAACTGACTACATTTATTACTTAACACATACCCCCCGTTAGACTAGGCAGGATCGTGAGGCCAGTGACAGTCAAATGCCCCAAAGGGCCCAAACCCCACTGTAGAAGAAGAGATCCTTGGCAATCAGGAAGTGCAGCCCCCCCACCCCCGTCCCGTCCCACAGTCTTCCCTCTAGGCAGTGAAGGAGGCGCGGCAGAGTTGTTTTGGTCCGTGCAATGTAAGAACAGGGAATAATAACCTTCCAAAGCGTGCACGTCGGATCCGTATGTAGGCTGTCTAACTGTTAGACTCTAACATGTGAGTAAAATAAATAAATAAAAACTCAGCTGAAAATTCTGCACAGTTGTGTAATGTTCAGGGTTGAAAACATATTTTGACTGACACGAGGAGTTGCTGTCGGGGGCAGAGACCTCTTAGCTTATGGTGTTATTTTTCTCGTAAATTAGTGCCATACTTGATCATACAGCATCACACAAAATTAGCAGATCCACAAGCTCGAAACGCGGCGCAAAGTGACACATTTGAATCCTGAAAAGTACCAGTATTGGACATCATGAGGTTTCCACCCGACAGTTTCGATTTGCAACAAAATGTTACCTGATGCTGTAACATTGACCCGTGAAATCATGTTTTTCTTCTCTAAAACACATTGATAGAACTAACAAAATGTTACCTGATGCTGTAACATTGACCCGTGAAATCATGTTTTTCTTCTCTAAAACACATTGATAGAACTAACAAAGCTGAGCTGAGTATAGGGTTTCATTACAGAGCATTCCCGTGCCAGACCACTGTGCCTAATGTAATGCATTAGCTGTTCTCTAGAACATCAGCATCACTTTTATTTGGCCAGATACGATATGTACGTAAATCAATTTTGATTCAGTGGTTGCTTACAAAAAAAGAAAAGAAAAACGGATAGATACCAAATGATAGTACATAACAAAGAATTATTACAAAAAAAGAAACATATTTTAATCAAAATAACTGCAGTAATACAATATATAAACAGATACGCTTTAAAATTGTGAAGGAACTGATTATGAAAACCGTGAAGACCCATTGCACTTGGCAAGAAGAGGGCGTGCAACATAAAATTCAGTCACAAATCATTAGTCCTCTGTTGGAACTGTATACACCAGATTACTCTATTGCTGCAGCATCCAAACATTGAAAACAATCCACAGAACACATTTAACCACTTAAGCCCTATTTCTTTCAAATAAATAAATTCCAACACTTTCAATATTTTTGAAAGAATCCAAAAATGTGCTTAAAATGCTTAAAATGTGTCGCATCACATTGTATAGATAGACAAGATATTTGCCAAATATTTTAATTTTTTTGTTAGATATAAACGCAATGATATATCTACATTTACACTCCATACTCTCATTTATGTGTGGGTGGGCCTGTACCATTATTTTGTGTACCATATAGACCTGTATTTACCCAACATTTCAGTTCGAGAACAACCCAAACTTTGAATTATGAATTAACCAAGCCCTTATTAATAGTGAAAATAGCCGATCTAGCTCACAACGCCCTGTGATGCGCTATTGTCACTATTCTTAAACGTTGTTTTAATGTATATAAAGAGACATTCTTCTGAAAAATGAAGGGTTAGTGAACCAAAATTGGATCCCGACCCATTGTTGGGGTGTAGACCAGGAAGTAGAGTCACAGGATATGTTTTCAGATGTACTTCATTGTGAGACACGCCAGGGCTCTGTCTCTGGGGAGATTGACCTTTGATCTGTAAATATTGCTGCCCAACCTTTAGCTTGTTGTCCCTTTTGTGTACATAATGCAGTCATGGGAATACAACACTTGGGAAGTAAAAAAAATAAGAAAAAAGAGATACAGTATAACAAAATTAGCTTCCTTGCAAATAAAGGTTTTTTTTTGTTTCCCTGAAGGAAATCCTTGCGACGCCACTATGCAGTGACAAGTATAAGAAAGCTTTTAACTACAACTGTGTCCATTTTTTATATACTGTTTCCAGGCGTATTCAAGTATTGTGCTAAAATGATAGTGAAACATGTGCTTTTTTGTACTGTATTACAGTTTCCAAAACGTCACTTCTTAACTGGAAACTGTAACTTCATCTTGTGCTGTAGAACGTGAATCTGTGAATAAGATCCTACTCTCGCCTCGTCCTTCATGACCCCACTGCATGCGTGACGTTATTGAATGTACCAAGCGGTACGGTTGGCAGAGATGTCATTTTGCCGGTTATATTGTCTTTGGACAGCTGGTTCTCCATGGCTGCATGCAGTTCTCTGAGATGGAAGCATGAAAACAGACACATTCTTTCCCACTATTAGCCCAATTATGCGTACGACAAATAGTGAAAATAGATCTACAAGCTCACGATCCATTGTGATACAATGTGATTTTTTATTTAAATATATAATGTACTATATATATTTATGAACGTTTTGAATAATGATGCCCAAAAGTGATTGGTTGGATAACCTTATACTGTGTAGCTCCCTTGTGATCGGAGTCCAATGTTGGACTTCTGTTCTCTGTGAGCGAGACGTCGCAAGTGCCCAGGATTGACCACACAACAGAGTTTTGGGATAACTATTGTGGTACGTTTTAGATACAGACAGTATGGCAAACATGCTAAAAGACAACTTTTGAAGTCATGTCAGTTGTGGGCTCCAGTCCATTCCCACAACTATTGAAAGTAGTGTTTTAATTACCAAAGTGGAGAATATTTTCAGTGTTATGAGTGAAAATCTCTGCAGCTACAGTGAAATCCCTGAAGGTTTGGTTATAGTTTGAGACATTTCTCAGAAATATTTGTTGGATTTCTGGATTGGCAGTGAAAAGCTGTTCTTTAGAACATGGAATGACAAAATGACCTACTATATAGGTTTACATGTTCCTACCTTTCCTAACACGTGTACCCCTATACTACGTTGACAGGGGTCCACCAGTGGTCTGTACTATGTCCCTTCTTTTTTTCCCCTACACCAAAGATCTTCGCCGATCTAAGAGCTCACAAAACGTGATCTTGTAGATTTTCACCAAATATTCAGGGGCTTTTGGCCTGGGCCATGGCTCAGTGGTCCAGGCACCTTGGCTGGTAATCCAGTCTGGCAGTGTGCCGCGGGCTCGACTCCTGATCCCGACGGCCTTTACTGCATGTCTTCCCCTCATCTCTCTCCCCATTTCCTGTCAGCCTACTGTCTGTCCCTCCATAAAATAGGCGAAAGCCACAAAAAAAACATTAAAAAATATATATATATTCAGGGGTTTTTGTGGGATTGGAGGGGTCTCCTTGAGTCCCTGGATCCAACACTGAGGGGCTTTTGTGGGATTGGAGGGGTCTGCCCTGAGTCCCTGGATCTAACACTGAGGGGCTTCAAAACCCCCTCAATCTGTCCTCGGGCCTGTTCCGATTCCTCGCTCACGGAGCACAGAAGCAACAGATAAAGATGATGGACAGTATTTGGACCGGGTAGTTAAAACAACACAGCGTTCTACCAAAGTTCAACAACGTGGCGTTAAAATGACAACTTGGTCCCCACGGAGCCAGGTTGCCGTTTGGCCACAGACTGGTGGAAATGTGTTTGCATAAGTGTGAAGTAGGAGGTGACAGGCACTCGGCGCTGACCCACTGTGGTGGGAGGAATACATTACAAAGGGTCGAAAGGTCTTTGTTGTCTTAGAATACAAACGTAGAAGTGCGCTGGAGGCCAGACACGTGCAGTGGTGGAAAGTAACTTACACAAGTACTGTACTTAAGTACAATGTTGAGGTACTTTTTCTTTATTTTAGTATTTACATTTTTGATACTTTATACTTCTACTCCACTACACGATATAGAAGCAAATATTGTACTTTTTACTCGACTTTACATTTATTTGTCAACATTAGTTACTTATCAGATTAAGATTATTGATGTAACACTTTGGCTATTTGGGAAATAGCCGATCTACGAGTTTACAATACATTTTGATGTCAATCGTTTTGTACTTTTACTCAAGTAGCATTTTGAATACAGGACTTGTACTAGAGTACAGAGTCGTATTTCTACTTTGATTCGAGTAAAAAAAAAGAAAATAAATCAGAGTATCTCTTCCACCACTGCCCACGTGTCCCTGATATGAATTGTAGCGTCTACGTGCGGAGACCATAGGGCACGCCGGCAAGCAAGAACTAGGAGGCGTGCACTCAGAAAATAAAATCATGTCAGTATTTAAAAGGGTCCTGGGACAGGGTGGTGTGTCTGTGTGTGTGTGTGTGTGTGTGTGTGTGTGTGTGTGTGTGTGTGTGTGTGTGTGTGTGTGTCTGTCTGCGCGCGCATGCATGTGCGCGTGGGGGAGGTGGGGTGGGGGGTGAGGAGTGTGGTTATTATTTAAGATAATAAAAGGTATAGTGCACCCACTTTCTCCTGTCTGGGGTGCTAGACGGTGGGAAATATGCAAGATGAAAAGAAAAATACTTTTTTTTGGTCAGAGCCTTGAATTGTCCTGGCAGGTTGGCGCGGTCTGGGGTTCACGGCATTTCGTCGCCTAATACCACCATGCTAGCAGGTCAGACCACCCA
Source organism: Protomyctophum bolini (assembly GCF_963924005.1). Classification (NCBI taxonomy): domain Eukaryota; kingdom Metazoa; phylum Chordata; class Actinopteri; order Myctophiformes; family Myctophidae; genus Protomyctophum; species Protomyctophum bolini. The sequence continues at coordinate 16,174,120 of NC_137877.1, read as the reverse complement.
CCCAAAATATTAGAGACCTGGCTCTTTGTTATTCTTCAACCTCTCTTACCTCAACATTATTGGTATGAGTGGAGGCGTCTTTTTGGATCTTTTGGACGCATTAATGACACGAAATATGTGTAATTATGTTTGATTGTAGAGCCCCCCCCCCCCCATGTTAAAACGAATGGAAAGTAGGAAAAAAAAATAGGTAGACAATCAGATATGTATGCAACTAGATCTCGTATTTATGCCTACGCTAGGTTTATTTATTCGCGTACGTAGGATGTTTGCTATAGCACTGATAGACAGACCATATGTTTGTGGACACTGCGGGAAGAATGCCAGTCCTTACTAGGTATAGCGAGAGGGTCGGTTTCTTTAGTTATTTCGCTCTTTTGTCACAGGTTTACCATGCAGGTCCCGTTTTCTGCTAAGTGAAACACTCTCCTGTGGGGAATGTTGGTAACAGAGTTCTGAACCCGTCTGTACATCCAGCTTGTCATCACAACCACACCATTTCTCTCCACTGCCACTGTCAACTAGCCTGGCTAAGACCGGACCGAATCAGACCGACCGAATCAGCCGTTGGCAAAAAAAATTACAGTGTGATTTGAGTCTGGCTTATTAACCAGGCTAACTGTCAACTGGGCGATTATCTATTGTTTCCGCTTAGCTATGGCGCTCTGAGGCTCTTTTCCAACAAAAGAACTTCGGTTCTAGAACTGTTTCCGTTCTAGATTCTTGGAACCTTGGTGCTTTCACGGAAACGGCGGCCATTTTTTGGTTCCAGTTCCGAACAAACTTTTATGATTCTGAACCGATTCATTTTCAGTGGAAACACTCTGAACTGGTTCAATATTAGGCAGGGGGGAAAATAACATTGGTTCAACACCAGTGGAAAAGTGGCCTCATTACAAATGGAACCAAATGGACCCATACGGGTTCATTTGGTTCCATTTGTACACTCAGAGTTGAATTAACAATGAGGATTTCATTTTTTTACTGTGTATACACATGCAGTCTACAACCCCGAACTTCATCAGATTTTGAAGATGCTCATTTTCGGTATGTTCATTTGACGAGAAGTGATGAGAGGATTTTAGTGTTAGCAATACTCAATGACAGTTATGTTATGTGGAATGCATACTTGAATAGAGGGCCTCACGGTTCCGCTATTGCTGTAAAGTTGCTTTCAGAGAACTGTAAAACAAAATTATTTTTTTTGTCCGAAATAAATATTTATTATGTGTTTCAAATACATTCTGGTGGCTTTCTTTTCTTTCAGATTGCAATGTGAACTGCAAGCATGTTATGCTGTGATCTGCGAAAAGGATATGTCTTAGTGTTTAGTCTGCGGTGGGTCTGTTACAAAGTGTGGCAAAGACAATCAGGAAAATATTTGAAATTAAATATAATATTATATTCAGCATGCCTTTCTTTGACACTGTCCTAAAAGTGTGTGTGTGTGTGTGTGTGTGTGTGTGTGTTCTGATGATAACCTTTTTATGAACACGAATAATACAAAGAATATAATACTGTATATCAGTGATACTCAACCTCAGGCCCGCGGGCCACATCAGGCCCGCAGGACCATTATGACTGGCCCACCAATGAAAATCTAAAAAAAAGAAGAAAAAGAAATCTGGAAAATGAAATAAAAATAAATAAATCTGAATGAAGTTATCTTTAATTACATTATTATAAGTAATACTATTAGAGTTGTACTATTACTCGAACGAAAATAAAAGCTTGGGGGGGGGGGGGGGGGGGAGATGCAATGCAAATGAAAGACATATACTGTGTATCCCTATTCCCTGACATAATTTTATAGCTAAACGGACAGAATTCTATTTTATTTGAATGATGAAACCCAGCTGCCATTAATAGTTGGAAATGGAAATGGAAATTGCGGAAATTGTAATTGCGGAAATTGCGGAAATGGTGGAAATGGAAATTGCGGAAATGCGGAAATGGAAATTGCGGAAATGGTAATTGCGGAAATGGTGGAAATGGAAAATGTGGAAATGGAAATTGCGGAAATGGAAATTGAGGAAATTGAGGAAATTGCGGAAATGGTAATTGCGGAAATTGCAGAAATTGCTCTTCACTTATAGCTATCTATTTTCAGGTAGATTGTTTTATTTTACTCAGTCAGCCATATCACTACTCATTTTTTTTCATGAAAAAGGTCATAGCTGGGTAATCTATTTTCAGGCAAATTGTGTTTATTGTATTTTATTTTACTCAGCCATAACAATTTATTTTCTGTTAACCAACTTGCTGGCTGGCAGGCAGGCAGGCAGACAGCTACTCATAGACAGGCAGACAGACAGACAGACAGCTACTCATGGAGAATTGGACAGGCAGGCAGTCAGACAGCTACTCATAGGCAGGATAAGCGTGCGCAGCCTCATTAGCAGCACACAACAGTGGTTCTCAACCAGTGGTCCTTGAGGGGGTTCCAGGTGGTCCCCAGCTAAATGATGGATTTGGTAACCAAATGGATCCTTATAGAGCTTTAACTCTTGAGCGAAATATTCAAAACAAATGGACTCATGAGGGTCCATTTACTCTCAAGAGTTACATTATTGTTAAAGATCGGCATTACTTTATTTACAAGACATTTACACAATTAGAGAATGTAAAGTAATTGTTATTTTGCCTGTTCTCATATATAGCATCAACATCAATTCACTGAATACAGAATGGAATTGCATGAAATCGCCAACTGAGAGGCTAAATCTCATCAAATGGTGGTCCATGCAGCTCAAATTCTGAATAAATAATGGGCCTTGATGTGAAAGGGGTTGAAAAACCACTGGTATACATTATGATGTATTATTTACCACATTCCCCCTGGGTGCCTCATTGTGGTCATGTCATTGTAGCCTAGGCAACAACAAAACACCTCCAAAATGGCTTGTGCGCCTCTCTCCACCACTGGACTTCCACCGACAAGCATGTTCCACAGGAATTCATAATCCACAGGATCAGAAGAACAGTTTCTAAGACTCTCATTTTACACAATCCTACATAATCCCCAACGATTTACGTACATATGGACGCTACAAATAAATCAAGATATTAAAAAGGCACGGGAGGGGCAGTGTAGCCGCCGAGCAGCGCACCGGAAGGGTGAAAGTTTTGAAGTCATGTTCTCACAGGTGAATGCATGAGCTGCACGCCAGAAGATTGTGCTTCAGTGTGAGAGGTTGAATCTGTGGAGCACAAATCAGAATCCATTTTCATTTTATTTTAATTATTAGACGTCATGATGAAAAGAAAAACACAAGCTTACGTGCTTCTCAAGGAAATGTCATGGATTAAAAAAAGAAAAACACAAGAAAGTCAGTGACTTATTTCCATGGTTGTCCTCGCTCTGAGACAAGCAGGACATTACAACACAGAACTGTCAGAATGCAACCAGGGCCAAATTAACCATTGGGCCGATGGGAGGACCTGAAAATGGCTCCTGGGGCCCTTCATTGACTGTTGATTTTGTAAAAATTTAGATTAAAAAGAACACAAAAGTATGCACGCTATGGGGGCCCCCCAAAAAATAGAGGCCCTCGTGGGGGTTAGTCCATCCCTGAATGCAACAATAAAACACATTCAACAGTCTTCAATGTTGAATGTTCTGAGGGGAAGATGAAGCATATTGTAAAAAAATTGTGTTGCAGATTTAACGTTTTCATACTGTAGGTAGCTTGATAGACTTGTTTGACTAAGTGTAAATTAATGTTTGTTTACACATTCATGTATGCGTATTTTCAGACATTTGAACACTTATACCCTCAATACTATCACACAAAGAATTGGTGATATTTTGTAGTATTGTATCATGTATGTCTTCTATGGCGTGATGAATTTAATACATAGGACCACAATAAAAACAAGTCTTCAAAAACTCAGTTGTTTAGACAGACACCAGGCTTGATGTTTACCTGGTATCTTAGGTGCTATTTACACGAGGATGGTGTTCATATAAAACGTCAAAATAAAGTATCGTTTGCTGCTGTCATTCGTCATTTTTTTCAAATCTTCAAAAATGATGAAAAACGGCGCGCTATAGTATGCCGTACGATATGGGCTATAGCCCACGGTCCAAAATGATGAGAAACGAGGCTAACTTTTTTTTTCAAAATTTCAAAAAACATGGGCTATAACCCATCGTTTTTGTCATTTCGTCATTTTTTTCAAATCTTCAAAAATGATGAAAAACGGCGCGCTATAGTATGCCGTACGATATGGGCTATAGCCCACGGTCCAAAATGATGAGAAACGAGGCTAACTTTTTTTTTCAAAATTTCAAAAAACATGGGCTATAACCCATCGTTTTTGTCATTTCGTCATTTTTTTTCAAATCTTCAAAAATGATGAAAAACTGTGCGCTATAGTATGCCGTACGATATGGGCTATAGCCCACGGTCCAAAATGATGAGAAACGAGGCTAAATTTTTTTTTTCAAAATTTCAAAAAACATGGGCTATAACCCATCGTTTTTGTAATTTCGTCATTTTTTTCAAATCTTCAAAAATGATGAAAAACGGCGCGCTATAGTATGCCGTACGATATGGGCTATAGCCCACGGTCCAAAATGATGAGAAACGAGGCTAACTTTTTTTTTCAAAATTTCAAAAAACATGGGCTATAACGCATCGTTTTTGTCATTTCGTAATTTTTTTCAAATCTTCAAAAATGATGAAAAACGGCGCGCTATAGTATGCCGTACGATATGGGCTATAGCCCACGGTCCAAAATGATGAGAAACGAGGCTAACTTTTTTTTTCAAAATTTCAAAAAACATGGGCTATAACCCATCGTTTTTGTCATTTCGTCATTTTTTTTAAATCTTCAAAAATGATGAAAAACGGCGCGCTATAGTATGCCGTACGATATGGGCTATAGCCCACGGTCCAAAATGATGAGAAACGAGGCTAACTTTTTTTTTCAAAATTTCAAAAAACATGGGCTATAACCCATCGTTTTTGTCATTTCGTCATTTTTTTCAAATCTTCAAAAATGATGAAAAACGGCGCGCTATAGTATGCCGTACGATATGGGCTATAGCCCACGGTCCAAAATGATGAGAAACGAGGCAAAATTTCAAAAAACATAGGCTATAACCCATCGTTTTTGTCATTTCGTAATTTTTTTCAAATCTTCAAAAATGATGAAAAACTGCGCGCTATAGTATGCCGTACGATATGGGCTATAGCCCACGGTCCAAAATGATGAGAAACAAAGCTAACTTTTTTTTTCAAAATTTCAAAAAACATGGGCTATAACCCATCGTTTTTGTCATTTCGTCATTTTTTTCAAATCTTCAAAAATGATGAAAAACGGCGCGCTATAGTATGCCGTACGATATGGGCTATAGCCCACGGTCCAAAATGATGAGAAACGAGGCTAACTTTTTTTTTTCAAAATTTCAAAAAACATGGGCTATAACCCATCGTTTTTGTCATTTCGTCATTTTTTTTAAATCTTCAAAAATGATGAAAAACGGCGCGCTATAGTATGCCGTACGATATGGGCTATAGCCCATGGTCCAAAATGATGAGAAACGAGGCTAACTTTTTTTTTCAAAATTTCAAAAAACATGGGCTATAACCCATCGTTTTTGTCATTTCGTCATTTTTTTCAAATCTTCAAAAATGATGAAAAACTGCGCGCTATAGTATGCCGTACGATATGGGCTATAGCCCACGGTCCAAAATGATGAGAAACGAGGCTAACTTTTTTTTTCAAAATTTCAAAAAACATGGGCTATAACCCATCGTTTTTGTCATTTCGTCATTTTTTTCAAATCTTCAAAAATGATGAAAAACTGCGCGCTATAGTATGCCGTACGATATGGGCTATAGCGCACGGTCCAAAATGATGAGAAACGAGGCTAACTTTTTTTTTCAAAATTTCAAAAAACATGGGCTATAACCCATCGTTTTTGTCATTTCGTCATTTTTTTCAAATCTTCAAAAATGATGAAAAACGGCGCGCTATAGTATGCCGTACGATATGGGCTATAGCCCACGGTCCAAAATGATGAGAAACGAGGCTAACTTTTTTTTTCAAAATTTCAAAAAACATGGGCTATAACCCATCGTTTTTGTCATTTCGTCATTTTTTTCAAATCTTCAAAAATGATGAAAAACTGCGCGCTATAGTATGCCGTACGATATGGGCTATAGCTCACGGTCCAAAATGATGAGAAACGAGGCTAACTTTTTTTTTCAAAATTAAAAAAAACATGGGCTATAACCCATCGTTTTTGTCATTTCGTCATTTTTTTCAAATCTTCAAAAATGATGAAAAACGGCGCGCTATAGTATGCCGTACGATATGGGCTATAGCCCACGGTCCAAAATGATGAGAAACGAGGCTAACTTTTTTTTTCAAAATTTCAAAAAACATGGGCTATAACCCATCGTTTTTGTCATTTCGTCATTTTTTTCAAATCTTCAAAAATGATGAAAAACGGCGCGCTAAAGTATGCCGTACGATATGGGCTATAGCCCACGGTCCAAAATGATGAGAAACGAGGCTAACTTTTTTTTCCAAAATTTCAAAAAACATGGGCTATAACCCATCGTTTTTGTCATTTCGTCATTTTTTTCAAATCTTCAAAAATGATGAAAAACGGCGCGCTATAGTATGCCGTACGATATGGGCTATAGCCCACGGTCCAAAATGATGAGAAACGAGGCTAACTTTTTTTTTCAAAATTTCAAAAAACATGGGCTATAACGCATCGTTTTTGTCATTTCGTAATTTTTTTCAAATCTTCAAAAATGATGAAAAACGGCGCGCTATAGTATGCCGTACGATATGGGCTATAGCCCACGGTCCAAAATGATGAGAAACGAGGCTAACTTTTTTTTTCAAAATTTCAAAAAACATGGGCTATAACCCATCGTTTTTGTCATTTCGTCATTTTTTTTCAAATCTTCAAAAATGATGAAAAACTGTGCGCTATAGTATGCCGTACGATATGGGCTATAGCCCACGGTCCAAAATGATGAGAAACGAGGCTAACTTTTTTTTTCAAATTTTCAAAAAACATGGGCTATAACCCATCGTTTTTGTCATTTCGTCATTTTTTTCAAATCTTCAAAAATGATGAAAAACGGCGCGCTATAGTATGCCGTACGATATGGGCTATAGCCCACGGTCCAAAATGATGAGAAACGAGGCTAACTTTTTTTTTCAAAATTTCAAAAAACATGGGCTATAACGCATCGTTTTTGTCATTTCGTAATTTTTTTCAAATCTTCAAAAATGATGAAAAACGGCGCGCTATAGTATGCCGTACGATATGGGCTATAGCCCACGGTCCAAAATGATGAGAAACGAGGCTAACTTTTTTTTTCAAAATTTCAAAAAACATGGGCTATAACCCATCGTTTTTGTCATTTCGTCATTTTTTTTAAATCTTCAAAAATGATGAAAAACGGCGCGCTATAGTATGCCGTACGATATGGACTATAGCCCACGGTCCAAAATGATGAGAAACGAGGCTAACTTTTTTTTTCAAAATTTCAAAAAACATGGGCTATAACCCATCGTTTTTGTCATTTCGTCATTTTTTTCAAATCTTCAAAAATGATGAAAAACGGCGCGCTATAGTATGCCGTACGATATGGGCTATAGCCCACGGTCCAAAATGATGAGAAACGAGGCAAAATTTCAAAAAACATGGGCTATAACCCATCGTTTTTGTCATTTCGTAATTTTTTTCAAATCTTCAAAAATGATGAAAAACTGCGCGCTATAGTATGCCGTACGATATGGGCTATAGCCCACGGTCCAAAATGATGAGAAACAAAGCTAACTTTTTTTTTCAAAATTTCAAAAAACATGGCTATAACCCATCGTTTTTGTCATTTCGTCATTTTTTTCAAATCTTCAAAAATGATGAAAAACGGCGCGCTATAGTATGCCGTACGATATGGGCTATAGCCCACGGTCCAAAATGATGAGAAACGAGGCTAACTTTTTTTTTCAAAATTTCAAAAAACATGGGCTATAACCCATCGTTTTTGTCATTTCGTCATTTTTTTCAAATCTTCAAAAATGATGAAAAACGGCGCGCTATAGTATGCCGTACGATATGGGCTATAGCCCACGGTCCAAAATGATGAGAAACGAGGCTAACTTTTTTTTTCAAAATTTCAAAAAACATGGGCTATAACCCATCGTTTTTGTCATTTCGTCATTTTTTTCAAATCTTCAAAAATGATGAAAAACTGCGCGCTATAGTATGCCGTACGATATGGGCTATAGCCCACGGTCCAAAATGATGAGAAACGAGGCTAACTTTTTTTTTCAAAATTTCAAAAAACATGGGCGATAACCCATCGTTTTTGTCATTTCGTCATTTTTTTCAAATCTTCAAAAATGATGAAAAACTGCGCGCTATAGTATGCCGTACGATATGGGCTATAGCGCACGGTCCAAAATGATGAGAAACGAGGCTAACTTTTTTTTTCAAAATTTCAAAAAACATGGGCTATAACCCATCGTTTTTGTCATTTCGTCATTTTTTTCAAATCTTCAAAAATGATGAAAAACGGCGCGCTATAGTATGCCGTACGATATGGGCTATAGCCCACGGTCCAAAATGATGAGAAACGAGGCTAACTTTTTTTTTCAAAATTTCAAAAAACATGGGCTATAACCCATCGTTTTTGTCATTTCGTCATTTTTTTCAAATCTTCAAAAATGATGAAAAACTGCGCGCTATAGTATGCCGTACGATATGGGCTATAGCTCACGGTCCAAAATGATGAGAAACGAGGCTAACTTTTTTTTTCAAAATTAAAAAAAACATGGGCTATAACCCATCGTTTTTGTCATTTCGTAATTTTTTTCAAATCTTCAAAAATGATGAAAAACGGCGCGCTATAGTATGCCGTACGATATGGGCTATAGCCCACGGTCCAAAATGATGAGAAACGAGGCTAACTTTTTTTTTCAAAATTTCAAAAAACATGGGCTATAACCCATCGTTTTTGTCATTTCGTCATTTTTTTCAAATCTTCAAAAATGATGAAAAACGGCGCGCTATAGTATGCCGTACGATATGGGCTATAGCCCACGGTCCAAAATGATGAGAAACGAGGCTAACTTTTTTTTTCAAAATTTCAAAAAACATGGGCTATAACCCATCGTTTTTGTCATTTCGTCATTTTTTTCAAATCTTCAAAAATGATGAAAAACGGCGCGCTATAGTATGCCGTACGATATGGGCTATAGCCCACGGTCCAAAATGATGAGAAACGAGGCTAACTTTTTTTTTCAAAATTTCAAAAAACATGGGCTATAACCCATCGTTTTTGTCATTTCTTAATTTTTTTCAAATCTTCAAAAATGATGAAAAACTGCGCGCTATAGTATGCCGTACGATATGGGCTATAGCCCACGGTCCAAAATGATGAGAAACGAGGCTAACTTTTTTTTTCAAAATTTCAAAAAACATGGGCTATAACCCATCGTTTTTGTCATTTCGTCATTTTTTTCAAATCTTCAAAAATGATGAAAAACGGCGCGCTATAGTATGCCGTACGATATGGGCTATAGCCCACGGTCCAAAATGATGAGAAACGAGGCTAACTTTTTTTTTCAAAATTTCAAAAAACATGGGCTATAACCCATCGTTTTTGTCATTTCGTCATTTTTTTCAAATCTTCAAAAATGATGAAAAACGGCGCGCTATAGTATGCCGTACGATATGGGCTATAGCCCACGGTCCAAAATGATGAGAAACGAGGCTAACTTTTTTTTTCAAAATTTCAAAAAACATGGGCTATAACCCATCGTTTTTGTCATTTCGTCATTTTTTTCAAATCTTCAAAAATGATGAAAAACTGCGCGCTATAGTATGCCGTACGATATGGGCTATAGCCCACGGTCCAAAATGATGAGAAACGAGGCTAACTTTTTTTTTCAAAATTTCAAAAAACATGGGCTATAACCCATCGTTTTTGTCATTTCGTCATTTTTTTCAAATCTTCAAAAATGATGAAAAACGGCGCGCTATAGTATGCCGTAGGATATGGGCTATAGCCCACGGTCCAAAATGATGAGAAACGAGGCTAACTTTTTTTTTCAAAATTTCAAAAAACATGGGCTATAACCCATCGTTTTTGTCATTTCGTCATTTTTTTCAAATCTTCAAAAATGATGAAAAACGGCGCGCTATAGTATGCCGTACGATATGGGCTATAGCCCACGGTCCAAAATGATGAGAAACGAGGCTAACTTTTTTTATCAAAATTTCAAAAAACATGGGCTATAACCCATCGTTTTTGTCATTTCGTCATTTTTTTCAAATCTTCAAAAATGATGAAAAACTGCGCGCTATAGTATGCCGTACGATATGGGCTATAGCCCACGGTCCAAAATGATGAGAAACGAGGCTAACTTTTTTTTTCAAAATTTCAAAAAACATGGGCTATAACCCATCGTTTTTGTCATTTCGTCATTTTTTTCAAATCTTCAAAAATGATGAAAAACGGCGCGCTATAGTATGCCGTACGATATGGGCTATAGCCCACGGTCCAAAATGATGAGAAACGAGGCTAACTTTTTTTTTCAAAATTTCAAAAAACATGGGCTATAACCCATCGTTTTTGTCATTTCGTCATTTTTTTCAAATCTTCAAAAATGATGAAAAACTGCGCGCTATAGTATGCCGTACGATATGGGCTATAGCTCACGGTCCAAAATGATGAGAAACGAGGCTAACTTTTTTTTTCAAAATTTCAAAAAACATGGGCTATAACCCATCGTTTTTGTCATTTCGTCATTTTTTTCAAATCTTCAAAAATGATGAAAAACGGCGCGCTATAGTATGCCGTACGATATGGGCTATAGCCCACGGTCCAAAATGATGAGAAACGAGGCTAACTTTTTTTTTCAAAATTTCAAAAAACATGGGCTATAACCCATCGTTTTTGTCATTTCGTCATTTTTTTCAAATCTTCAAAAATGATGAAAAACTGCGCGCTATAGTATGCCGTACGATATGGGCTATAGCCCACGGTCCAAAATGATGAGAAACGAGGCTAACTTTTTTTTTCAAAATTTCAAAAAACATGGGCTATAACCCATCGTTTTTGTCATTTCGTCATTTTTTTCAAATCTTCAAAAATGATGAAAAACGGCGCGCTATAGTATGCCGTAGGATATGGGCTATAGCCCACGGTCCAAAATGATGTGAAACGAGGCTAACTTTTTTTTTCAAAATTTCAAAAAACATGGGCTATAACCCATCGTTTTTGTCATTTCGTCATTTTTTTCAAATCTTCAAAAATGATGAAAAACGGCGCGCTATAGTATGCCGTACGATATGGGCTATAGCCCACGGTCCAAAATGATGAGAAACGAGGCTAACTTTTTTTATCAAAATTTCAAAAAACATGGGCTATAACCCATCGTTTTTGTCATTTCGTCATTTTTTTCAAATCTTCAAAAATGATGAAAAACGGCGCGCTATAGTATGCCGTACGATATGGGCTATAGCCCACGGTCCAAAATGATGAGAAACGAGGCTAACTTTTTTTATCAAAATTTCAAAAAACATGGGCTATAACCCATCGTTTTTGTCATTTCGTCATTTTTTTCAAATCTTCAAAAATGATGAAAAACGGCGCGCTATAGTATGCCGTACGATATGGGCTATAGCCCACGGTCCAAAATGATGAGAAACGAGGCTAACTTTTTTTTTCAAAATTTCAAAAAACATGGGCCATAACCCATCGTTTTTGTCATTTCGTCATTTTTTTCAAATCTTCAAAAATGATGAAAAACTGCGCGCTATAGTATGCCGTACGATATGGGCTATAGCCCACGGTCCAAAATGATGAGAAACGAGGCTAACTTTTTTTTTCAAAATTTCAAAAAACATGGGCTATAACCCATCGTTTTTGTCATTTCGTCATTTTTTTCAAATCTTCAAAAATGATGAAAAACGGCGCGCTATAGTATGCCGTAGGATATGGGCTATAGCCCACGGTCCAAAATGATGAGAAACGAGGCTAACTTTTTTTTTCAAAATTTCAAAAAACATGGGCTATAACCCATCGTTTTTGTCATTTCGTCATTTTTTTCAAATCTTCAAAAATGATGAAAAACGGCGCGCTATAGTATGCCGTACGATATGGGCTATAGCCCACGGTCCAAAATGATGAGAAACGAGGCTAACTTTTTTTATCAAAATTTCAAAAAACATGGGCTATAACCCATCGTTTTTGTCATTTCGTCATTTTTTTCAAATCTTCAAAAATGATGAAAAACTGCGCGCTATAGTATGCCGTACGATATGGGCTATAGCCCACGGTCCAAAATGATGAGAAACGAGGCTAACTTTTTTTTTCAAAATTTCAAAAAACATGGGCTATAACCCATCGTTTTTGTCATTTCGTCATTTTTTTCAAATCTTCAAAAATGATGAAAAACGGCGCGCTATAGTATGCCGTACGATATGGGCTATAGCCCACGGTCCAAAATGATGAGAAACGAGGCTAACTTTTTTTTTCAAAATTTCAAAAAACATGGGCTATAACCCATCGTTTTTGTCATTTCGTCATTTTTTTCAAATCTTCAAAAATGATGAAAAACGGCGCGCTATAGTATGCCGTAGGATATGGGCTATAGCCCATGGTCCAAAATGATGAGAAACGAGGCTAACTTTTTTTTTCAAAATTTCAAAAAACATGGGCTATAACCCATCGTTTTTGTCATTTCGTCATTTTTTTCAAATCTTCAAAAATGATGAAAAACGGCGCGCTATAGTATGCCGTACGATATGGGCTATAGCCCACGGTCCAAAATGATGAGAAACGAGGCTAACTTTTTTTATCAAAATTTCAAAAAACATGGGCTATAACCCATCGTTTTTGTCATTTCGTCATTTTTTTCAAATCTTCAAAAATGATGAAAAACGGCGCGCTATAGTATGCCGTACGATATGGGCTATAGCCCACGGTCCAAAATGATGAGAAACGAGGCTAACTTTTTTTTTCAAAATTTCAAAAAACATGGGCTATAACCCATCGTTTTTGTCATTTCGTCATTTTTTTCAAATCTTCAAAAATGATGAAAAACTGCGCGCTATAGTATGCCGTACGATATGGGCTATAGCCCACGGTCCAAAATGATGAGAAACGAGGCTAACTTTTTTTTTCAAAATTTCAAAAAACATGGGCTATAACCCATCGTTTTTGTCATTTCGTCATTTTTTTCAAATCTTCAAAAATGATGAAAAACGGCGCGCTATAGTATGCCGTAGGATATGGGCTATAGCCCACGGTCCAAAATGATGAGAAACGAGGCTAACTTTTTTTTTCAAAATTTCAAAAAACATGGGCTATAACCCATCGTTTTTGTCATTTCGTCATTTTTTTCAAATCTTCAAAAATGATGAAAAACGGCGCGCTATAGTATGCCGTACGATATGGGCTATAGCCCACGGTCCAAAATGATGAGAAACGAGGCTAACTTTTTTTATCAAAATTTCAAAAAACATGGGCTATAACCCATCGTTTTTGTCATTTCGTCATTTTTTTCAAATCTTCAAAAATGATGAAAAACTGCGCGCTATAGTATGCCGTACGATATGGGCTATAGCCCACGGTCCAAAATGATGAGAAACGAGGCTAACTTTTTTTTTCAAAATTTCAAAAAACATGGGCTATAACCCATCGTTTTTGTCATTTCGTCATTTTTTTCAAATCTTCAAAAATGATGAAAAACGGCGCGCTATAGTATGCCGTACGATATGGGCTATAGCCCACGGTCCAAAATGATGAGAAACGAGGCTAACTTTTTTTTTCAAAATTTCAAAAAACATGGGCTATAACCCATCGTTTTTGTCATTTCGTCATTTTTTTCAAATCTTCAAAAATGATGAAAAACTGCGCGCTATAGTATGCCGTACGATATGGGCTATAGCTCACGGTCCAAAATGATGAGAAACGAGGCTAACTTTTTTTTTCAAAATTTCAAAAAACATGGGCTATAACCCATCGTTTTTGTCATTTCGTCATTTTTTTCAAATCTTCAAAAATGATGAAAAACGGCGCGCTATAGTATGCCGTACGATATGGGCTATAGCCCACGGTCCAAAATGATGAGAAACGAGGCTAACTTTTTTTTTCAAAATTTCAAAAAACATGGGCTATAACCCATCGTTTTTGTCATTTCGTCATTTTTTTCAAATCTTCAAAAATGATGAAAAACGGCGCGCTATAGTATGCCGTACGATATGGGCTATAGCCCACGGTCCAAAATGATGAGAAACGAGGCTAACTTTCTTTTTCAAAATTTCAAAAAACATGGGCTATAACCCATCGTTTTTGTCATTTCGTCATTTTTTTCAAATCTTCAAAAATGATGAAAAACGGCGCGCTATAGTATGCCGTACGATATGGGCTATAGCCCACGGTCCAAAATGATGAGAAACGAGGCTAACTTTTTTTTCCAAAATTTCAAAAAACATGGGCTATAACCCATCGTTTTTGTCATTTCGTCATTTTTTTCAAATCTTCAAAAATGATGAAAAACTGCGCGCTATAGTATGCCGTACGATATGGGCTATAGCCCACGGTCCAAAATGATGAGAAACGAGGCTAACTTTTTTTTTCAAAATTTCAAAAAACATGGGCTATAACCCATCGTTTTTGTCATTTCGTCATTTTTTTTAAATCTTCAAAAATGATGAAAAACGGCGCGCTATAGTATGCCGTACGATATGGGCTATAGCCCACGGTCCAAAATGATGAGAAACGAGGCTAACTTTTTTTTTCAAAATTTCAAAAAACATGGGCTATAACCCATCGTTTTTGTCATTTCGTCATTTTTTTCAAATCTTCAAAAATGATGAAAAACTGCGCGCTATAGTATGCCGTACGATATGGGCTATAGCCCACGGTCCAAAATGATGAGAAACGAGGCTAACTTTTTTTTTCAAAATTTCAAAAAACATGGGCTATAACCCATCGTTTTTGTAATTTCGTCATTTTTTTCAAATCTTCAAAAATGATGAAAAACGGCGCGCTATAGTATGCCGTACGATATGGGCTATAGCCCACGGTCCAAAATGAAGAAACGAGGCTAACTTTTTTTTCAAAATTTCAAAAAACATGGGCTATAACCCATCGTTTTTGTCATTTCGTCATTTTTTTCAAATCTTCAAAAATGATGAAAAACTGCGCGCTATAGTATGCCGTACGATATGGGCTATAGCGCACGGTCCAAAATGATGAGAAACGAGGCTAACTTTTTTTTTCCAAAATTTCAAAAAACATGGGCTATAACCCATCGTTTTTGTCATTTCGTCATTTTTTTCAAATCTTCAAAAATGATGAAAAACTGCGCGCTATAGTATGCCGTACGATATGGGCTATAGCCCACGGTCCAAAATGATGAGAAACGAGGCTAACTTTTTTTTTCAAAATTTCAAAAAACATGGGCTATAACCCATCGTTTTTGTCATTTCGTCATTTTTTTAAATCTTCAAAAATGATGAAAAACGGCGCGCTATAGTATGCCGTACGATATGGGCTATAGCCCACGGTCCAAAATGATGAGAAACGAGGCTAACTTTTTTTTTCAAAATTTCAAAAAACATGGGCTATAACCCATCGTTTTTGTCATTTCGTCATTTTTTTTCAAATCTTCAAAAATGATGAAAAACTGCGCGCTATAGTATGCCGTACGATATGGGCTATAGCCCACGGTCCAAAATGATGAGAAACGAGGCTAACTTTTTTTTTCAAAATTTCAAAAAACATGGGCTATAACCCATCGTTTTTGTAATTTCGTCATTTTTTTCAAATCTTCAAAAATGATGAAAAACGGCGCGCTATAGTATGCCGTACGATATGGGCTATAGCCCACGGTCCAAAATGATGAGAAACGAGGCTAACTTTTTTTTTCAAAATTTCAAAAAACATGGGCTATAACCCATCGTTTTTGTCATTTCGTCATTTTTTTCAAATCTTCAAAAATGATGAAAAACTGCGCGCTATAGTATGCCGTACGATATGGGCTATAGCGCACGGTCCAAAATGATGAGAAACGAGGCTAACTTTTTTTTTTCAAAATTTCAAAAAACATGGGCTATAGCCCATCGTTTTTGTCATTTCGTCATTTTTTTCAAATCTTCAAAAATGATGAAAAACGGCGCGCTATAGTATGCCGTACGATATGGGCTATAGCCCACGGTCCAAAATGATGAGAAACGAGGCTAACTTTTTTTTTCAAAATTTCAAAAAAACATGGGCTATAACCCATCGTTTTTGTCATTTCGTCATTTTTTTCAAATCTTCAAAAATGATGAAAAACTGCGCGCTATAGTATGCCGTACGATATGGGCTATAGCCCACGGTCCAAAATGATGAGAAACGAGGCTAACTTTTTTTTCAAAATTTCAAAAAACATGGGCTATAACCCATCGTTTTTGTCATTTCGTCATTTTTTTCAAATCTTCAAAAATGATGAAAAACTGCGCGCTATAGTATGCCGTACGATATGGGCTATAGCGCACGGTCCAAAATGATGAGAAACGAGGCTAACTTTTTTTTTCAAAATTTCAAAAAACATGGGCTATAACCCATCGTTTTTGTCATTTCGTCATTTTTTTCAAATCTTCAAAAATGATGAAAAACGGCGCGCTATAGTATGCCGTACGATATGGGCTATAGCCCACGGTCCAAAATGATGAGAAACGAGGCTAACTTTTTTTTTCAAAATTTCAAAAAACATGGGCTATAACCCATCGTTTTTGTCATTTCGTCATTTTTTTCAAATCTTCAAAAATGATGAAAAACTGCGCGCTATAGTATGCCGTACGATATGGGCTATAGCTCACGGTCCAAAATGATGAGAAACGAGGCTAACTTTTTTTTTCAAAATTTCAAAAGACATGGGCTATAACCCATCGTTTTTGTCATTTCGTCATTTTTTTCAAATCTTCAAAAATGATGAAAAACGGCGCGCTATAGTATGCCGTACGATATGGGCTATAGCCCACGGTCCAAAATGTTGAGAAACGAGGCTAACTTTTTTTTTCAAAATTTCAAAAAACATGGGCTATAACCCATCGTTTTTGTCATTTCGTCATTTTTTTCAAATCTTCAAAAATGATGAAAAACGGCGCGCTATAGTATGCCGTACGATATGGGCTATAGCCCACGGTCCAAAATGATGAGAAACGAGGCTAACTTTTTTTTTCAAAATTTCAAAAAACATGGGCTATAACCCATCGTTTTTGTCATTTCGTCATTTTTTTCAAATCTTCAAAAATGATGAAAAACTGCGCGCTATAGTATGCCGTACGATATGGGCTATAGCCCACGGTCCAAAATGATGAGAAACGAGGCTAACTTTTTTTTTCAAAATTAAAAAAAACATGGGCTATAACCCATCGTTTTTGTCATTTCGTCATTTTTTTCAAATCTTCAAAAATGATGAAAAACTGCGCGCTATAGTATGCCGTACGATATGGGCTATAGCGCACGGTCCAAAATGATGAGAAACGAGGCTAACTTTTTTTTTCAAAATTTCAAAAAACATGGGCTATAACCCATCGTTTTTGTCATTTCGTCATTTTTTTCAAATCTTCAAAAATGATGAAAAACGGCGCGCTATAGTATGCCGTACGATATGGGCTATAGCCCACGGTCCAAAATGATGAGAAACGAGGCTAACTTTTTTTTTCAAAATTTCAAAAAACATGGGCTATAACCCATCGTTTTTGTAATTTCGTCATTTTTTTCAAATCTTCAAAAATGATGAAAAACGGCGCGCTATAGTATGCCGTACGATATGGGCTATAGCCCACGGTCCAAAATGATGAGAAACGAGGCTAACTTTTTTTTTCAAAATTTCAAAAAACATGGGCTATAACCCATCGTTTTTGTCATTTCGTCATTTTTTTCAAATCTTCAAAAATGATGAAAAACTGCGCGCTATAGTATGCCGTACGATATGGGATATAGCGCACGGTCCAAAATGATGAGAAACGAGGCTAACTTTTTTTTTCAAAATTTCAAAAAACATGGGCTATAGCCCATCGTTTTTGTCATTTCGTCATTTTTTTCAAATCTTCAAAAATGATGAAAAACGGCGCGCTATAGTATGCCGTACGATATGGGCTATAGCCCACGGTCCAAAATGATGAGAAACGAGGCTAACTTTTTTTTTCAAAATTTCAAAAAACATGGGCTATAACCCATCGTTTTTGTCATTTCGTCATTTTTTTCAAATCTTCAAAAATGATGAAAAACTGCGCGCTATAGTATGCCGTACGATATGGGCTATAGCCCACGGTCCAAAATGATGAGAAACGAGGCTAACTTTTTTTTTCAAAATTTCAAAAAACATGGGCTATAACCCATCGTTTTTGTCATTTCGTCATTTTTTTCAAATCTTCAAAAATGATGAAAAACTGCGCGCTATAGTATGCCGTACGATATGGGCTATAGCGCACGGTCCAAAATGATGAGAAACGAGGCTAACTTTTTTTTTCAAAATTTCAAAAAACATGGGCTATAACCCATCGTTTTTGTCATTTCGTCATTTTTTTCAAATCTTCAAAAATGATGAAAAACGGCGCGCTATAGTATGCCGTACGATATGGGCTATAGCCCACGGTCCAAAATGATGAGAAACGAGGCTAACTTTTTTTTTCAAAATTTCAAAAAACATGGGCTATAACCCATCGTTTTTGTCATTTCGTCATTTTTTTCAAATCTTCAAAAATGATGAAAAACTGCGCGCTATAGTATGCCGTACGATATGGGCTATAGCTCACGGTCCAAAATGATGAGAAACGAGGCTAACTTTTTTTTTCAAAATTTCAAAAAACATGGGCTATAACCCATCGTTTTTGTCATTTCGTCATTTTTTTCAAATCTTCAAAAATGATGAAAAACGGCGCGCTATAGTATGCCGTACGATATGGGCTATAGCCCACGGTCCAAAATGTTGAGAAACGAGGCTAACTTTTTTTTTCAAAATTTCAAAAAACATGGGCTATAACCCATCGTTTTTGTCATTTCGTCATTTTTTTCAAATCTTCAAAAATGATGAAAAACGGCGCGCTATAGTATGCCGTACGATATGGGCTATAGCCCACGGTCCAAAATGATGAGAAACGAGGCTAACTTTTTTTTTCAAAATTTCAAAAAACATGGGCTATAACCCATCGTTTTTGTCATTTCGTCATTTTTTTCAAATCTTCAAAAATGATGAAAAACTGCGCGCTATAGTATGCCGTACGATATGGGCTATAGCCCACGGTCCAAAATGATGAGAAACGAGGCTAACTTTTTTTTTCAAAATTTAAAAAAACATGGGCTATAACCCATCGTTTTTGTCATTTCGTCATTTTTTTCAAATCTTCAAAAATGATGAAAAACTGCGCGCTATAGTATGCCGTACGATATGGGCTATAGCCCACGGTCCAAAATGATGAGAAACGAGGCTAACTTTTTTTTTCAAAATTTCAAAAAACATGGGCTATAACCCATCGTTTTTGTCATTTCGTCATTTTTTTCAAATCTTCAAAAATGATGAAAAACTGCGCGCTATAGTATGCCGTACGATATGGGCTATAGCGCACGGTCCAAAATGATGAGAAACGAGGCTAACTTTTTTTTTCAAAATTTCAAAAAACATGGGCTATAACCCATCGTTTTTGTAATTTCGTCATTTTTTTCAAATCTTCAAAAATGATGAAAAACGGCGCGCTATAGTATGCCGTACGATATGGGCTATAGCCCACGGTCCAAAATGATGAGAAACGAGGCTAACTCTTTTTTCCAAAATTTCAAAAAACATGGGCTATAACCCATCGTTTTTGTCATTTCGTCATTTTTTTCAAATCTTCAAAAATTATGAAAAATGGCGCGCTATAGTATGCCGTACGATATGGGCTATAGCCCACGGTCCAAAATGATGAGAAACGAGGCTAACTTTTTTTTTCAAAATTTCAAAAAACATGGGCTATAACCCATCGTTTTTGTCATTTCGTCATTTTTTTCAAATCTTCAAAAATGATGAAAAACGGCGCGCTATAGTATGCCGTACGATATGGGCTATAGCCCACGGTCCAAAATGATGAGAAACGAGGCTAACGTTTTTTTTCAAAATTTCAAAAAACATGGGCTATAACCCATCGTTTTTTGTCATTTCGTCATTTTTTTCAAATCTTCAAAAATGATGAAAAACGGCGCGCTATAGTATGCCGTACGATATGGGCTATAGCCCACGGTCCAAAATGATGAGAAACGAGGCTAACTTTTTTTTTCAAAATTTCAAAAAACATGGGCTATAACCCATCGTTTTTGTCATTTCGTCATTTTTTTCAAATCCTCAAAAATGATGAAAAACGGCGCGCTATAGTATGCCGTACGATATGGGCTATAGCCCACGGTCCAAAATGATGAGAAACGAGGCTAACTTTTTTTTTCAAAATTTCAAAAAACATGGGCTATAACCCATCGTTTTTGTCATTTCGTCATTTTTTTCAAATCTTCAAAAATGATGAAAAACGGCGCCCTATAGTATGCCGTACGATATGGGCTATAGCCCACGGTCCAAAATGATGAGAAACGAGGCTAACTTTTTTTTTCAAAATTTCAAAAAACATGGGCTATAACCCATCGTTTTTGTCATTTCGTCATTTTTTTCAAATCTTCAAAAATGATGAAAAACTGCGCGCTATAGTATGCCGTACGATATGGGCTATAGCCCACGGTCCAAAATGATGAGAAAAGAGGCTAACTTTTTTTTTCAAAATTTCAAAAAACATGGGCTATAACCCATCGTTTTTGTCATTTCGTCATTTTTTTCAAATCTTCAAAAATGATGAAAAACTGCGCGCTATAGTATGCCGTACGATATGGGCTATAGCCCACGGTCCAAAATGATGAGAAACGAGGCTAACTTTTTTTTTCAAAATTTCAAAAAACATGGGCTATAACCCATCGTTTTTGTCATTTCGTCATTTTTTTCAAATCTTCAAAAATGATGAAAAACTGCGCGCTATAGTATGCCGTACGATATGGGCTATAGCCCACGGTCCAAAATGATGAGAAACGAGGCTAACTTTTTTTTTCAAAATTTCAAAAAACATGGGCTATAACCCATCGTTTTTTGTCATTTCGTCATTTTTTTCAAATCTTCAAAAATGATGAAAAACGGCGCGCTATAGTATGCCGTACGATATGGGCTATAGCCCACGGTCCAAAATGATGAGAAACGAGGCTAACTTTTTTTTCCAAAATTTCAAAAAACATGGGCTATAACCCATCGTTTTTGTCATTTCGTCATTTTTTTCAAATCTTCAAAAATGATGAAAAACGGCGCGCTATAGTATGCCGTACGATATGGGCTATAGCCCACGG
The DNA here is from genome assembly GCF_963924005.1 of Protomyctophum bolini. NCBI lineage: Eukaryota > Metazoa > Chordata > Actinopteri > Myctophiformes > Myctophidae > Protomyctophum > Protomyctophum bolini. The sequence goes on along the minus strand of NC_137877.1, from coordinate 16,152,725 downwards.
TCCAAAATGATGAGAAACGAGGCTAACTTTTTTTTTCAAAATTTCAAAAAACATGGGCTATAACCCATCGTTTTTGTCATTTCGTCATTTTTTTCAAATCTTCAAAAATTATGAAAAACGGCGCGCTATAGTATGCCGTACGATATGGGCTATAGCCCACGGTCCAAAATGATGAGAAACGAGGCTAACTTTTTTTTTCAAATTTTCAAAAAACATGGGCTATAACCCATCGTTTTTGTCATTTCGTCATTTTTTTCAAATCTTCAAAAATGATGAAAAACTGCGCGCTATAGTATGCCGTACGATATGGGCTATAGCCCACGGTCCAAAATGATGAGAAACGAGGCTAACTTTTTTTTTCAAAATTTCAAAAAACATGGGCTATAACCCATCGTTTTTGTCATTTCGTCATTTTTTTCAAATCCTCAAAAATGATGAAAAACGGCGCGCTATAGTATGCCGTACGATATGGGCTATAGCCCACGGTCCAAAATGATGAGAAACGAGGCTAACTTTTTTTTTCAAAATTTCAAAAAACATGGGCTATAACCCATCGTTTTTGTCATTTCGTCATTTTTTTCAAATCTTCAAAAATGATGAAAAACGGCGCGCTATAGTATGCCGTACGATATGGGCTATAGCCCACGGTCCAAAATGATGAGAAACGAGGCTAACTTTTTTTTTCAAAATTTCAAAAAACATGGGCTATAACCCATCGTTTTTGTCATTTCGTCATTTTTTTCAAATCTTCAAAAATGATGAAAAACGGCGCGCTATAGTATGCCGTACGATATGGGCTATAGCCCACGGTCCAAAATGATGAGAAACGAGGCTAACTTTTTTTTTCAAAATTTCAAAAAACATGGGCTATAACCCATCGTTTTTGTCATTTCGTCATTTTTTTCAAATCTTCAAAAATGATGAAAAACGGCGCGCTATAGTATGCCGTACGATATGGGCTATAGCCCACGGTCCAAAATGATGAGAAACGAGGCTAACTTTTTTTTTCAAAATTTCAAAAAACATGGGCTATAACCCATCGTTTTTGTCATTTCGTCATTTTTTTCAAATCTTCAAAAATGATGAAAAACGGCACGCTATAGTATGCCGTACGATATGGGCTATAGCCCACGGTCCAAAATGATGAGAAACGAGGCTAACTTTTTTTTTCAAAATTTCAAAAAACATGGGCTATAACCCATCGTTTTTGTCATTTCGTCATTTTTTTCAAATCTTCAAAAATGATGAAAAACTGCGCGCTATAGTATGCCGTACGATATGGGCTATAGCGCACGGTCCAAAATGATGAGAAACGAGGCTAACTTTTTTTTTCAAAATTTAAAAAAACATGGGCTATAACCCATCGTTTTTGTAATTTCGTCATTTTTTTCAAATCTTCAAAAATGATGAAAAACGGCGCGCTATAGTATGCCGTACGATATGGGCTATAGCCCACGGTCCAAAATGATGAGAAACGAGGCTAACTCTTTTTTCCAAAATTTCAAAAAACATGGGCTATAACCCATCGTTTTTGTCATTTCGTCATTTTTTTCAAATCTTCAAAAATTATGAAAAATGGCGCGCTATAGTATGCCGTACGATATGGGCTATAGCCCACGGTCCAAAATGATGAGAAACGAGGCTAACTTTTTTTTTCAAAATTTCAAAAAACATGGGCTATAACCCATCGTTTTTGTCATTTCGTCATTTTTTTCAAATCTTCAAAAATGATGAAAAACGGCGCGCTATAGTATGCCGTACGATATGGGCTATAGCCCACGGTCCAAAATGATGAGAAACGAGGCTAACGTTTTTTTTCAAAATTTCAAAAAACATGGGCTATAACCCATCGTTTTTTGTCATTTCGTCATTTTTTTCAAATCTTCAAAAATGATGAAAAACGGCGCGCTATAGTATGCCGTACGATATGGGCTATAGCCCACGGTCCAAAATGATGAGAAACAAGGCTAACTTTTTTTTTCAAAATTTCAAAAAACATGGGCTATAACCCATCGTTTTTGTCATTTCGTCATTTTTTTCAAATCCTCAAAAATGATGAAAAACGGCGCGCTATAGTATGCCGTACGATATGGGCTATAGCCCACGGTCCAAAATGATGAGAAACGAGGCTAACTTTTTTTTTCAAAATTTCAAAAAACATGGGCTATAACCCATCGTTTTTGTCATTTCGTCATTTTTTTCAAATCTTCAAAAATGATGAAAAACGGCGCCCTATAGTATGCCGTACGATATGGGCTATAGCCCACGGTCCAAAATGATGAGAAACGAGGCTAACTTTTTTTTTCAAAATTTCAAAAAACATGGGCTATAACCCATCGTTTTTGTCATTTCGTCATTTTTTTCAAATCTTCAAAAATGATGAAAAACTGCGCGCTATAGTATGCCGTACGATATGGGCTATAGCCCACGGTCCAAAATGATGAGAAAAGAGGCTAACTTTTTTTTTCAAAATTTCAAAAAACATGGGCTATAACCCATCGTTTTTGTCATTTCGTCATTTTTTTCAAATCTTCAAAAATGATGAAAAACTGCGCGCTATAGTATGCCGTACGATATGGGCTATAGCCCACGGTCCAAAATGATGAGAAACGAGGCTAACTTTTTTTTTCAAAATTTCAAAAAACATGGGCTATAACGCATCGTTTTTGTCATTTCGTAATTTTTTTCAAATCTTCAAAAATGATGAAAAACGGCGCGCTATAGTATGCCGTACGATATGGGCTATAGCCCACGGTCCAAAATGATGAGAAACGAGGCTAACTTTTTTTTTCAAAATTTCAAAAAACATGGGCTATAACCCATCGTTTTTGTCATTTCGTCATTTTTTTTAAATCTTCAAAAATGATGAAAAACGGCGCGCTATAGTATGCCGTACGATATGGACTATAGCCCACGGTCCAAAATGATGAGAAACGAGGCTAACTTTTTTTTTCAAAATTTCAAAAAACATGGGCTATAACCCATCGTTTTTGTCATTTCGTCATTTTTTTCAAATCTTCAAAAATGATGAAAAACGGCGCGCTATAGTATGCCGTACGATATGGGCTATAGCCCACGGTCCAAAATGATGAGAAACGAGGCAAAATTTCAAAAAACATAGGCTATAACCCATCGTTTTTGTCATTTCGTAATTTTTTTCAAATCTTCAAAAATGATGAAAAACTGCGCGCTATAGTATGCCGTACGATATGGGCTATAGCCCACGGTCCAAAATGATGAGAAACAAAGCTAACTTTTTTTTTCAAAATTTCAAAAAACATGGCTATAACCCATCGTTTTTGTCATTTCGTCATTTTTTTCAAATCTTCAAAAATGATGAAAAACGGCGCGCTATAGTATGCCGTACGATATGGGCTATAGCCCACGGTCCAAAATGATGAGAAACGAGGCTAACTTTTTTTTTCAAAATTTCAAAAAACATGGGCTATAACCCATCGTTTTTGTCATTTCGTCATTTTTTTCAAATCTTCAAAAATGATGAAAAACGGCGCGCTATAGTATGCCGTACGATATGGGCTATAGCCCACGGTCCAAAATGATGAGAAACGAGGCTAACTTTTTTTTTCAAAATTTCAAAAAACATGGGCTATAACCCATCGTTTTTGTCATTTCGTCATTTTTTTCAAATCTTCAAAAATGATGAAAAACTGGGCGCTATAGTATGCCGTACGATATGGGCTATAGCCCACGGTCCAAAATGATGAGAAACGAGGCTAACTTTTTTTTTCAAAATTTCAAAAAACATGGGCGATAACCCATCGTTTTTGTCATTTCGTCATTTTTTTCAAATCTTCAAAAATGATGAAAAACTGCGCGCTATAGTATGCCGTACGATATGGGCTATAGCGCACGGTCCAAAATGATGAGAAACGAGGCTAACTTTTTTTTTCAAAATTTCAAAAAACATGGGCTATAACCCATCGTTTTTGTCATTTCGTCATTTTTTTCAAATCTTCAAAAATGATGAAAAACGGCGCGCTATAGTATGCCGTACGATATGGGCTATAGCCCACGGTCCAAAATGATGAGAAACGAGGCTAACTTTTTTTTTCAAAATTTCAAAAAACATGGGCTATAACCCATCGTTTTTGTCATTTCGTCATTTTTTTCAAATCTTCAAAAATGATGAAAAACTGCGCGCTATAGTATGCCGTACGATATGGGCTATAGCTCACGGTCCAAAATGATGAGAAACGAGGCTAACTTTTTTTTTCAAAATTAAAAAAAACATGGGCTATAACCCATCGTTTTTGTCATTTCGTAATTTTTTTCAAATCTTCAAAAATGATGAAAAACGGCGCGCTATAGTATGCCGTACGATATGGGCTATAGCCCACGGTCCAAAATGATGAGAAACGAGGCTAACTTTTTTTTTCAAAATTTCAAAAAACATGGGCTATAACCCATCGTTTTTGTCATTTCGTCATTTTTTTCAAATCTTCAAAAATGATGAAAAACGGCGCGCTATAGTATGCCGTACGATATGGGCTATAGCCCACGGTCCAAAATGATGAGAAACGAGGCTAACTTTTTTTTTCAAAATTTCAAAAAACATGGGCTATAACCCATCGTTTTTGTCATTTCGTCATTTTTTTCAAATCTTCAAAAATGATGAAAAACGGCGCGCTATAGTATGCCGTACGATATGGGCTATAGCCCACGGTCCAAAATGATGAGAAACGAGGCTAACTTTTTTTTTCAAAATTTCAAAAAACATGGGCTATAACCCATCGTTTTTGTCATTTCTTAATTTTTTTCAAATCTTCAAAAATGATGAAAAACTGCGCGCTATAGTATGCCGTACGATATGGGCTATAGCCCACGGTCCAAAATGATGAGAAACGAGGCTAACTTTTTTTTTCAAAATTTCAAAAAACATGGGCTATAACCCATCGTTTTTGTCATTTCGTCATTTTTTTCAAATCTTCAAAAATGATGAAAAACGGCGCGCTATAGTATGCCGTACGATATGGGCTATAGCCCACGGTCCAAAATGATGAGAAACGAGGCTAACTTTTTTTTTCAAAATTTCAAAAAACATGGGCTATAACCCATCGTTTTTGTCATTTCGTCATTTTTTTCAAATCTTCAAAAATGATGAAAAACGGCGCGCTATAGTATGCCGTACGATATGGGCTATAGCCCACGGTCCAAAATGATGAGAAACGAGGCTAACTTTTTTTTTCAAAATTTCAAAAAACATGGGCTATAACCCATCGTTTTTGTCATTTCGTCATTTTTTTCAAATCTTCAAAAATGATGAAAAACTGCGCGCTATAGTATGCCGTACGATATGGGCTATAGCCCACGGTCCAAAATGATGAGAAACGAGGCTAACTTTTTTTTTCAAAATTTCAAAAAACATGGGCTATAACCCATCGTTTTTGTCATTTCGTCATTTTTTTCAAATCTTCAAAAATGATGAAAAACGGCGCGCTATAGTATGCCGTAGGATATGGGCTATAGCCCACGGTCCAAAATGATGAGAAACGAGGCTAACTTTTTTTTTCAAAATTTCAAAAAACATGGGCTATAACCCATCGTTTTTGTCATTTCGTCATTTTTTTCAAATCTTCAAAAATGATGAAAAACGGCACGCTATAGTATGCCGTACGATATGGGCTATAGCCCACGGTCCAAAATGATGAGAAACGAGGCTAACTTTTTTTATCAAAATTTCAAAAAACATGGGCTATAACCCATCGTTTTTGTCATTTCATCATTTTTTTCAAATCTTCAAAAATGATGAAAAACTGCGCGCTATAGTATGCCGTACGATATGGGCTATAGCCCACGGTCCAAAATGATGAGAAACGAGGCTAACTTTTTTTTTCAAAATTTCAAAAAACATGGGCTATAACCCATCGTTTTTGTCATTTCGTCATTTTTTTCAAATCTTCAAAAATGATGAAAAACGGCGCGCTATAGTATGCCGTACGATATGGGCTATAGCCCACGGTCCAAAATGATGAGAAACGAGGCTAACTTTTTTTTTCAAAATTTCAAAAAACATGGGCTATAACCCATCGTTTTTGTCATTTCGTCATTTTTTTCAAATCTTCAAAAATGATGAAAAACTGCGCGCTATAGTATGCCGTACGATATGGGCTATAGCTCACGGTCCAAAATGATGAGAAACGAGGCTAACTTTTTTTTTCAAAATTTCAAAAAACATGGGCTATAACCCATCGTTTTTGTCATTTCGTCATTTTTTTCAAATCTTCAAAAATGATGAAAAACGGCGCGCTATAGTATGCCGTACGATATGGGCTATAGCCCACGGTCCAAAATGATGAGAAACGAGGCTAACTTTTTTTTTCAAAATTTCAAAAAACATGGGCTATAACCCATCGTTTTTGTCATTTCGTCATTTTTTTCAAATCTTCAAAAATGATGAAAAACTGCGCGCTATAGTATGCCGTACGATATGGGCTATAGCCCACGGTCCAAAATGATGAGAAACGAGGCTAACTTTTTTTTTCAAAATTTCAAAAAACATGGGCTATAACCCATCGTTTTTGTCATTTCGTCATTTTTTTCAAATCTTCAAAAATGATGAAAAACGGCGCGCTATAGTATGCCGTAGGATATGGGCTATAGCCCACGGTCCAAAATGATGAGAAACGAGGCTAACTTTTTTTTTCAAAATTTCAAAAAACATGGGCTATAACCCATCGTTTTTGTCATTTCGTCATTTTTTTCAAATCTTCAAAAATGATGAAAAACTGCGCGCTATAGTATGCCGTACGATATGGGCTATAGCGCACGGTCCAAAATGATGAGAAACGAGGCTAACTTTTTTTTTCAAAATTTCAAAAAACATGGGCTATAACCCATCGTTTTTGTAATTTCGTCATTTTTTTCAAATCTTCAAAAATGATGAAAAACGGCGCGCTATAGTATGCCGTACGATATGGGCTATAGCCCACGGTCCAAAATGATGAGAAACGAGGCTAACTCTTTTTTCCAAAATTTCAAAAAACATGGGCTATAACCCATCGTTTTTGTCATTTCGTCATTTTTTTCAAATCTTCAAAAATTATGAAAAATGGCGCGCTATAGTATGCCGTACGATATGGGCTATAGCCCACGGTCCAAAATGATGAGAAACGAGGCTAACTTTTTTTTTCAAAATTTCAAAAAACATGGGCTATAACCCATCGTTTTTGTCATTTCGTCATTTTTTTCAAATCTTCAAAAATGATGAAAAACGGCGCGCTATAGTATGCCGTACGATATGGGCTATAGCCCACGGTCCAAAATGATGAGAAACGAGGCTAACGTTTTTTTTCAAAATTTCAAAAAACATGGGCTATAACCCATCGTTTTTTGTCATTTCGTCATTTTTTTCAAATCTTCAAAAATGATGAAAAACGGCGCGCTATAGTATGCCGTACGATATGGGCTATAGCCCACGGTCCAAAATGATGAGAAACAAGGCTAACTTTTTTTTTCAAAATTTCAAAAAACATGGGCTATAACCCATCGTTTTTGTCATTTCGTCATTTTTTTCAAATCCTCAAAAATGATGAAAAACGGCGCGCTATAGTATGCCGTACGATATGGGCTATAGCCCACGGTCCAAAATGATGAGAAACGAGGCTAACTTTTTTTTTCAAAATTTCAAAAAACATGGGCTATAACCCATCGTTTTTGTCATTTCGTCATTTTTTTCAAATCTTCAAAAATGATGAAAAACGGCGCCCTATAGTATGCCGTACGATATGGGCTATAGCCCACGGTCCAAAATGATGAGAAACGAGGCTAACTTTTTTTTTCAAAATTTCAAAAAACATGGGCTATAACCCATCGTTTTTGTCATTTCGTCATTTTTTTCAAATCTTCAAAAATGATGAAAAACTGCGCGCTATAGTATGCCGTACGATATGGGCTATAGCCCACGGTCCAAAATGATGAGAAAAGAGGCTAACTTTTTTTTTCAAAATTTCAAAAAACATGGGCTATAACCCATCGTTTTTGTCATTTCGTCATTTTTTTCAAATCTTCAAAAATGATGAAAAACTGCGCGCTATAGTATGCCGTACGATATGGGCTATAGCCCACGGTCCAAAATGATGAGAAACGAGGCTAACTTTTTTTTTCAAAATTTCAAAAAACATGGGCTATAACGCATCGTTTTTGTCATTTCGTAATTTTTTTCAAATCTTCAAAAATGATGAAAAACGGCGCGCTATAGTATGCCGTACGATATGGGCTATAGCCCACGGTCCAAAATGATGAGAAACGAGGCTAACTTTTTTTTTCAAAATTTCAAAAAACATGGGCTATAACCCATCGTTTTTGTCATTTCGTCATTTTTTTTAAATCTTCAAAAATGATGAAAAACGGCGCGCTATAGTATGCCGTACGATATGGACTATAGCCCACGGTCCAAAATGATGAGAAACGAGGCTAACTTTTTTTTTCAAAATTTCAAAAAACATGGGCTATAACCCATCGTTTTTGTCATTTCGTCATTTTTTTCAAATCTTCAAAAATGATGAAAAACGGCGCGCTATAGTATGCCGTACGATATGGGCTATAGCCCACGGTCCAAAATGATGAGAAACGAGGCAAAATTTCAAAAAACATAGGCTATAACCCATCGTTTTTGTCATTTCGTAATTTTTTTCAAATCTTCAAAAATGATGAAAAACTGCGCGCTATAGTATGCCGTACGATATGGGCTATAGCCCACGGTCCAAAATGATGAGAAACAAAGCTAACTTTTTTTTTCAAAATTTCAAAAAACATGGCTATAACCCATCGTTTTTGTCATTTCGTCATTTTTTTCAAATCTTCAAAAATGATGAAAAACGGCGCGCTATAGTATGCCGTACGATATGGGCTATAGCCCACGGTCCAAAATGATGAGAAACGAGGCTAACTTTTTTTTTCAAAATTTCAAAAAACATGGGCTATAACCCATCGTTTTTGTCATTTCGTCATTTTTTTCAAATCTTCAAAAATGATGAAAAACGGCGCGCTATAGTATGCCGTACGATATGGGCTATAGCCCACGGTCCAAAATGATGAGAAACGAGGCTAACTTTTTTTTTCAAAATTTCAAAAAACATGGGCTATAACCCATCGTTTTTGTCATTTCGTCATTTTTTTCAAATCTTCAAAAATGATGAAAAACTGGGCGCTATAGTATGCCGTACGATATGGGCTATAGCCCACGGTCCAAAATGATGAGAAACAAGGCTAACTTTTTTTTTCAAAATTTCAAAAAACATGGGCGATAACCCATCGTTTTTGTCATTTCGTCATTTTTTTCAAATCTTCAAAAATGATGAAAAACTGCGCGCTATAGTATGCCGTACGATATGGGCTATAGCGCACGGTCCAAAATGATGAGAAACGAGGCTAACTTTTTTTTTCAAAATTTCAAAAAACATGGGCTATAACCCATCGTTTTTGTCATTTCGTCATTTTTTTCAAATCTTCAAAAATGATGAAAAACGGCGCGCTATAGTATGCCGTACGATATGGGCTATAGCCCACGGTCCAAAATGATGAGAAACGAGGCTAACTTTTTTTTTCAAAATTTCAAAAAACATGGGCTATAACCCATCGTTTTTGTCATTTCGTCATTTTTTTCAAATCTTCAAAAATGATGAAAAACTGCGCGCTATAGTATGCCGTACGATATGGGCTATAGCTCACGGTCCAAAATGATGAGAAACGAGGCTAACTTTTTTTTTCAAAATTAAAAAAAACATGGGCTATAACCCATCGTTTTTGTCATTTCGTAATTTTTTTCAAATCTTCAAAAATGATGAAAAACGGCGCGCTATAGTATGCCGTACGATATGGGCTATAGCCCACGGTCCAAAATGATGAGAAACGAGGCTAACTTTTTTTTTCAAAATTTCAAAAAACATGGGCTATAACCCATCGTTTTTGTCATTTCGTCATTTTTTTCAAATCTTCAAAAATGATGAAAAACGGCGCGCTATAGTATGCCGTACGATATGGGCTATAGCCCACGGTCCAAAATGATGAGAAACGAGGCTAACTTTTTTTTTCAAAATTTCAAAAAACATGGGCTATAACCCATCGTTTTTGTCATTTCGTCATTTTTTTCAAATCTTCAAAAATGATGAAAAACGGCGCGCTATAGTATGCCGTACGATATGGGCTATAGCCCACGGTCCAAAATGATGAGAAACGAGGCTAACTTTTTTTTTCAAAATTTCAAAAAACATGGGCTATAACCCATCGTTTTTGTCATTTCTTAATTTTTTTCAAATCTTCAAAAATGATGAAAAACTGCGCGCTATAGTATGCCGTACGATATGGGCTATAGCCCACGGTCCAAAATGATGAGAAACGAGGCTAACTTTTTTTTTCAAAATTTCAAAAAACATGGGCTATAACCCATCGTTTTTGTCATTTCGTCATTTTTTTCAAATCTTCAAAAATGATGAAAAACGGCGCGCTATAGTATGCCGTACGATATGGGCTATAGCCCACGGTCCAAAATGATGAGAAACGAGGCTAACTTTTTTTTTCAAAATTTCAAAAAACATGGGCTATAACCCATCGTTTTTGTCATTTCGTCATTTTTTTCAAATCTTCAAAAATGATGAAAAACGGCGCGCTATAGTATGCCGTACGATATGGGCTATAGCCCACGGTCCAAAATGATGAGAAACGAGGCTAACTTTTTTTTTCAAAATTTCAAAAAACATGGGCTATAACCCATCGTTTTTGTCATTTCGTCATTTTTTTCAAATCTTCAAAAATGATGAAAAACTGCGCGCTATAGTATGCCGTACGATATGGGCTATAGCCCACGGTCCAAAATGATGAGAAACGAGGCTAACTTTTTTTTTCAAAATTTCAAAAAACATGGGCTATAACCCATCGTTTTTGTCATTTCGTCATTTTTTTCAAATCTTCAAAAATGATGAAAAACGGCGCGCTATAGTATGCCGTAGGATATGGGCTATAGCCCACGGTCCAAAATGATGAGAAACGAGGCTAACTTTTTTTTTCAAAATTTCAAAAAACATGGGCTATAACCCATCGTTTTTGTCATTTCGTCATTTTTTTCAAATCTTCAAAAATGATGAAAAACGGCACGCTATAGTATGCCGTACGATATGGGCTATAGCCCACGGTCCAAAATGATGAGAAACGAGGCTAACTTTTTTTATCAAAATTTCAAAAAACATGGGCTATAACCCATCGTTTTTGTCATTTCATCATTTTTTTCAAATCTTCAAAAATGATGAAAAACTGCGCGCTATAGTATGCCGTACGATATGGGCTATAGCCCACGGTCCAAAATGATGAGAAACGAGGCTAACTTTTTTTTTCAAAATTTCAAAAAACATGGGCTATAACCCATCGTTTTTGTCATTTCGTCATTTTTTTCAAATCTTCAAAAATGATGAAAAACGGCGCGCTATAGTATGCCGTACGATATGGGCTATAGCCCACGGTCCAAAATGATGAGAAACGAGGCTAACTTTTTTTTTCAAAATTTCAAAAAACATGGGCTATAACCCATCGTTTTTGTCATTTCGTCATTTTTTTCAAATCTTCAAAAATGATGAAAAACTGCGCGCTATAGTATGCCGTACGATATGGGCTATAGCTCACGGTCCAAAATGATGAGAAACGAGGCTAACTTTTTTTTTCAAAATTTCAAAAAACATGGGCTATAACCCATCGTTTTTGTCATTTCGTCATTTTTTTCAAATCTTCAAAAATGATGAAAAACGGCGCGCTATAGTATGCCGTACGATATGGGCTATAGCCCACGGTCCAAAATGATGAGAAACGAGGCTAACTTTTTTTTTCAAAATTTCAAAAAACATGGGCTATAACCCATCGTTTTTGTCATTTCGTCATTTTTTTCAAATCTTCAAAAATGATGAAAAACTGCGCGCTATAGTATGCCGTACGATATGGGCTATAGCCCAACGGTCCAAAATGATGAGAAACGAGGCTAACTTTTTTTTTCAAAATTTCAAAAAACATGGGCTATAACCCATCGTTTTTGTCATTTCGTCATTTTTTTCAAATCTTCAAAAATGATGAAAAACGGCGCGCTATAGTATGCCGTAGGATATGGGCTATAGCCCACGGTCCAAAATGATGTGAAACGAGGCTAACTTTTTTTTTCAAAATTTCAAAAAACATGGGCTATAACCCATCGTTTTTGTCATTTCGTCATTTTTTTCAAATCTTCAAAAATGATGAAAAACGGCGCGCTATAGTATGCCGTACGATATGGGCTATAGCCCACGGTCCAAAATGATGAGAAACGAGGCTAACTTTTTTTATCAAAATTTCAAAAAACATGGGCTATAACCCATCGTTTTTGTCATTTCGTCATTTTTTTCAAATCTTCAAAAATGATGAAAAACGGCGCGCTATAGTATGCCGTACGATATGGGCTATAGCCCACGGTCCAAAATGATGAGAAACGAGGCTAACTTTTTTTATCAAAATTTCAAAAAACATGGGCTATAACCCATCGTTTTTGTCATTTCGTCATTTTTTTCAAATCTTCAAAAATGATGAAAAACGGCGCGCTATAGTATGCCGTACGATATGGGCTATAGCCCACGGTCCAAAATGATGAGAAACGAGGCTAACTTTTTTTTTCAAAATTTCAAAAAACATGGGCCATAACCCATCGTTTTTGTCATTTCGTCATTTTTTTCAAATCTTCAAAAATGATGAAAAACTGCGCGCTATAGTATGCCGTACGATATGGGCTATAGCCCACGGTCCAAAATGATGAGAAACGAGGCTAACTTTTTTTTTCAAAATTTCAAAAAACATGGGCTATAACCCATCGTTTTTGTCATTTCGTCATTTTTTTCAAATCTTCAAAAATGATGAAAAACGGCGCGCTATAGTATGCCGTAGGATATGGGCTATAGCCCACGGTCCAAAATGATGAGAAACGAGGCTAACTTTTTTTTCAAAATTTCAAAAAACATGGGCTATAACCCATCGTTTTTGTCATTTCGTCATTTTTTTCAAATCTTCAAAAATGATGAAAAACGGCGCGCTATAGTATGCCGTACGATATGGGCTATAGCCCACGGTCCAAAATGATGAGAAACGAGGCTAACTTTTTTTATCAAAATTTCAAAAAACATGGGCTATAACCCATCGTTTTTGTCATTTCGTCATTTTTTTCAAATCTTCAAAAATGATGAAAAACTGCGCGCTATAGTATGCCGTACGATATGGGCTATAGCCCACGGTCCAAAATGATGAGAAACGAGGCTAACTTTTTTTTTCAAAATTTCAAAAAACATGGGCTATAACCCATCGTTTTTGTCATTTCGTCATTTTTTTCAAATCTTCAAAAATGATGAAAAACGGCGCGCTATAGTATGCCGTACGATATGGGCTATAGCCCACGGTCCAAAATGATGAGAAACGAGGCTAACTTTTTTTTTCAAAATTTCAAAAAACATGGGCTATAACCCATCGTTTTTGTCATTTCGTCATTTTTTTCAAATCTTCAAAATGATGAAAAACGGCGCGCTATAGTATGCCGTAGGATATGGGCTATAGCCCACGGTCCAAAATGATGAGAAACGAGGCTAACTTTTTTTTTCAAAATTTAAAAAAACATGGGCTATAACCCATCGTTTTTGTCATTTCGTCATTTTTTTCAAATCTTCAAAAATGATGAAAAACGGCGCGCTATAGTATGCCGTACGATATGGGCTATAGCCCACGGTCCAAAATGATGAGAAACGAGGCTAACTTTTTTTATCAAAATTTCAAAAAACATGGGCTATAACCCATCGTTTTTGTCATTTCGTCATTTTTTTCAAATCTTCAAAAATGATGAAAAACGGCGCGCTATAGTATGCCGTACGATATGGGCTATAGCCCACGGTCCAAAATGATGAGAAACGAGGCTAACTTTTTTTTTCAAAATTTCAAAAAACATGGGCTATAACCCATCGTTTTTGTCATTTCGTCATTTTTTTCAAATCTTCAAAAATGATGAAAAACTGCGCGCTATAGTATGCCGTACGATATGGGCTATAGCCCACGGTCCAAAATGATGAGAAACGAGGCTAACTTTTTTTTTCAAAATTTCAAAAAACATGGGCTATAACCCATCGTTTTTGTCATTTCGTCATTTTTTTCAAATCTTCAAAAATGATGAAAAACGGCGCGCTATAGTATGCCGTAGGATATGGGCTATAGCCCACGGTCCAAAATGATGAGAAACGAGGCTAACTTTTTTTTTCAAAATTTCAAAAAACATGGGCTATAACCATCGTTTTTGTCATTTCGTCATTTTTTTCAAATCTTCAAAAATGATGAAAAACGGCGCGCTATAGTATGCCGTACGATATGGGCTATAGCCCACGGTCCAAAATGATGAGAAACGAGGCTAACTTTTTTTATCAAAATTTCAAAAAACATGGGCTATAACCCATCGTTTTTGTCATTTCGTCATTTTTTCAAATCTTCAAAAATGATGAAAAACTGCGCGCTATAGTATGCCGTACGATATGGGCTATAGCCCACGGTCCAAAATGATGAGAAACGAGGCTAACTTTTTTTTTCAAAATTTCAAAAAACATGGGCTATAACCCATTGTTTTTTGTCATTTCGTCATTTTTTTCAAATCTTCAAAATGATGAAAAACGGCGCGCTATAGTATGCCGTACGATATGGGCTATAGCCCACGGTCCAAAATGATGAGAAACGAGGCTAACTTTTTTTTTCAAAATTTCAAAAACATGGGCTATAACCCATCGTTTTTGTCATTTCGTCATTTTTTTCAAATCTTCAAAAATGATGAAAAACTGCGCGCTATAGTATGCCGTACGATATGGGCTATAGCTCACGGTCCAAAATGATGAGAAACGAGGCTAACTTTTTTTTCAAAATTTCAAAAAACATGGGCTATAACCCATCGTTTTTGTCATTTCGTCATTTTTTTAAAATCTTCAAAAATGATGAAAAACGGCGCGCTATAGTATGCCGTACGATATGGGCTATAGCCCACGGTCCAAAATGATGAGAAACGAGGCTTACCTTTTTTTTCAAAATTTCAAAAAACATGGGCTATAACCCATCGTTTTTGTCATTTCGTCATTTTTTTCAAATCTTCAAAAATGATGAAAAACGGCGCGCTATAGTATGCCGTACGATATGGGCTATAGCCCACGGTCCAAAATGATGAGAAACGAGGCTAACTTTCTTTTTCAAAATTTCAAAAAACATGGGCTATAACCCATCGTTTTTGTCATTTCGTCATTTTTTTCAAATCTTCAAAAAATGATGAAAAACGGCGCGCTATAGTATGCCGTACGATATGGGCTATAGCCCACGGTCCAAAATGATGAGAAACGAGGCTAACTTTTTTTTTCAAAATTTCAAAAAACATGGGCTATAACCCATCGTTTTTGTCATTTCGTCATTTTTTTCAAATCTTCAAAAATGATGAAAAACTGCGCGCTATAGTATGCCGTACGATATGGGCTATAGCCCACGGTCCAAAATGATGAGAAACGAGGCTAACTTTTTTTTTCAAAATTTCAAAAAACATGGGCTATAACCCATCGTTTTTGTCATTTCGTCATTTTTTTTAAATCTTCAAAAATGATGAAAAACGGCGCGCTATAGTATGCCGTACGATATGGGCTATAGCCCACGGTCCAAAATGATGAGAAACGAGGCTAACTTTTTTTTCAAAATTTCAAAAAACATGGGCTATAACCCATCGTTTTTGTCATTTCGTCATTTTTTTCAAATCTTCAAAATGATGAAAAACGGCGCGCTATAGTATGCCGTACGATATGGGCTATAGCCCACGGTCCAAAATGATGAGAAACGAGGCTAACTTTTTTTATCAAAATTTCAAAAAACATGGGCTATAACCCATCGTTTTTGTCATTTCGTCATTTTTTTCAAATCTTCAAAAATGATGAAAAACTGCGCGCTATAGTATGCCGTACGATATGGGCTATAGCCCACGGTCC